>NW_012144522.1:1519874-1522139 GCF_000956105.1 Propithecus coquereli | reverse complement strand
AGAAATTTCCTACAGATGATTTCCAATAAAGGGCACTTTTCTGTTTTCCCCAAAACTAATACCAGTTTCTCAAACTTTTAAGTTTTTTGTTTTTTTTTTTTTGTCACCTAGTATTTTACCAAGATTTTATTTTTTTTTTAAGTAATTGAACGCTTGGACTCAGATTTAAACTTTAGCACATAAATTTCTCTTGGGGAAGAAAACTGAAACAACCCTTCTTCCTGTCCTCCTCTCCCCGCAGGCTCCCAGGGCTGAGCTCACCTCCCCTGAGCTCTGCTCACTCCACTCAGACCTACTTTGAAATGGACTTAGATTAAGGTCCACTGTATACCATTTGGTGCTGATATCTGAACTACTCATCTCATTTTCCTTCAGCCCCTTCTATCCTCACTTGGGGGCTCCCAACCCACATTTTTAATCAAATATTCTGCTCCCATATTTACACATAACATATACTTGGTACTTCTGATCAAATGAAGTGGTTTCTCTTGGGCCGGATGGAGGCTCCCCTACTGCCCAAGAGAAACTGAGTCTATAAGGTGATATTGGAGTAAACCGAGTCTGTCTACCACTTCTTTGGGTCTCTGTTTTCATGGCTGGGAATTAGATCTGCTAGCAGGTGAGGGGTAAAAAAAAGTGAGAGTGCATTTTAGTATAACTTTTTCAAGAGAAGAAGGATGTCAGGAAGGAAGTTTGAGCATATCATGGCTCCCAGTGTGGGGAACTTAAGCAGTTGTCCTTTGGTTTCTGCTGAGATCCTCAAGATGTGCATGTACATTTTTTTCATGATGGAATTGCATTTATTTATGGTTGTATATTTTAATGTTCTAATGATGAAATGTTGGAGGTGAAGAAAATAACAATTCAGAAGTAGAAAGTGAAGGTTTTCCCTTTTCTGACCCATCAATCATAGTAAATAACCCATTGAGATGGCCAGGGCAAAGGGTTTAAGGAAATGTGTTCCTAAACTTTAAAAATTTTCACACTGCTGAATAAAGCACAAGATTTATATTGGGAATAGTTTTGTAAACTAGTTAAATAATGTGGATGGTAATATGTTCCCCTTGATTATTCCTTGTTTGATACTAGCTTTGCATCAACGTAATCCCTTCATTAATTTGAGCTGTATCTTTTCAGACAATTTTATATACATTTAAGGTGCAGGATAGTGCATATAAAGAAAGCATTCAGTGCACTGTTACTCTGTAATAATATTTTACATAAATACTGCCAATTAGTTTTCTTAATTACAAGTACTTTCTAGAGATATTTTCTAATATTAAAGCATATGAATGTACTAGAGTTTAATAATTTCCTCATTTTAGACTTTCTTTTTTTTTTTTTGAGACAGAGTCTCACTCTATTGCCTGGGCTAGAGTGCCGTGTCGTCAGCCCAGCTCACAGCAACCTCACACTCCTGGGCTCAAGCGATCCTCCTGCCTCAGCCTCCCAGAATGCTAGGATTACAGGCGTGAACCACCGAGCCTGGCCCATTTTAGACTTTCAGTGTTACTTAATTTTTATAATTAGCTAGAATGTGCAATGGAATCATTGTACTTCTTGGATTTTAAACATGTGTATTACCTGGCAGTCTCTGAAAAGCGGCACTGATGGCTCATAGGGTGTACTAGTTATATCTTACTACGTAAAAAATTACCCCAAAACTGAGTGGCTTAAATCTGCAAACTTCGGTTATCCCCAGTTTCTGACAGTCAGAAAGCAGGGAGCAGCTTAACTGGGTGGCTCTAGCTCACTGGCTTCCATGAGGTGGTGGTCACTCCGTCGAGCCCACTGCAGCCATCTGAAGGTTTGACTTCAGATCTTCAGTTTTCTTCTGAAGACGCTTCATGGGAAAACAATGAACATATTAGAGAATGACTACATTATCATCTTAGGAAATAGAATGCTCACGGTCAAAATAACATAAATGTAAGAACATAAAGAGGTTCACTGAAATATTTTATAAACTCTACATTTCAAATATCCGGCAAATACATATACCCATTAAAAAAAATTCATTTGTTCTTATATCCTGATGTGTAGTGATCACTGATAATTGAAACACCCTCTGATAGAGTATGTTTTCTAAGTTAATTTACTAGTGACAAATAATTTATAAGGGTAAAAAACCATTTTCTCAGGGAATATGGTTTTATTTAATTTTAAATGTGTTGAACCACACTATCTTATTTGTATGTCTTGTATTCTGAAATAACCCTTCTCAATCATGCTGAATATTTTAATTACTATTTTATGTATAAATTC
>NW_012144522.1:1515339-1517467 GCF_000956105.1 Propithecus coquereli | reverse complement strand
TTAGCTTATTGAATTATTTTTGTAGTAGATTTTTCTCTCAATTCCTTTGTTTCTGGATGTATAATTACATCATCTGACACAGGGTTTTACATCTTTGTTTTCAATTCTTACGGCATTTTAAATCGCATTTTAAATTGGCTGATCCTCCATACAATGATGAATGAATAGAACAGGTGATCGTGTGCTTTTAATGTTGTTTTCTGACCTCAGTGGAACCATCCTAGTGCTTCTCCATGACTGAGATGAAGACTTCGTCAAGTTAGGAAAGATCCATCAATTCCTAATTTTGAATATTTTAATTTAATATCAATACACATTGAATTCTTCCAAATATGTTTTTGTAACTATGAGTAGGATCCCCTGATTTGTCTCCCTACAAATATGATGAACTATATTAATGAATTTCCTACTATTGAATCATTCCTGAATTTCAGACATAAGTTTATTTTTATGTTATTTTTCAGCTTTTTGCTATATTTTAGATGTTTCCATTTGTAAGCATATGTGAGGTCTTTCTGTAGTATTCTTTTTGGTACAAACTTTAGGGTATTTTAGTATCGGTATTTTGTTTAATTTATAATAATCATTTGGAGATTTTTCTTCCTCTTCAATGCCCTTAATTGAGTAGGTAGCACTGGCTTATGTAACATTTGAAAGAATTGAAGACTGCCTGCCAATTTGGTTCTGGTGCTTGTGCTTGTGAGAAACTCACAAACTTCCCCCTTTCCTCTGTGAATATTGTTCTGTTTAGACTCCTTGCCTCTACTGAAGTCAATATTGGTAAAAGCGTATTTTCCTAGAAAATGTCTATTTCATCTACATTTCCTAGTTAATTTGTACTGAGTTGGGGAAATAAGAGAAAATATTTTGTGATCAATTATTGACATCCTATTCTTACTTTTGCACTTACCAAACTGAAAATCCTTCTTGGGTAGTTTGCGTGGTTGTATTTTTCTGCCCATAAATTAAATGATAGTGGTACTTAGGGGTCTAAGGATTAACAAAGAGTTAAATTGGGGGTAGAAGAAATTCTTATGGAAGCAATGAGATACATGAGCTTCTGTCAGTCCTCATGCAAATGGTTAGACTTCAGTGTTTACTGCTGCTGCCGTCAGAGACCCGGATTGCCACCAAGAATAATGGAAAAGAGTCTCTCCCAAAGATTCCAATCGTCTCTTCGGATGTGCTCAATAACAAAACTTTTAATCGATTCTGGGAATTAAAAAGTTTTTCAGAACTGTTCTCAGCTCCCCAAGGGTGACCTGGCATTGCTGCTGCACGAGAAGTGATAATTGCAGTTCTGTGGGGAGGTGAGGTCACGAATGGCAAACCCATATTTCAGGCTCTGGCTCCCTCCCCTCCCACACACACCTCAGCTGTCACGACTATCAGTCGCATGGAGCTCTCAGCCCTGGCAGCAAGAAGGAGTCTGGTATTTTCTATCTCCGTTTAAGAGACACAGTCTGTAAGGAAAAGAGGTACATCAGGAATCTGGGCGGGTGTCTGGAGAAGAAAATCTCTGGGGGTAGAAAGAAACTTGTCCAGGGGCAGAACTACAAAGGAAGGAGGAATAATTCCTGAGGCCTGAGCCGAGCTTGTGGAGGGGAACTGGAGGTCTGAGACCCTAAACTGAGCCATGACTGCTGCTAACGTAACTTCATGAAATTCTCATTGAGGGGCTTCTTGGTGTTTGATCCAAGTGTTATGGAAGTCTGAATCGTAATTTTAAAATTAATCTATTTAATACAGTATACAGAAGTCACAGAAATATTTTCAGAAGTAGTATAGTTATTTCTGTAAAAGCTCTGTGCATGGGAGCTCTTTAATGAATGCAATAGACCTAGCTGAATTCTCTAACTATCAGAATAAGCACTGTAACTGAGTAGTGATTGCTGAAATATAATTATTTCTCAGTAATTTGGTTGTGACATGCTTAATGGAGACAGTAAATGTGTCTGTCCTTACTGAAAATATCTGTGGTCTGTTGACTGTGGTGAGACTATTTTTCTTCCTGATTTTAGGGAAAGACCTTTAAGAAAAAGTTGACATCATAATAGAGGGTTTCAGAAAGCAAACAATTAAGAACTTAATTTAAACATTTTAATTGTAAAAGTATAAATTGATTTTA
>NW_012144522.1:1500439-1503404 GCF_000956105.1 Propithecus coquereli | reverse complement strand
ATTGCCAAAGGTACAATTTTCAGAATGTTTTAAATATTTACTCACAAAAATAAAAATTCTGTATCACCAAAAATAGCCTTATGTGGAGTGTTTTAGCTTTATAGCATTATGGCATAATCTCCCAAGTTGGAAATGACCCAAACATCCAACAAGTGACAGATGGGTAAACTGTGGTGCGCCCATAGAACTGAATACCACTCAGCAATAACAATAATGAACCCTTGATATATGCAACAATATGCCTGAATATCAAAGGCACTGAACTGAGGGATACAGGCCAATTTCAAAACATTTACGTACTCGCACCCGTGTTCATAGCAGCATTATTCGTAATAGCCAAAAGGTGGAAACAACCCAAGTGTCTATTGGTGGATGAATGGGTAAACAAAATGTTGTATACACATACAACGTGGGATATTTTTCAGCCTTAAAAAGGAAGGAAATTCTGACACGTGCTACAACATGCATGAACCTTGAGGACAGTATGCTAACTGAGATGAGCCATCACAAAAAAACAAACACCGTATATATCCACCTGCATGTGGCATCTAAAGCAATCAAGCTCATAGAAACAGAATATTCATTCTGAGGGTTCCCGCGTATACGTGTTAAATAAAATATGTATCTTTTTCCTCCTCTTAATCAATCTGCCTCATGTCAGTGATTTTTTTCCCGGGAACCTTAGTGGGGCAAGAGCCTTTGCTCCCTACAGTTTGGCATCGTGAGCTGGATGACAAAGCTGCTCTGGTCTTCTGGAAAGCTGCAGTGAGGAGGAACCCAGGACCTGACAAAGCTGGCAAAAATAGTGAAACTTCCTTGCCGAGCCAGGGCCCTGGGCTGCTTTTCTCTGTACGATCCAGTTCACCGGATTGGTCTGTCTTGATTAATGGGAAAAAAAGATTTGTGTGAGTGGTCTGGGTACAGTGACTCCGGTGTGCTTTTGGTACTTTGTTATATGAATTCATATCGTTCGATCCCCTTCCTCCCAGAAATAGCGTTTTTCCTGTTTCTCTGTGTCGTTCGAAGAAATGGCACCAGATTACAGTTCCCTCTTGTTTTGTGTTTTTGAGAGCTTGTCCTGTGACCCTGTGGGAGCCCTGCCTCTTGGTCTTCGCCATCTGGGGGATGCGAATTGTCCGGCTGCGTCCAGTGGACGGCATGGAAATGGCTGGGAACCTGAGATTTTTTCGTTCTGAATGTGGCAAGCTCTTAGGAGTGCTTGTCATAAGAAGTCTCATTCATAAGAAGCTTTTGTTGTCTGGACCTTTGTTCCCTCTTATCCTATTTGTGGGAGAAAGAGGGGATTGTTTCTCCTCTGGAGCAGCTATTGGATTATGTCACTTTGGAGTAAGTACATCATTGAAAATTAATGACCAAAAGATGAATCCTTTAAACTAGAAAAATGGATTTTAGAGACCTCTCATTCTAAATGATTTCCTTATTTATATTAATAGAGAAAGTGGATAAAAGGAAGGACAAGCACTCTCTCGACCCAATTAAAGAGCAAAATCTGACCTGCAAGATAAAAGCCCTTTGCACTCTGCCCCCGCAGGAATAGCTGCCCCTGTGGCAACAGCAGTAGAAGCCAATTCTCTCTGTGGCCTGGTGGTTAAAATTGTGTGATTGGGTTTGATTCCTGGTCAGGGAATGAGTCTGTTTTGATTTGATATTTGTGTGACTTTTTCTGTTTATTGGTCCTTTCCTTTTAATAGGCAATATTTAATTTCCTGTTTTCTTCCACATGTGGGAGGCACATACTCACCGCAACTTTGACCTCCTGGGCTCAAGCAATCCTCCTGCCTCAGCCTCCCGAGTAGCTGGGACTACATGTGCGCACCACCATGGCCGGCTAATTTTTTCTATTTTGAGTAGAGACGGGGTCTTGCTGTCGCTCAGGCTGGTCTTGAACTCCTGACCTCAAATGATCCTCCCACCTCAGTCTCCCAGAGTGCTAGGATTACAGGCGTGAGCCACCGTGCCTGGCCTGGTTTTCTCTTTTAAACAAGATTTTCATGTAATATTAATAGAGATGATAAAAGATTTTTGTTTCCCCTTTTGAGTAAACTTAAAAAAAAGGGGGGGGAGAAAGAGACACATATTCAGTTTGCCTCTTTATTAGCTTGTCTTTCAGTTTGTCTTTATTAGATCTTAGGATTGTCTGGGAAACTGCTGAGTCTCCTTTCTATTAAACAGTAAAGCTTTTACCTTATAAAATCTTTGAATCGTCACTTTGGCTGAATGAATATTATTTTATAGTAACCTGTGGTCCTATTTGTGACAACAAATGTTTTAAATCTTTGATATTTGACAAACTTTCCAAAATCAAAATTCTAAATTTGATTTGACCTCAAACTATTATTTTTTAAACATTAGAGCCACTAAAAGTCCAAGAGAGACATATTAGGTTTATTTGGCATGTTAAAACTATAGATGAAGCATTGTCAAATATGAGATGGTATTTAACTTTCATTGGGTTATATTTTCCGTGGGTTATATTTATATAAACATTATTAATATGTGTTCTGGGGAAGATGTAACGACTCTGGAATAGACAAGTAAACAAAAAGCTAAAAGTGGAGGTACGTAGGCACACAATTTTTGGGATATTACATTTTATTTATTACATTTTATAGATTTTTGCAAGGCATGTTTTTTATCCACCCACAAGGAGAATGTACAGTTACAACAGTGCAGTAATCTCATGTCTAAGAACCATCGAGGTGATTCACATGTGCTCAATCAGAGTGATCAATGATCCAAATTCCACGATGTGTGTGATAACAGGGGACAGAAAGACACTTTAGACCCTGTAAATGTATAAACAGGGAGCGTTTACATTAAGATAATTCACCTGTAATGACCATGCAATACCATTATGTTTCAAGGACTACTAAGATCTGTTTCTACTGGTATGAAAACATCTTCTTCACAGATCACTGCTTGAGGAAAGCTATTTGACTAGATG
>NW_012144522.1:1497785-1500389 GCF_000956105.1 Propithecus coquereli | reverse complement strand
TTGGAGAAAATTTACAAAGGTAACACAGAGATTTCCCAAACATCTCTCACCCACTACCCCTAATGTTAACATTTTGCCATAGTATATTTTTCAAAACCAGGAAACAAACATTGGTACATTACTATTAACTAAACTCCAGGCTTTATTTATATCTCGCCTGTTTTAACACAGTCTTTTTTTCTTTTTCAGGATTCAATCCAGGACATCACATTATATTTAGTCATCTTGTCTCCCCAGTCTGTTATACTCTGTGTTTTCGTTTTTTGTGGGTTTTTTTTTTGGTTTGTTTTTCATGACCTTGAAAGGTTTGAGGAGTACTGGCTCAGTACTTTTTACACTGTCCCTAAAATTCAATTTGTCTATTGTTTTTCTCATGAGTCTACTGTTTTTGTGGATTTGGGGAAAGAATGTCATACCCCATCATATCATATACTGTTGGAAGTTTCATGCAATTCCTAGGAGTTGTCTCTGGTGATGTTAATCTTGGTTAGGTAGTTAAGGAAGTGTTTGTCAGGTTTCTGCACTGTAAAGTTACTGTATTTTTCTTTCCATACTCTATTCTTTGGAAGGGAGTTTCTAAGCCCCAACAACACTCAAGCAAGCGTGTGTGTTTGTGTGGAGGGGACATTGAATTGAGCTCCACCTAGTGGAGAGGTAAATACCCACGTATATTATTTGCCATTCTTCTGTATGGAAGATTTGGCTTTTCTCCCTCATTTATTTGTTTGTTCAATTATTAACTCACATCAGCATGAACTCACTTATATTTATCTTATACTTTGTTTTATAACTCAACACTAAGCAATTTATTTTGTTACTTAAATTGTTGCAGCTTTGGTCATTGGGAGGTGTGGTGTAATTAAAAACAATATAATATCTGATCTTTGTCCTGTTTCCTGGTTCAAAATCTCCTGGCATTTCCTGAATGATAAAAGTGTCTTTGTCATACAAATGAGGCAAATTTATGGCAGAGGTCCCTATGTGGCTTTAGGAAGGGGGCTGGTTACCAGAAAGACCAATGATGTAATTAGATGGAACTTTGGCCACCAGACCTCTGGGTAGGAAGGGAGGCTGGAGATTGAGCTCAACCTCAACGTCAGTGATTTGATCAATCATGCCTAGGTAACGGGATCCTAGGTTTTATAAAACCCTGCACGCTGAGGCCTGGGGGAGCTTTCTGGTGGAGGAAACATATCAAAGGACTCAGAGGTTGATACACTCTGACTCCGTAGGGACATAAGCCCCTGTGCTAGAACCCTTTTAGACCTTGTATCATGTTTCTTCATGTGGCAATTTATTGAAATCTTTTATAATAAAATAGTAATTGTTGGTATTGCACTGTGAGGTGGTCTAGCAAACTGTGGAACAAGAGGGCGTTGTGGGAGGCCCTGAGTTTGTACTCGGCCTAGCATAAGCGTGGTGGGCTTGGGGATGCCTGAGACTTGCACCTGGCATCTGAAGTGGGGCTCCCCCGTGCAGGACGTTGCTCTCGACTTGTGGCGTCTGTGCTAACACCAGGTGGTGTCGTAATTGACTTGAATTGTGGAACCCCCAGGTGCAGGTGCCCCTTCAGGTTGGCTCCTTTGTCCCTTTGATATGGCCTCGATCTTTTGTTTTGGGAGCACTTCCTTGTTCTTACTTTTCACCACTACAAGCTCCCCCAGGCGCATTTTGTATTTTCCCTGCCCTGGCCTTCGAATCAGCCACTTCTCCAAGGAGCCTTCTCTTAAAGAATAGTATTAGAAATCAAGATGTGGGTACTGGGTATGCTTATTGATACTGAGGTATCATTTCTATTAGTCCCTCTAAGAAGGCAGACCTAGGAAATATCTATTTACACATATTCATAATTTTTCTGTATCTACCTAGCCATCTACTTACTTGTCTGTAGCTAAATATGTGTTCATACTGGTGTCCCTGACTCTAATCCAATATTGCAAGGTTGATTAGAGCTTTTCCCTGTTGCCTTTCCATAACTATCAAGTATTATGGCATCACATGCCTTTGATGGGTCTTGTGTCTTCATCATAGCTGTATGTTGCTGTTCTGATCAAACTTCAGAGAGATTATTGACTGTTGACACTGGTTAATTGCTAGACACGTTTGTAACTTATGTTGGACGAGGAGAATTTAGAAGTACCTTGAGAAAACAAATTAACTTTTCCTCTTTGCCTTTTAAAATTCACTTGTGGGATCAAAAATCTACACAGGGCATCATGAACGCTCTGGTTTATTAGGCAATATAAACAATAGAGAATATGTCTATGCCCCGTATTTGCTTCACCCCTACCCCAGGCTGAGTTCTGCTGTTGGGCAAATAACAAAGTCACTCCCTCTGTTTCTCCTGCTAATTAATCCAAGATTTCTGCCCTTTTCAGGATCATTGTATCAGGGATGAGAATAGGTAAGGGATCCATTAGGTTCATATGGGACTAGTTCAATAACATCACTATGCTCTTGTTTTTGCAGATGTTTATTGCTGCAACTTTCTTTCATGACAATTTTGGGGTTTCGTGATACATCGGTACTCCTCCAATGTTTTGTTTTTTGTGCATTTTAATGAGTTTTGTGAAACTCTGTGACCTCATTTCAAATGGAATCTAA
>NW_012144522.1:1483799-1486501 GCF_000956105.1 Propithecus coquereli | reverse complement strand
ACAGTAGTGAATACTGATGTCATTGCAACCAGGGTATGCAGGTTCAAATCCTGCCTCTTCTGCTATTTATGTGAGTCACCTAACCTCCCTGTGAGTGAATTCTCCTAGTAGATAAAAGGAAAATAATATTAAGCCCTAACTCATAGGATTATGAATATTAAATGTTAGAATAGGTAAAGCATTATTTTAGCTACTAATTCTCAGGGGGAAGGAATAGTAAGTAGAGATGTTATTTTCCATGAAAATGTAGCCCACAACTCATGTTTCCATGCAGAGCCCTCTGCTTATGAATTTGAATATCGAGTCTTGGAAAATGACAGAATGGCCTCCATGGATGTGAAAATAGGAATGATCTTCCTATTCCAGATTGTCATTGGAATCCTGGGGAATTTTTCACTCTTGTATCATTATATGTTCCTTTATGTCAGTGGATGCAGGCCAAAACCCGTGGATTTGATTCTCAGGCACCTGACTGTAGCCAACTCCTTGGTTGTTCTCTCTAGAGGAATCCCAGAGAGCATGAAAGCTTTTGGGTTGAAACAGTTAATCAATTATTCTGGATGCAAAGTTCTTTTATATGTTCACAGAGTGGCCAGGGGTGTGTCCATGGGTACAACCTGCCTCTTGAGTGTCTTCCAGTTGATCACAATCCACCCTGTGAACTCCAGGTGGGCAGAGGTTAAAGTAAAAGCTCCAAAGTACGTTGGCCTCTCCACTATCCTGTGCTGGGTTCTGCATATACTGATAAATATCATTTTTCCTATTTATGCAAGTGGGAAGTTGAGCAACAAAAACGTCACAAAGGGAAAAGATCTTGGATATTGTTCTGCTCCACTTCATGACAAAGTCATTGATTCGGTGTATTCAGCATTGACATCTTTCCATGATGTTTTATGTTTGGGTCTCATGCTCTGGTCCAGCAGCTCCATGGTTTTCATCCTGCACAGGCACAAGCAGCGGATCCAACACATTCACAGGAACAATCTCTCCCCCAGATCCTCCCCTGAGACCAGAGCCACCCAAAGCATCCTTGTCTTGGTGAGCACTTTTGTATCATTTTACGCCCTTTCCTCCACCACTTACATTTATTTAGCTCTCTTTGATAATTCCAGTGGGTGGCTGGTGAGCACTGCTGCAGTCATCACTGCAGGTTTCCCAACTGTTAGCCCATTTGTTCTCATGAGCCAAGACCCCAGCATATCCAGGTTCTGCTGTGGAAGAAATACACGATTCTCTCATCTCATCAGAAAAACATGAATTGTCTGTCTTGCATCATATTCAGCCATTGATACACTCAGACCTGAAAGAACCTTAAGAACAATTATGAGCCAATTTTACTGCAGAGAGAGGGGTGAATGAGATAGACTGAGGCCGGCCTAACAAGAAATAATAATAATGGCCATAGCAAATGAAATTTTAGGTGATTAATATGTAAATATTTGTATAGTTGTATTTTTATGAGTGATTTCACTGGAAAAATTCAGATCCCATAAAACAGGCCTGAAATAATGTACAGTTACTGAAAATGTCTTTGAATGTGTAAGGTTCAATCTGAGATGTGAAATTTTCCCAAAATGTACTGGAGCTTGGAATTGCATGGACAGTTGCATAAAGGGGAATAGCATGCGGGTGGTTGCCATGGTTTGGATAGTTGACCTCCAAATCTTATGTTTAAATTCGATCCCCAATGTTGGAGGCATGATGGGAGGTGCTTGGGTAATAGGGGCCGATCCCTTATGAATGGCTTGGTGCTGCCTTGCAGGAATGAGTAAGTTCTATTAGCTCCCACCAGAGCTGGTTGTTAAAAAGAGCCTGACATCTCCTCCCTCAACCCTTGCTTCCTCTCTTGCCATGTGATCTCTGCACTTGCCTGCTTCCTTTGGCCTTCTGCCACGATAGAAGCCACCGGAAGCCCTCACCAGAAGCAAGTGCTTGGCACCAGGCTTCTTGTATAGCCTGCAGAACAGTGAACCAAATAAGTCTCTTTTCTTTATAGATTACCCAGCCTCAGGTATTCCTTTATAGCAACACAAAAAGCCCAAGACAGTCTTTCAAGAAACTGGAGGTGAGGGCAGTGACCTTGATTTGTAATGCAAATGGCCTGGGGTACAACTACAAGGAAAATTAGTTTTTAGTTATTGTAGGGTTTGGAGGCTGGATTGTCTACATTGTGCCTTTCATCCTAAAGAAGTTGTGGACGTTTGAAATATGATCATGCTTATTGAGAATGATTTGCATGTCAAAATATTTTTAGGTAAATATTTGAATGGTATCTGTAGGGGGAACAAAAAGGAATGTGGGAAGATGTGTCAGCTGACTTTACAAAGAGTGCAAGTGGGGGGAAATGAATAAATAGAGATTTCGTATGCGGGAAAAACTGAATAGATTTTTGGGATGCTTAGAAGGTGGATTGGAATGGGTTAAGCCTTGATAGCAGTTGGCTATATTGGCGAGACAGAGGTTTCAGGGTGGACTTTTTTATTTCCAACTTGAGGAGACAAGTTATGGAAGAAAATGCATCAGTTTTGGAGAAGTAGATGAGTGTGAATTTGGAGCTGAAAGACATGAATCTATTTTGTTTCATGAGGACTTTTAGTGATTTTGAAGTCACCAAGAGATGAAAATGAACACCTTCAAGTGAAAAAAAAGGATATTAACTCAGACATAGGAAATATTTTTATATGATCCTCTGTAAATTATAA
>NW_012144522.1:1470576-1471191 GCF_000956105.1 Propithecus coquereli | reverse complement strand
ATGTATTTTTATGGTTTTCTATTTCTATCCTGAAAAGAGTAAAAAGTTTCCCCCTTTTCAAACATTCGGAGGTTGGGAGATACCATAATTCTTCCATATTTGAACAGTGTATTGAGATACACACGTGCATGCTGGCTCTGTGAATATCATTTTATGAATGTGAATAGGAATGTGTTTGTGTGATTGTGTGTTTAATAATAAGTGTTTATGAGTGTGTGATTTTATTGGTGAGTGTTTTAAGAGTGTAACTTTGTTATGGAAAGTGTGTGTGAGTATGTGACTATGCATTTGAGTGCATGTTTTGTATACACATGTATGATTACCTTTATATGTAACTGTGTATTTGTGCATGTGTGTGATGTGTATGTATGTGTGAGGGCTGTCCACCCACCATTATAACTGTAATCCCTGACTCGGATGTGATGAGCATTAGATAGCGGACATGGATCAAACAGACACAGAAAAGTGGACCTCAAAGCTGGGGGCCAAGCTGAAGGCCAAGTGGGTTCTTGGCTTTGCGCAGGAAAGGATTCAAGAGTGAGCCAACAGAGTAAGGCGAAACCAAGTTTATTGAAGTAAGAATAGAAAAAAAAGAGGTGGCTGTCTCTCAGAGCA
>NW_012144522.1:1466000-1468146 GCF_000956105.1 Propithecus coquereli | reverse complement strand
ATATTAGTATTTAACGTACCATAATTTAGGTCATGGCATAATATTCAGCAATTTCTATGATATTTGCTATTTTGTTTCTTGTGTAAAAGGGAATGGATCTTCCTGTAGCCATCCCAACATCAGACCAATGGACTCGTTACCTCCAACTTGTCATGTGGCACACTCATATATAGGCACATTCACATATATATGTGAGTAATATATTAATGTATTTAAAATCACACCTATAGTTTAATGCTTTGTTTGTAATTAATATTGGGAAAAAATAAATCTTTCTACATAAATGCAAAATTATTATAACCATAATGATACAGTAAAATACCACCAATTGAAGATACAAATATAAGGTACAAAATTAACTAAATAAATCTGGAATATTTGAAGAAGGCAGCTAATCAGCTTTGTTGATGCAGCATAGTGTTTAAATATATGACTTATTTCCTATCCCAGACAAGTTCAAGTCCCTACTTTGCTCCTAAACATGGTCTGAATTTAGGCAATCATTAATTTTTTTCTGCCTAACTGCTTCTTACCTTTTAACGAATATAATAGTTGTTCCTAATTCATGAATTGTGAAGAATAAAGAAGTAGCCATACGTATATCCTTTACAGCAGTGATTTGTACATTGTAAGCATTCTTTAAAGGTTATAAATTCAACTCTTAGAAGCCTAGTGATAAAAAAATTAATTATTTCTAAGTGGGAACTAATGTAAGAGGAGAATATTGGATTTCAGTTGACATGATATATGTAACCCATGCCTTATATTCCCATGCAGGATCTTCTGATTCAGAAAAAAAACCAAAAAATTTCAATCACCAGGAACTGGCAGAATGGCCTCCAGGGATTTGGCTATAGGAATGGTGTACTTATCACAGGTAATAGTTGGAATTCTGGGGAATTTCTGTCTTCTCTGCCATTATTTCTTCCTTAACTTCACTGGTTGCAGGGTAAGATCCACAAACATGATTCTCAAACACTTGACTGTAGCCAACTCCTTGGTCATCCTCTCTAAAGGAGTCCCCCAGACAATGGCAGCTTTTGGGTTGATACATTTCCTCAACGATATTGGATGCAAACTTGTCTTCTATGTCCACAGAGTGGGCAGGGGTGCGTCCATCAGCTCCACCTGCCTCTTGAGTGTCTTCCAGGTGATCACGATCAGCCCCAGGAACTCCAGGTGGGCGGAGCTTAAAGAGAAGGCTCCCAAGTACATTGGCTTTTCTATTTTCCTGTGCTGGATTCTGCACATGATGCTAAATATTGTCGTTCTTTTGTATGTAACTG
Source organism: Propithecus coquereli (assembly GCF_000956105.1). NCBI lineage: Eukaryota > Metazoa > Chordata > Mammalia > Primates > Indriidae > Propithecus > Propithecus coquereli. The sequence continues at coordinate 1,466,860 of NW_012144522.1, read as the reverse complement.
GCAAATGGAACAACAAAAATATCACAAATAAAAGAGATTACGGTTACTGTTATGCTGAAGTTCATGACAAAATCACAGACTTACTGTATATAGTATTGTTATTATTCCCTGATATTTTCTGTCTGGGGCTCATGTTCTGGGCCAGCAGCTCCATGGTTTTCATCCTGCAGAGGCATAAGCAGAGAGTCCAACACATTCAGAGAACCAATGTCTCACGTAAATCAACCCCTGAGACCAGAGCCACTCAAAACATCCTAGTTCTGGTGAGCACCTTTGTATCTTTGTACGCCCTTTCCTCCGTGTTTCATGTTTGTTTTGCTTTTTTAAATAATTCTAGCTGGTGGCTGGTGAACACTGCCACACTCGTCGCTGCTTGTTTCCCAACCGTAAGCCCCTTTGTTCTTGGGAGCTGGGACTCCAGCGCATCCAGGCTCTGCTTTGCCTGGATAAGGAATACAAAATCCCCTAGTCTTAGGAGAAATACTTAACTTATATGTATTTGCACAATGTTCATTGGTGTATTTATTCCTTCTCCTCAGAGTCTTAAGCTCATTTATGAAACAGTCACAGCACCAGAGAGTGGTGAACAAGACAGACTCCTGCTCCACAATAACCAATCAGACAGACATATTGTAAACGAAATATGTAAAAGCTTATGTAATTGAAATTTTATTAATGCTTACAGGGGAGGAGTTCTAAGTCTATGTGATAATAAAATAGAAGGTCCTGAAACAATCTGGAGCTGATGGAGTCATCATTGAGTGTGTAGCTTTCAATCTGACATAAGACACATGCCAAGATATTAACTGGACAGGGGATTGTAGGAAAAGCTCCACGAAATGGAACAACATGTGAGATCA
>NW_012144522.1:1461721-1462230 GCF_000956105.1 Propithecus coquereli | reverse complement strand
AGAGACGGGGTCTTGCTCTTGCTCAGGCTGGTCTCGAACTCCTGAGCTCAAACAATCTGCCCGCCTCGGCCTCCCAGAGAGCTAGGATTACAGTTGATTTTTTTTTAGTACTGTCCAGGTTACACGTTCATTTTCATCATGGGCACTTAGCACAGGTGACTCCATACTGGTTTCATCTGGTTTGCTGGGACCAAGTGCAGGAGCCTAGTCCAAAACAGGGGCCTCCCACAGACTTTGTTTAACAGACATATCCTCAGAACTCTAAAGTTTCTCAAAATCATCTCATCTGAATTAGAATCTCAAAGGAAATGGAGGAGAAGCGGGGAACGGCTGGTTCTTAGGGGAATGTCAATTCCCAGGTCTCAAAGTGAGATGCTTTATAACTTGATATGCTATACTACTTGCCTTCGATTGTTCCTCTTTAACCTATTATTTTTACTACTTTAATTTCTCCTTTTTTTATCAAGTGAAGCTTAGCTCTCTAGAACATATCTTCCCTGTACCCCAGA
>NW_012144522.1:1456759-1459051 GCF_000956105.1 Propithecus coquereli | reverse complement strand
TCCTTTTTTTCTTGTTCCCGTGCATGCACCCATGCCCAAGCTTAGCCCCCACAGACCTGGGCACTTGCAGCCCCTCCTGCACCTAGCAAGCCTCCCCCCGCTGCACCACGGGGGGCAGGATGGCGACAGAAGTATTTGTATCCATCGGGGCTGTAAAAGTTAGAGTTTCCCCTTCAAAAAATTGCAGGAACATTGAGTGTCTTCTTTAGTGCTGCGGAATCAGGGTAGAGACAGAGAAAGAAATCAGGGGACATGAAGAAGAGAGCAACAGCACTAGGAAGCTGCAATCCCGTCGTGTCCTGCAGCCTGTTGGCTGCTTAAGGCTGAACCAAAGAATGTTGTAATATTTTCAAATTACCCAACGCTCTCTATCAATTTGAGGACCCCTTGAACCTTCGCCTTTCTGCCGGGAATAGAATGATTAACAAGCAAAGGACCATTGGTTTCTTGTTTAAATTCTACTTCTCACACATAAGCCTCATTTTTTTTCAGCTGTAGCATGTCATGTCTGTACACGAGCCTCATTAACACTCAGGACAGTGGAGAGTCCTTATACTAACTCCTTGACCCCCACTTGTTGAACAAATTTACTCATGACCCAGGAAGCCTTTTCTTACCTCCTAACGCATCTCAAAAAGGGTTTTTGTCCTTTCCTTTTCCAGAAAGTCATGTCTCTTTCAACATCCCATTCGCGTAAATACTGTTGAGGAATAGGTAGGGCCTCAAGGCGAGAGGCATTTGTTATCTGTGTTCTGTCAGTTTGTATATAATCTATGTTTTACCCCTGATAAGGACACTACTAATGTCTCTTAAGGTAATTTGTTACACAAAAATCATCGAAAAGGTAATCTGGAATAGCAGCTGATAAATGATGGATGCGTGGGGAACATTATCCCTCAAGAGGTCGACTTCTGCCTTCAAAACTCGAGAGTAACTGAGCAGCTGAGCAAAGGCCCGTTAAAGGCTCCAGATGTCATGTGGTGCTGGGGCTTTGGTAGAGTCCTCAGTTTGCAGGAAGAGATGGAGAGAATGACCACATATCTTCATGGGAAAATGAGCTTCACGGAGGATGTGATGTTTCCTGGGACGGGAATGATAGCTGAGAGAAAGGAAAAGAAATTGCAATAAGACATTGTCTGTATAAACTGAAATTACTCAGCCTTACGAGAAAATCATATCGTTTGTTAATCCCAACACACCAGATTGATTCTGACTGGATAGTTGACTTAAATTTTAAAGGTGAATAATGAAATTTATAGAAGAAATCAGAGGGTAACTTCTCTGTGGTTTTAGAATAGGATAACTATTCTGACATAGGAAAAATATATATACAAATGGGGAAATGACAATTTATATTAAATGTAAAAGCTGATCTTTATGAAAAGAAAGGCAATGAGAGACAGAGAGAAAGATAGAATGAAGAAAGGAGTTGGATCAAGCGTACATAAAGTATTACAGTAAATCGACAAGGACAAGAAAGACAACAGAATAGAAAAACACGGAAAAAGGAACCAAAACATGAATCAAAAAAATGTTCCCCCAAATCTATTAAATATGTGAATAATCAAGTTCCTTAGTAATCAAGAAAGTTCAACTAACGCACTTCCTAAAACCATAACACACCAAGAACTAAGATGAAAATGACAGAAATTATTAAGTGTTGGCAGGATGTACATATACCAGCAATCTCATTCCCTGCTGGTCAGTTTGGAAATTGGTGAAAAAAATGAAAAGAAGAACAAGAAAAGAAAAAGCAAGGAAGAAAGGAAAACATTTTGGAAATATTTCACAGTTTCCAATAAGGCTGAACGGAAGTCGATCTATGGTTTAACATTTTCCCTCCCGCAAATAGACCCAACAGATCTTCGTACATGTTCTCCAAAGGAAGAGCTCTATATTTACATATCAGTGCTACTTCTAACAGCCCCAACCTAAAAACCACTCACATAAACAGGAACGGTGAATTGATTAAATTGTTTGATATCCACACAACGGACTCTTATAGCAATGGTAATGAATAATCAAAACAATATACAACAGTAGCAATAACTTTTTAAATAACATACGAAATGAATAAAGCCCAAACAGATTAAGTTCTGGCCAAATATATATATTACTTCAATTATATAATACAAAAAAAGATACTGAGACTTGTTTGTCCTTCTAGAAGTTAGAATGGTGGTTCCCCAGTGAATGCAGTGACTTGTAGGTTGTAAAATGTGACTTCTGGGTGAGGGGGGACTAAGGAGTATGTGGTTTTTAATCCAGGTACTGCATCCAGAGGTGTGCTGA
>NW_012144522.1:1454750-1455920 GCF_000956105.1 Propithecus coquereli | reverse complement strand
AAAAACAAAATAGGACAGGAGCAATGAAAAGTACACGAGAATATGAATCCAGTCCTGAATGTATCCACTTTTACATCTACCTTAAAGGCTATTGTCAATAAAGTCAAATCTTTTTTAGTGTATTTTGTTTGCTTCTTAAAAGATATCTTACATAAAATATTAGGATTCAAATAGAAAATGAAAAAAATATACGCCATGTAAATTTACCCAATTAAATAACTATTAGGGCATCATGTTTGGGGGTTTCAGCTTCCCAAGGGCAACTTCTTCCCTTTGGTACAATTCACATCAAAGATGAAGCTCATGTACCTTCTGATACTCAAGCAGTTTATTCCAGCAGTGCTTACAAGACAGATACCAGGAACAGGCTGGCGGACGGGCCAGGCACATTCCATGATTGAGACAATCCACTGACTGGGATGGCCTCCGTCCAAAGCCCTTTCTCGGCATTTGGGAGATTTCCCCCTCTTTCCTATACCCATGTTCAGTCTGGGTCAGTTGCTAGCCGTTTCTTTCAGATAGTGAGTTTAAGCTATTCTTATAAGGGTAAGCGTTGTTTTAAGGCTCATGAGAGTTACGTCTGTGCTGTGGTAGCCTGGTCTCCTGGAAATCCCTGGGCCAGGCCTGGAAATCCCATGGGCTGGGTTGCATCATACTGCTAAGTGACACAAGGTCTCAGCCTTGGGAGAAGCTTCTCAGGGCCTTGTGGCCATCACTAATCTTATATCCTTTATATGTCTCTTACAGTATATTACACATGGGGATATACATATCAGTTTAAAATCGAGTTTAAAGCAGTGTGTTATTCTAATTGCTATTATCTGGATTTCTTAATTTATAATTTCTGAATATTATTGATGGGAACAAAAAATATTTCAGATTTTATAAACTGTGGTATATAAACTGTGATGATATAAACTCATAGATATGTAAGCTCATAGATTGAAATATATATGTATATATACAAGCAAATACACACATGAGAGAGAGATGAGGGGAGAGAGCGAGAGAGAGAGACAGATAGAAAGAGAAAGAGAATGATTCCAAATGCCCATTCTCACACTGCTTCAAGATTAAGAGAAGGCTCCATAAAATTATTTCCTCACCTGAGAGACATGAGAATACACAATGGAATCGGTTTCTGCCAACATACCAAATTGGAATCTTCAC
>NW_012144522.1:1429388-1454019 GCF_000956105.1 Propithecus coquereli | reverse complement strand
CAAAGCCATGCCTGGATACTCTGGAGTCATGGCTCATGAGAATGTAGGGGGTGACAGTTGGGAAACACCCAGTGATGAGTGCAGAGATGTTCCCCAGCCACAAACTAAGGTTACTGAAAACAGTTACACAAATGTGAAAGACGGAGGAAAGAATGCACAAAGATACAAAAGTGCTCACCAGGACAAGGACGCTTTGGGTAGCCCTGGACTCAGGGGATGATCTTGGGGAGCGATTGTTCCTGTGAATGTGTTGAACCCTCTGCTTGTGCCTGTGCAGGATGAAAACCATGGAGCCGCTGGACCAGAGCATGAGGCCCACACAAAGAGCATCACGGAAGAGTACCAGTGCTACATAAAATGACTCCATGACTTTGCCAGGAATTACAGCGTAACAGTAGCCATAATCAATTTTCTTTGTGATATTTTTGTTACTCCATTTGCCAGTCACATACATAGGAACTATACTATTTAGCGCCACACATAGAATCCAGCAGAGGATACTGGAGGTACCCACGTACTTGTGAGCTTTTCCTTTAAGTTCTGCCCACCTGGAGTTCCAGGAACTGACCGTGATCACCTGGAAGACACTCAAGAGGCAGGTGGTGCTAATGGACACATCCCTGAACACTCTGTGAAGATAGAAAACAAGTTTGCATCCAATATCGCCAAGGAAATCTTTCATTCCGAAAGCTGCCATCGTTTGGGGAACTTTAGACAGAATGACTAAGCAGTTGGCTCCAGTCAGATGCTTCACAATCAAATCTGTGGATCTCAACCTGCATTCCGTAAAGTGGAGGAAGACATAATGGTAAAGAACAGAGAAATTTCCCAGGATTCCAGCTATAGTCTGTGATAGAAAGATCATTCCTATTGCCAAATCCCTGGAGGCCATCCTCTCAGTTCCCAGTGTCTGATAATTGTCTTCAGAGACAGAGATTCCTGCATGGAAATTTGAGGCGTGAGCTGCAGTTATTCATATCAACCAAAATTCCATATTCTTCACTTATATAGTTGCCCACTTAGAAATGTTTCCCTAAAATTTTTCTTTTATTTATGGGTTTTGAAAAGTCGAGTATATCACCTCAAAAGAGCGCTCACGAAATATGAATCACCCTTGCAAATGCAGTACAGTACTTTTATTTCCTTTGGGAGGATAATTAACATTTAGGTAATGTTAATGATTTGTCTAAATTCCCAAGTATTTTACACCAAAGTAGAACTTAAACATGGTAGGGTTAGTTAAAAAAAAAAAAAAAAAAAAAAAAAAAAAGAAGTGAATTTAAACAAACACTCTGCTCTACAGAGAGCTATTGAACTGTGTTCTTGACATAATGTAGATGTATGTTTTGTTGTTTTCATCCTTGACATACTATTTTTAGATTGGCGGTATTTTGTTTTATAAATTTGTTTGTAACAAGGATTCGTCTCTCTGTGAAGATTTGTTGTCCAAGTCAATACCAATTATCATTAAGATTTAGGTATCTTAGCAAAATGTAGATGCAGAATTATCAGATAATTCTGCAGGGAATTGCTCCATGACAAACTGTATTTAAAGAATACACAATTGCCTCTACCTTGAGATGGCAACAGCCATTAGCTTTGGCTTTTATGCCAAAAATGAAATAGAACCTATCACAGGAATCCCTGAACACTATGCTGTGCTCTAATTATAGGACAGGAAACACCAATATGTGATAAAATAGTGTAAGGTATAAAACTAATGTTACTAATTTCAAATCATACACTAATCTATATGTTAATACCAGATGCAAGCGAAAGTAGTAGCAATAAGGCATGATATGTGAGATATATTAAATATAAGTCTCATGTACAACATAGAATATCTAAAATGTTAAAATTTTGTGTATTTTACAAATCAAAATTGTACAGTCCAGGATCGATATGAGAATATGGGTAAACTAGAGAATACAGCAGAAGAAACTTTTGTGTCTCGGGGCTGCTGTCTGAAAACCAGTATGTAATGTTATCACCTCCTCAAATGCTCCTTCTCTAAGTTGAAAATGGAGAACAATCCCTCAATACCAAGAGACCAGGGATGTTTTCAGGGGAAAACAGTTATTGCTTCTGTTAAGCATTCATGCATTAAGAATTAGAGAGGCCGGGTGTGGTGGCTCATGCCTGTAATCCTAGCACTCTGGGAGGCCAAGGCGGGTGGATCGCTTGAGCTCAGGAGTTTGATACCAGCCTGAGCAAGAGCAAGACCCCGTCTCTACTAAAAATAGAAAGAAATTAGCAAACAACTAAAAATAGAAAAAATTAGCCAGGCATGGAGGTGCCTGCCTGTAATCCCAGCTACCCAGGAGGCTGAGGCAGGAGGATCGCTTGAGCCCAGGAGTTTGAGGTTGCTGTGAGCTAGGCTGACGCCACGGCACTCTAGCCTGGGCAAGAGAGAGTGAGACCCTATCTCAAAAAAAAAAAAAAAAGAATTAGAGAGAACATTTCTGTTCTAGCAATTGCCACTTGGATACACGATGTCTGCACAGGTTAGGTGACTCCTGTGGATTTATCACTTCTCTTTACAAGCATGATGTTCTGATAGTGCCCTGTTAGTAATTCTGAAAATCCAGTCTATAATTCTGCTAGGACGGAGTGAACAGCACATTAATTTTGAAACTAACGTCCTTAAGCACATTACAAATCAGGTTTCACTGCCACTTGTGTCTAACACAAACAGTGTCCTTTTGGATCACACTACATTATATTCTGTGACATCAGGGATTAATGTGGGGTCTAGAGCCTCATCTCTCTCCTAGCATAGCTCAGGCCTCACAATTATTCCTTCTTTGGGCAGCTGTGGCCACAGACTAAGTTCCCACCCCGATGCTTCCCTTTTTCTCAATTGTCATTTGCGCAAGCTCTCATCTTGCATCCTTCCTGGCAGACTCTGCGTCTCAGACTGAAATAGAAAATGCTCACCTGGCTCCTCCGACTGCCAGGACTGCAGGCGCAGTGGCGGTCGCAGCGAGCAGGACTTGCGTGGGAGGAAGGGCGGATGCCAGACCCTGAAATACGGGTTGGTGACTGTGTGACCTCACCTTCCCTTGGGAGGGTAGTTATCTTTTCACCTGTAGCTGCGATGAGAGGACAGGCTTGGGGAAGTGAGGATATTTGTGAAAAACTTTTTTTTATCAGTTGTTAATTACTCAAAACCAATTATAAGTTTGCAGTGATCATCTCCAAAGAAACTGTTGTTGTGTTGGGGCTCTTTCATTTCCTTGCTCCCAGGGGGCAGAGAGGGTCTCGCATTGAAGGAATAGCTGATACTGAGGTCTGAAACTTGAGGGACGGGCTCAGGCACGTGTGTCTCACTGAATTTTCTGCTCCCTGAGAAGTTCTTCTACTGCTCAAAAGTGAGATTTTTCCTAATCTTCAGACCACTGAGCTGGTCCAGTATTTAAGTTTTGAGAAGAGAATCGAAACAAATCACCTGAGAAGATTCTCAAAGAGTAAAATAAACAAGAGAAGAAAATGATAATAATTTTTATTTAGAAATTATTGGTCTTTCGTACAACTAGATCCCAATTAATTTGGAAGTGTAGGTGATACGGAATTTTCCTAGATAAATGTATATATGAATAATGACATTTCCCCCATTACCAGTAGGGGCATGATGTCTTAACAGAACAATATTCACGGAATATAATAATTTGTTAGTATTTTTTACAAGTAAAAGTGCTGGGATCAAAAGGTTCAACACTCAGCTTTTACAATTTTTTAAAAACTATCAGATAAGTCAATATTACTTCCTTAATTCAAAGAATTCAGTGGTTATCTTGAAACTCAAGACTATGTTTTCCTGAATTTTCAGTAATTAGTCTCATTTGCTCTTATAATTAATTAATACAATACGAGATCAAATTAGTCCTTCGGTGTTTCCTTAAACAAATCCAATATTTGATCCTGGGCCAATACTATTCATTGTCCTCCAATTTACTAAACAGAGATAGAGCCGTAATGGTGGACAACCCCTACCATACACACATAGACAGCTCCCGGACAGATGCCTGCCGCACACTCAAATATAGTCGCATACGCTCACGCACATAACCACATGGGCACTCAAGACGCCTTGCATAACAAAGTCACTCTCACATCATACCCAGTAAGACACACTCACATAAACTCACACAGCCCCGCCTACATTTAGAAAGCCTTCATTCCCTCCTTCCCCAGGTGTAGCAGTTGCTTAGGATAGGATTAAGGGTGGGACAACACCGCCCTTATCCTTCTTCCCAGGTGGGGCAATTGCTCGAGACAGCACCAAAGCAGGGCACCCTTTTCTCAGGAAGAGCCGGAGATCCTAACTATCTAACATCTTCACACTGAATAAATCCTTTGTCTTCAATAAATAAATAAACACAATGTTTGTTTTTAATAAATATATTTACATGTATAAATAAATAAAAATTTTAAAATATAGAAAAGGGGCATAAATATCCCCTTTCAAACTTTTTCTCTTCAGATTTGTCAAACTGACCTGGCTGCACAGATGAGGGAAAGAACAGCAAGAGGGTGGAAATAACACGCCACAGACAGACACAGTTCATACCAGCTCAGGCCCGGAATTCACGATTTCTTTATGAGATTTTCTTCAACTTGTCTCTCAATTACCTGCCTCAAAAACATGTAAAACACCAAGTAAAACCACAGATATCTGGATCCAACTGAATGAGAATGTTTTTGTGGAACCTGAAATTTGCTTTTATCAAACCTTAAGGGGTGATCGCTGGTCTCACGATTCCAAATGCTCTAGGGATTCTCCAACTTGCTGAGCGGGGCTGGGGACAAGGAGCTAAGAAGACGCACTGGGACCCTGAAGCTTGTGGGTCTTCTGTCATGTTGTCATATTGCATCCCTCAGTGGGTGTGCTTGGTGTTTAATTTCTGTGTCAAATGAACCTCTTTCCTTTGACACAGGAAATTGGGTAGCCCAAGGTTGAAAAAAATGGCTCTTGTGTAACATGTGTTTAAAATCACCACATTAAAGGACACAAGTAGCTGAAGCTGATTTTCTTTACTGCCCTTGATCTTTTCATGGGTTTGGGGCCTCAACCAGGAGGCAGCCTGGAGACTTCCACCCCATTGTGTTTTAGGGACAAGGTCCTGGAGAGACAGCAAATCTCTCCGAGACAGAACCTCCTGGGGAAAAAGGGGACATGTGCTTTGTTCCTTTCAGTGAAACCCCACTCTCTAGAGAGCCAGATGCTTTCTCTTGACTCATGGCAGTGTTTCCTTCCAAGAGGAAAAAGGGAGAAGGTGAAGCATCATCCTTGTCCTCTCCCTCCAGTGTCTCTGAACCTTCACCACAAGTTTGAAATAACTGCAGGGGGTTTAACAATCACTGTATCCAGGCCTCAACAGGCCTTAATAAATTAATATCTCTGGGGGTAGGACCCAATCATGAATAGTTTTTAAAGTTCCCCAGGTGATACCAATGAGTAGCCAATCGAGAATCCATCTATTTTCGTGCTTATCACATTCTACCCAAAATATGAAACACGTGGGGCTCCTATTTAACCGCAGATACTGATTCAGTAGGGGTGGTTTGTGCCCAAGCATTTGTATTTCTTACAACCTACAGTCTGTGGATGACACTGTATGTGACCAGGTCCTCTTTACTCAAGTAAGTAAAAATTGATGATTGAAAATGAAGGAAATTGGCCTGAGGTGATAGGGAAAAAATCAACACACCTAGAAGCATGTTAGATAAAGTTCAGAGAATTTTATTAATATTGGAAAACATTAACCAAACATAATTTTACAGTGACCTTTAATAACAAAATGTACAAGGTTAAAAGAAATAATTGAAATTTCATTTATAATTGAGGTTAGCCAATTGTTCCCTTTGGTGTGATAATAACAGTAACATGGTTAGTACTTATCATATGTCATTGATTATTTAAGTGCTTTACATAATTCATTTAATCCCCTAAATAACTCCAGTGTTGATAACACTGGTATCCCCACCTAGATGAGCTCATTGAGACATTCTATCACAGTGGAAATCAGTGTTAAATTAGCTTTATAAAGTCAATTGAGTAATTCCCTTTTAAAGTCTTCTGGAACCATTCACAGGGTATGGTGATAAACCGTTTCTTAAATATTTAATGAACTCATCAATAACACCAAATTCCTCCAGGAAAAAAATATTCCCCATTTCCCCAAGGCTAAGGGAGTTTCCCGCTAAAATGCTCCTTCAGAATCAAAACCTCCAGACCCAGGAAAGCGCACTGTTTAAAAGACAGACCTTTCCACAGCCATAGCTCAGCCTAGAGCTACCCAAATTTTAGTCATTTGCTCATTCTCACAGATGAATTTCATACCTTTCTATTGACATTATAGCCTAATATCATTTCCTTATGTTGACTCAGTTTCTCGCATAATTGTATCTAATTTACAAAGGATTCCTGCGACGGTCTCCTAAGCTCCGTTTTGCATACGATTGAAATTCACACGATTTCCATAGGCGGTGTCTGCCACCATCCCCGGTGCGTCCGGGCCCCACCGTCTGCGCTCGCACCGCAGGCGACTGCTCCCGGCCTCTGCCCCTCCGCAGGCCCCCAGCCACGTGCAGGTCGGGTGGGCTTGAGGCCACGACTTCTCTGCCTTGGGGCGGGGCTCTCACTCTCCGTCACTGTCCTCGGAGGAGGAAGAAACCAGAAGGTCCTCATACAGGACGCTCCTCGGGACCCCGGGACCCCGACGCTCAGACACGGCTGAAACGCGAGGGCTCCGAGCGGCGCGGGCGGCCCTCCCCGGAGCGCGCGATCTGGGAGCGGTTCCGAGCGCGGAGCTCTGCAGCCCCTCGTCGCATCGCGGGGAGGCGGCTCGGCTGGGCTGGCCTGGACCGTGACTGGACGGGTGAGGCTGGGGGACGGGGTCCTGGGCGGGGCTCAGGAGAGCAGAGACGGGCAGGGGCTGGAGGAAGGCCCCGGGCTGCAGGGCTGCTTCCTTCGCGGGTGCCGTCTTCGCAGTCACCTTGGGTGCCTGGCTGGGTCCAAGTCCGCTTGTCCTGCGAGGAGGCTGGAGGGCCTGGACAGTCCCCGGGTCAGGACGACGAGTTCCCAGCTGGGGAGTGGGGAAGGAGCTGAGCCGGGCTTTCTTCTGGGGGTTTGGGTACGTCTGGTTGGGGACCGGGACAGGCCTCTTTCCCCACTCCCGGATTCTCCGTGTGGAGTCCTGGCCACGCTCTTGTCTGACCGGCTGTGGCCTGGGCTTTGAATCCGCATCAGGACGTTTGATTCGTGCCTGGGGCTTAAAGACGGGACCTGGGGCAAGAGCCTTCACGGAAGGCTGGAGAACAGTGTGGGAGAAAACCTCAGGCACGTGGGCTGCCTGCCTGGCACTGAGCCAGGGACACGTGGGGGAGCTTGGTCCCGTGGGGTCCTGGGAGCAGCGCTTTAAAGCAGGGTGGGGGGAGTCAGTGAATCCCCTCTCATGTCCTTTGGTTGGTCCAGAGGTGCTCAGTTCAGGTCTTTTGTTGTGACACGAAGGGAAGAATGATCTCGACTCAGGTGTCTTCACAGGTGGCCGACGTTTGGGAACAGAGTTCGGGGCAGGTCTTTTCTTGGTGGTTTGCACAGGCGGGGGCATGGTAGGTTGCTGTGGGAGAAGAAATTGCACGTTAGACACCTCAGGAGTCAGAATGCTCACACTGTACAAAGCACAGAGCTCACATATTCAACCATATTGAAACAGAGGCTGGGCGTGGCGGCTCACACCTGTAATCCCAACACTTTGGGAGGCTGAGGCAGGAGGATAGCTTGAGCCTAGGAGTTTGTGATCAGTCTGGGCAACACAATAAGAACCCTGTTTATAAAAACAACAACAAAAAAACCCCCAAAACCAACAAACAAAAAAGGAAACTGTTGGAACGTAATAAGCAGGTTAGGACAAAGGACAAATGGCAGGTTAATATAATAAAAAAGAGAAAAATAACAAATGCATCAGTATTTCTGCTAACTCAGGACCCAAAACAGGGACAGCTCAATATAAAGAGATAGTAAATGTAAAATTTAAATTTCTAAAAAAAAAAAAAAGACCTATAAATGGCCGTTGAACATTTGCAGAACTTCCCACAGCAGGAATGAGTAGGGGGGGAAATACAGGAGCAATACGATTTTTAGTCTATCAGATATGACAATTAAAATTTCTTTGTATCGTCTGTTGTTTAGATCAAGGGAATGCAGCATTTCCCTACAAATGTGGAAAGTGTAAATAGCACATGTCCTTTTGAAGGGCAATTTGGGAGTATGTATAAAAATTTAACAGACGCCTTGACTGCATATAGCATTGCAGAAGGTATCTGCTAAAAAACACTTCCTACATGCACAGAAAGGCCTCCACTAGCATGTGCTGGCCAACATGCAAATAATAGCACAAAAACAAATATTCAAGTAAAGAGGTTGGCAACTGGAATGTGGAAAGTACACAAATAAAACAGTTCTCCTGTAGGGCAGCCTGGGCCTTTTAATTCCTGTATATGAGGGATGCAGAAGTGAAGCAAATCAGGGGGCCCAGAAGAGAAACAGCAGGGAAGAGGGGTTGAGACCTACCCTCAGATAGGGACAAGGTTCTGCCAGTTCCTCCCAGTCCCGTTGCATCGCCTCTTGGGGCCTCCTGGGGAATGTCCCTGGTGCAGCTCGTCTTTGCTGTTCTTGCCTGCAGAACAGATCTCGTTAACTGTCTGGATGTGGCTGACCTTCCTGCCCACACTCGTGCCTGGGAACCAAGCACAATCCTGGAGCCCAGTCCTAGCCCTAGTTTTGAGCGAGGGAGGCATTCGGGCCCCTCAGAACTTTGCGAAGGCCCCCCCGTCCCTTTTCTCAGAGGCAGCCCCCGCTGCCAGGAAGCTCCCCCACGTGTCCCTGGCTCAAGCATCATACACTGTCATGTAGACGCTTTGCTGCTCTGCCTGCTATGTGAAACTTCCCAAGGAATTCCACGGCCTCCCCTTTCGGGATTCTCAGCACTAGAGGGAGCTGAGTGTGGCCCTGGGGGTCAGAAAGCTCCCATCTCCTTCTCTTTGGAGTTTTCCTGTCTGTGCCTAGAGATGGCTGTACAGAAAGGGTAGAGGGGGAGACACCGTCTTCTTAGATTCCAAAGCTCAAGGATCATTCTGACCCTGCTGAGTCCTCACCTGTGTCTTTGTTCTTGCTCTCCATTGTTGTCCTTAAAGGGCGCTGGAGCCTGGAGTTGCTGGGGCTTGGTTGGTTTCAGGTTCTCCTTCTCCTTATTTGAGCCCAAAGGCTGGAGAGGAAGGGCCCCATCCCAGCACTTCATGGGGCACCGCGTGCTCCTGGCCGTGTCCCCAAAGGCTCTGCAGTTCTTGCATTTCACCTGTGGGTGGAGGAGGAGGGTGGTCAGTGGGTCAGTTGCAGATTTCACAGGTTACTATAAGGACAGATCTTTGGAGTTAGATACCAGTTTGGGGGAGGGGACACAGACCCATGGTCTATTAGTTACAGGAAATTCAGGATATCATGGCTCTGTCTAGAGCCCTGAAGAGGAAGAACTTTTGTATCTAATGGTCATGATAATGAAACAGAGTTTGAAGACTGGACAAACACCAGCTGGACATGACACTGAATAGGGAATGAGGTCGCTCCTCAGAGGCTCTGAGTGGGCCAGTCAGCCAGGCGAGGAGACTCATACCAGCTCCGCCTTGGATAAGGAAGAACAACTGAGTTATAGACACACGTTTCCCTGTTTAAACCCACTCTCTGGGGTCCATGCACACCCGTAGGTTCTTGAAAGTTCCAGCCTCCACTTACCCCAGCTTCTTCCTCCTCTGCTAGGGGAGCCCTCTGCCCCACGGGCCTCCTCTGCTTCCCCGGGGTCTTGGCGTTAGAGGGTCTTTGAGGCTGATGATGTAGGTAATGACCTGCCACCTGCTTCACGTTGTTGGACTTCTTGTTAGTCTTGCTCATTAATTGATTGTTGGACTTCCTAGTCATAAGAAAAAGACCAAAAGAGTTGTGAAGACACAGGAAAAAAAAATCCCTCATACCCCTACTTCCACAGGAAGGATGGGAGGGACTCCCTGACCACTAAGTCCCACCCACCGTAATCTGATCTCCTCGTGAATTGATGTCCCATTGTGTGATCCTCTCCCAACATGACCTACTCCCAGAAGAGGACACTGCCTGAGGAAAGACCACTTGACTTATAGATGGAGGAATTAGATTTGCACCCTTGAGTAAAAGTATTCTGGGCTCTGATTTTTTGTCCAGTCACTCCCTCCAAGCATAAAGCCTCTAACAATATTTGTCAAAGCAAATAGACAGGCAGCCAACAGCTATTGATTTTTTTCCCTGCATATTTCTAGGAAATGCATTGTTTTTGCAGAGTGCGTTCTTAACTCAGAAAGCCTATCAGGTGCTCTGACAAAGCTTCGCAAAGCTCTGATGTTTCAGCTAATGAACACTTATGACATTTCCCATAAGACCCCATAACCACCTGCCTTTTCACAGAGGCATGCATAAAGCCACGCAAGGACCAGCAAGCTGAAGATGCCTGTGCGAGCTGACATATATCTGCAAATTCACACCAGGCAACTCAGAAATAACACCCTGTCATGGGGAGGGACACGTAGGACAGAAGCCTCCCCCGCAGTTCAGGCAGAAACCTAGAGCCCACACTCTGCCCCCTGGGAAATCCCTCCAGATCTGTCCTCATTTCTCCCTGGCATTTGTCTTACCTCTCCTCTTGGTCTCCACATCTTCCTGAAATTGCGTGCGTCGGGTCCACAGAAGGCTGACATTTTTTATCCGAGACACAGCGGGCTGTTGGATTCTCTCCTGGCATCAGAGGAAATCGTAGCAGAACCTCCACAGAAGCAAGAACTACATATTTCTCTGTCATCAAATCAATCTGATAAAGAGAATTGAGATACAATTGGAATTGAGATACAATTGCAATTCTGCAGGCAGGATGAAGTCTTGAGATACAGGAAGATACACTCCCAATTTCTCAAGTTTTTTAATGTACCGCTAAACCATCTGAAATTCCTTAATGACATAGCCCATGGAGAGTTTACTAATGACCTCCAATTGGCACCAAGGGCTGAAAGCCAGGAGTGTTAAGGAAATGCTGGTGTTCCCAGGTGGAAAGTGAGGGGCCACAGCACGGGCAAATACCCATGTCCATCCTCGGGGATCCCATGTCCTTTGCAGTTGGTCAGTGCTGTATATTAAGGTTTTTAAACACTGAATATCACCTCTGGTCATGGGAGGAGAACCTGCCTCAGCACTGGCCCTAGACTGTCCCATCCACGCCACACCCCACCCAGCTTCTCCCGTACTTACGTCTCTTTGGGGGATCCCACACTGCTTTAAGAGCTGCTTCCCCTGTTCCATGGAGAGAGTGTTGGGGTCCATTGGTATTGGTCCTGTGTGAGGGGTTCTGTTTCCCTGTGGAGGGTAGAAAATGAGACCACTGAATTCTCTGTCTCCCTGTACTCTCCCGCTTACGGGATGCAGTCAGCCCTCACTCTCCTCTGTGCCCACCATCGGAACTAGGACCCTGTCGTTCAAACTGCACACACATATCCTTCTCCTCCAAGTAACACAGTACCAATGTGAATGAAAAATATGGTGATAAATTAAAAAAACAAAACAAAAAGAACTTTGTTCACTAGACTTAGCTTGTTTGCTACATATGGAATGCAAAATTAGATATAACTACATTATTTGGCTTCTTTATGATATTAAGTACGTTTTAAACTACGAAACACATTCCTTGAAATTCCTTGATATCAAAAATGAGAGTCAGATGGAAATCATTAAGTGCTAAGAAAATAAAAGATAAAGCACTTTTATGTCCAAACTTATGAGCAGAGAAAAACCTGGGTTCAAGGGAAATGTCCTGGTCTACACGAACACATTATTGAAGAAAGATAAAATTTATAGGAGGTGCTCATCTTAAGAAATTAGAGACAGAAAGACAAAAGATTAGCAAATAAAGAGACAGATGAATCAAAAACTAAGTGGAAACTAATGGAAAAACAAGCAGAACACATTAGAAAAATGTGGTATTTCCTTGAAAACAGCAATAGAATACCTTTCCACAGACTGTCATAAACAGACGATGAAATTTATCATATAGATCATTGCCATGGAAACAGAAAAGAAAGGATCGGGGAATGCCACATCTAATTATTTGGCAAATGTATTTGTAAACCTAGAATGAGATATGCTTTCCTCTCAAAATTCAACTACCACAATTGAGAAGTGAGGAAGCATTTTTCAAGTACAAACTCAGGTAGAATAATTCTTGCCTCCACCATTGGACTGGGAGCTCACAGCTGAGATCTTGCTGGGTTTTATCTATCGGTTGAGGCTCATGGCCCTAAAATTTAACCAGCTCCTAATAAGCAGCGACGAGTACGTTGTAACAAAAAATAAGTGAAAAAATCACTTTCAATCTTTAAAACCTCCCCACAAAAGGCACCAGGTCTCCATAACTGCTATCCATCACCCTACTCAGATCAGGGTGCTGGGTGACCATTCCTCAGAAATTTTGACCTTTATCTAATAATTAACATTTCTGAAGTGTTTTTTAACCAGGCTGTGTCCTAATGAATACTTTTAAACAATTAACTAATCCTTAACTTAACACCTAAAAACATCCACTGGAGAGTTCTTTCTCTGTCACATTTCTTGTGTCGGGATAAACCAAGGCCCAAAATAGTAATGGAAACTAACGTGTTGTCGACTTTCCCGTCAGTAACTGCTCAGATGCGTGGACACAGGGCAAACTCTACTCCAGACCGTGAGGCTCCCAGGATGAATGAAGAGATGGACTGAGGAGAGGGTCCTTCTGCAGCTGGGCTTTATACTCTCCCCCGGACACTCCCCCTCCCACCCTAAACCAATGAACGTGATGCAATCACGGGTAATCTAATTATCTCTTCCTCTCCCGATTTGGTGTAATATTTTATTTAGCAATACTGTTCCTAGCACTTTCATTTTTATCACACTTGTGTACATCTGAAGCAATAATTTGGTATTTTTCATCCCTAGGATCTTTTGAAGTTTAACATATAACTATATACTTTTAACAATATATATACTATTTTCTGCATGTTTAAAATATTTATATTAATACATACGTCCACATACTGGCTGGTTCATTCTGCATCTTGCAGGGTGTGGGGTAGCTCAGTCTCCTGGGACAGGAAGCTCAGTGGCAACCAAGACTTTGGAGATGTCTCCAGGGAGCCAATGACAGTCAAGGTTTAAGAACAGCCTGGCTTACTATGTGTGCAGGCGTGGACTAGGTTGTCTGGTGTCCCTGTAAGGAGATGGGTCACCCAAATTCTCTGTTTATCCACTGAATCGGAGCCCAGCTCAGATGGGGAGAACTCCAAGAAGTCATCCATCACTTCCAGGCATGGCATCTGTGTTAGAACTGGTGGGATTTGCTTTTTAGCCCTGAGGGGAAGAGGAAGGCCAGCAGGCTTCCAGGGTGTGGACAGGAGCTCAGTGATTAAGAGGGATTTAGAGATCTCAGGATCCAGGGAGCAGCTGGGTATTGAGGACAGAGTGGCGCCTCGTCTCTCTGCAGAGACCAGGGGCTGAATAAGGAGATACGGGCATTTACAAGAATTCTCATGGAGGGATATCCAGATGTGGGGCCCCTCAGTCCTATTCAGGTGGGTCCTCACTTACAGGCTTTCTGAATCTGTCCTGTGACAAAGGACAGGAGGAGGTTGCCTTTTCCACATGTTGAGTTCCTTCTGCCTGTGGGTATGGTGATGGCATGGGGAAGAGTATACTGACGTCAAAAAGGCATAGTCTCGAAATACAGCTGTTATTTCTCAAGATAATCTCATCTGAGGAAGAAGCTCTGAGAATAAGGAGAAGAGAAGGATTAGGAGATGGGAATGGCTGGTTCCAGGTAAAAGTTCCATCCTAGGTCAATTGGTGTGTTCTCTCTTCCTCTAAAAACACCATGTTTTTGTTTTGGTTTGGTTTTGCCATCAATAAGAAATTTTCTCAGGTTTATTTACAATTGCTGTAAAATTGAATGGCTGAATCATGTTCTCTGAAACATTTTCACTTGAATTAATGCTTAATATGCACCCCGCACAGAATTATACTAGTATAAAAGTCACACACAAAGTTTCAGTGAGAAGAAATTAGTTTTCCAGATCTGTTGCACAATATGGTGACTGCAGTTAATAACAAAGTGTATTTCAGAATTGCTAAGAGAGTGAATTTCAAATGTTCTCACCACAAAAAATGATAAGTGGGTGAGTGGATGGATATTGAATGAGCCTGACTCAATCAATCCACATGTCAAAGCATTACAATGTACTCCATAAATATATACAATTATTATTTGTTAATTAAAAATTTTTAAAAATTAAAAATATTACACACAAAAAAAATGGAAAACTGCCAATGGCTGATTTCCGCACCATATTCTTCCACTCACGATCAAATACTTTTGACCCGATGGGGAAAAATATCTAAGGTTCAGAACTATCCATATGGGAGGAAGAAAAGTTTTTGTTTTTACAATGAAAAGTTTCCCATTCTAGTAGATTCTTAAGCACATTCTCCACATCTGCAGCATGCTGGCAAGATGCCTTTTGGCATAACTGTGGCATGGTTGGCACAAGGGTTGCTATCTTTAAAAGCCCTGACTTCGGCATTATTCAGTTCATCCATGTAACATAAACACTTGTACCCTCTTTAGCTTTTAAAATTTAAAAAGTAAATTAAAAAGAAAAAAGCGCCAACCGGATAGACCTCGCTTACCTCCTGCGAAGCACCAATAGCTGTGCCCTGGACGCGCACATTTGTTTGGAAGCCCTAAGCAATTTCACGCACCAAATGCTGGAAGGGAAGTTTGCAAATCAGACATTGTGGATTTCTAGTAACATTTAATTTCAGGGAGTGCCGCGGCACCAAGAGTGCGCGGCACCAGGTCGGTAAGGAGGAGGTTTCTTCACCCCTCCAGGAGAGGGCGCACTCCAGCGAGGGATTTTGTAGCCAGTTGCTTCCTGGCTACTTTCTCACCGGGAGATTTGCCGGCGTGTGCGCGGAGGGGCAGAGTCCTTGCTTCAGCCGAAGGTCTGCAGTTTACCAGACGTCGCCAGGCTACTGCTGCGAATGCAACACGACCACATTTCTAGAACTTAAATATCCTTACTTCTCTGCCTCTGGTGTTAGTGCCTAATGCGTTGTTTTAAACTAGTGTACTTTGCTTCAAGGTGGCTCACGTGAAAACAAAAATAGATTATCCTCGTGATTTGACACATTCATATAAAAGCACTTAGAATGACATCCGGTGTATAGTAAATATTAAAAAGTTTTGTCCTTCTTACTGCTGTGTTAAACCCTCTTATTTCTCGAAAGTTCCTTGATTACAAAGTCATACATTGACAATTTCCTCAGTCTTTTAGCGCCTAGTCACTCGAAGTGTGGTCCACAGATAAGCAACACTGGCGTCACTGGAGATCTCGAAATGGAGAATCTCAGGTCCCGCCCCAAACCCATAAATAAGTATCTACGTTTTAACAAGATCTCCAAGTAATTTTTACATACATGAAAATTTCAGAAGTGCACCTCTAACCCTAATCCCTCTTAAGAAACATGCAATGCTTACTGCCCATGATAAAAGTAAATAGCACTTAGATATATAGGAAGGCAGATAATGGAGACACAGATATCTATATCGCTTCCATGTCTGTGTGGTTTTTGTTCTCCAAAAATGTCATACTGACATCAGTCCTCTTCCCTTTAGTGTCTAGAACTAAATTAAAGAATGTTATTTCCTTAAAACATAGTCTGACTGAACCCATCAGATCACTCATGTCAACAAGAATCAGTTCTTACAACTCTTTCCATTCATCTTTGGACAATTTTATTTTATTTATGTATTTTTTATTTCAGGGTATTATGAGGGTACAAACGTTTCGGTTACATTTTATGTCTTTGCCTCACCCAGGCGAGGGTTAGAGGCTCGCCCTTCCCCTCTGCAATGCTCCCCGTGTCCTTTAGTTGTGAGTTTACCCCCCATCCCCGTAATGCCTGCAGAATATTACTGCCATGTGAGCACCCTAGTGTTAATCGGTTAGTGCCAATTTGATGGCGAGTACAAGTGGAGCCCATTCTTCTGATCTTGTGATACCTCACTTCGCATGATGGGCTCGAGTTCAATTCAGGAAAATAGCAGAGGTGCTGGATCACTGTCATTTCTTATAACTGAATAATACAGCTTTGGACAACTTTAAATCCCTCCCCTGGAATCACTGGTGAAATGTGTTTTTACTTCAGGAAATTGTGTCCTTCAGAATTTTATGTCTCGAGAGGAGCGGGAAGGCCTGGGCTCTGTTGAACCCTAAATCGAGGTGAAGCAGGCAGGAGTAGCGGTGGGAGAGAGGCTTGGGGGTGGACACCGGCTCGGCCTGAGCCTCTGTGTCAACTGTGCTGGGGCTGAAGCTGCCGAGGGCTGTGACCCTCCAGGTTGCCTTCGGTGCTCCAGAAAGGTTGGGTTCTGTAACCATCAGCGATGGACTCCAAGGCATTTCCAGAACCCACATGGCCTCATTTATTTTGCGCGTGATTCTTCCTACTTATACTTCCCTTCCCAGTGCTGAAAACCCACCCTCTTTCTGAGGACACTCCCAGATGCTCCTCGACGTCAAAGCTGCCGAGAAAAGACTCTTTCAGCCTCCACATGCCGGGGTCCAGCTCTCTTCGGAGGAAGGCCTCTGATGGGTTGAGAACAAGAAGCTCCTGGCGGGGAACGCAGTCTGAGACGGTGGGGGGGACGTGTTCTTCTATTCTGCTCCCCAAGGTTCCCCTTTACATTGTCTTCCCTGTGGATTCTCCCTCTCTTGACAACCCCAGGCTCTGCGGCACCCCAGGAATTGCACGAGCCTTGGAGGGAAAAGGCAAATAGGAAAGAGGGGGCGATCGATCAGGATTTGGAGGGGAAAGCGGGCTCGGGGCAACAGCAGCTTAGGCGAGCTCTGCAAACAAGCAAGGCGGGAGCCCGACTAGACGTGGTGGAAGGGGGAGCAAAGAGATCACGAGGGAGGCCGAGGAGAATGGCTTTGCGGACGGGACCTCTGTGAGATCAGACGCCGAGAGCCCTGGGATGAGGATAGAAGGTACATACTCCACAACTGTGGTAACAAGGAATGTTCCAGGTGCTCCCACACGCATGTCTCTGTGATCCTTTCTAGACTCCTGCGAGGACTGCAGCGCCAGGCCCGTCTCCCGGGAGACGTCTGAGACGCAGGGAGGTTCAGCACCGTGTCCCGAGTCAGGACTCAGCCGTCGCTGCTCCCTCCGCATCTCACTGCGCCCCTGGTGGGCAAGGCCACGGCTGACGTGCCGCATCCTCCGTCCCCAGGGATGCGAAGTCGCACCCGGGAGAAGTTCCCCAGGCTCTGATTCTCCTCCTGTGAGCCTCTCTCTGAGTGACGTCCCGTTTGTGGGAGATCCCGGATTCCCGCAGCCGACGTCCTCAGAGACGGTGGACCTGGGACCTCGTAGGAAGGAGAACTCAGGGGAAAACTTTGCAGGGCATGAGGCTGAACAGGCCGACCCGCCTTTCTGTCCTCTTGCCTCTGCATTGCTGCTGCAGGACAAGGAGGCACCGAGGGACGGGACCCCTGTCCTCACTCTCCCCTCTCCAGGGAGACGCTCTGTGTTCCTGAGCGCTGTGACCCTCTGTGCTGACATGATGGATGCCTTGTTCATTCCCTGCTGTTTGTTTTTCAAGTCGATAAATAATATTTTTTTCTTTCTTGAGAAATTCAAACGAAGAAGGATTTGCTGTATGTAACCTCCGTGGAATGTTCTAGAGGATCCTTTGCTGGGGAAGGACGCAGACCCTCAGACCCACAGGAACAAGGTCAGAGGATCCTCTCCCTGCTGCCGGAGGCCCCTCATTGCTCCTCACGTCGGTTGTATCCCAGGGGCTTGGCCCAGAGCCCCTGACGTGGGAGGCGACCAACGTACAAGGGTGGTGTGACTCCAACCTCCTCCTGCATTTTCTTTATAATCTCCCCCAGGGTCAAGGGCACGCTGTGCTGGGGATTCACCTTCGAGCCCTCTGCCCCACGCAGACAGAGGCGGGTGCCAGGCAGAAGCCACACTCCTCAGCCGACCCGACTCTGCCAAACTGCTTGTCCAGAAGGACGATGCTGTCGTCTCTCCTGAGATTCCCCTTCTCAGTTTTCCCTCCACACCAGTATAACGGTAAAGTGGGAGACAGAAGAGGCCTGGATCGGTCTACACCGGCAGTCATATATGACTTGTATCATTTTCAGGTAAGTCCCATCTGTGACTATTTTGTTAAGCGTTCTTATCATAAAAGAGAGCTGAATTTTGTCGAATGCTTCTGCGTGTATTGAGAGGATCATATGATCTGTGTTTTTGCTTCTATTTATGTGGGGGATTACATTTATAGATTTGCGTATGTCGAACCATCCCTGCGTCTCTGGGATGAAGCCCACTTGGTCGTGATGGATTATTTTTTCTTAAACACCTGAATTCAGTTTGCTGGGATTTTGTTGAGAATTTTTGTATCTATATTCATAAGGGATATTGGTCTGTAATTTTCTTTTTTTGTTGCGTCCTTTCCTGATTTTGGTATCAGGGTTATGTTGGCTTCATAAAACATGTTGGGGAGGATTCCTTCCTTCTCGATGTTGTGGAATAATTTCTGCAGGATAGGCACCAGTTCTTCTTTGTAGGTCTGGTAAAATCTGGGTGTGAAACCATCTGGTCCAGGACTTTTCTTTTTAGGAATGTTTTTTATTGGCGCTTCAATTTCAGTACTTGATATTGGTCTGTTCAGGAATTCTATTTCTTCCTGATTGAGCCTAGGGAGGCTGTTTGTTCCTCAGAATTTGTCCATTTCCTCCACATTTTCAAGTTTATATGCATAGAGGTTTTTATAGTATTCATAGATAATATTTTGTATTTCTGTGACATCGGTTGTAATTTCTCCTCTTTTATTCCTGATGGAGCTTATTAGAGTCCTTTCTTTTCTGCTTCTTGTTAATCTAGGAAGAGGAGTGTCAATTTTATCTTTTCAAAGAACCAACTTTTTGTTTTATTAATGTTCTTTATATTTCTTAATTTATTACCAGAGCAACCAGTGCTCCATATTGAAAATTCAGCAAAAAATTAAGCGTAAAGGGCTTCAATTCAGTAAGCAGCATTAGTTTCTCTGGATGGATAAAGGTATTGTCTCTTCATTCCTAATATATCTGATCCATGTAATCTAGACTTCCAAATAAATTGGTATTGAGTGTTTTGCGTTGTTTTTTCCTTTTACTTGTATCTCTTTGAAAATCCTTCTCAGGTACTTTGTCTGGTTCCATTTGTCTGTACATAATTTAATGATTTTGTGGCTCGGTGGGACAAAGACGAGGAAAGAATTTGCTTTGGGTAGAACTTCCCGACAAAGGAGAGCATTCAAAGAGGCAAAGACACCTCGCTGCCAGTGCCTCACCTGCAGGACCCCAGCGTTTCCTGCTCCCTCCCTGCCTGTCTCCAGGGAAATGGGGAAAAAGAGAGCCTCTCCCAAATGCTCCGAATAGTCTCTTAAGAGATACTAGCTAGAAACTTGTAATTGTTTTTAGTAATTAGCAACTGCGAAAAAAGTTTTTCTGCAATGTTCTCAGTTCCCCAAGACGGCGCTGTCATTGCCACGGTGGGTGAAAAGATAATTGCAGTTCTGAGGGAGGTGAGGTCACAGACTCACAAACCCATATCTCAAGGTCTGGCTGCCTTAATCTTCACACTTAGCCCACCATACTGGCAGCGGGATGGAGTTGGGGATATATTTTCTATTTCAGTCTGAGAGGCAGGGTCTGCAGGGAAGGACAACTTTCCAGAGCCTGGGTAAGTGATCGCATCACAAGAAGGGATCGTTCTGGGTTTAAAACTGGTCTAGTGCCAAAACCACAAAGGAAAGGGGAATAATTCTGGGGCACAAGCTGAGTTAGTAAAGAGAGATGGGGCCCTAGACCCTACAGCAATCCCTGATTGCTCCTGACGTAATTTAGCATAATCGTCAATGAAATTAATTGTTGCTGTTTAACCCAGGAATGGTGAAACCTGTTTAAGTTCTTAAGGACTGTGGTTCTGAAATCCATCTGCTGTAATAGTGAAGCCTGATTACACTTTAAGGACTGTGGTTCTGAAATCAATCTGTTCACCCTATTTTATAGGAATCCTAGACTAAATTTTCGAGATTACTAGAGACGTGCCACTATACTTGTGATGAAGACTATGCTAAATCTACAGGATAGTGTAATCCTTTTCAGAAACAGCATCTCTGGATGGCAATTGCTGGACTAGAAATGATTTCTCTTACTCTGAGAGTGTGAAGAACTTAATGGAGACAGTAATTCTTCTCTACTGAAAACGTCATGGTCTGTCGATTATGGTAAGACAGTTTTCCCTCTTGAAGCTGGGGAGGCAGCTCTTAAGCAAAAGGTAACTTTATAATGATAGGTTAAAGACAGCAGCTCTCACCCTCAAATATATCTTATGATATTTTCTCTGCTTTAAAAAGATTCTAATATCAATCTCCAACTGTATAATTTCAATTAAGAAGTTATATAAAATGCAAATATTAGCCATTCCAATTTGCAAATTTGATGTATTTTAATTTAGTGAAACACAACTCTTGCCCCATGGATAATGAATTATTTAACTCAGACATTAATAGATATAAGTACATGATCTAAGTGTTAATAGTTCAGCTTTTACCTTACACTGTTTTATCCCATATTAACATTTTATATCCTGTCATTTAGGGCAAGAAGTGAGAATGTGATGGGTGCTTTTATTCCTTTGTTTCTCATTCAAAAGCCAATGCTCACAATGTTGTTTTCTTTCTGTTCCATCCTGACATTAAGTCAGTCTTGCATTCATTAAGTCCAACTTGTCATGAAACATGTTCGTGTAGTATTAAACTGCAATAAGTGCATCTATATTTTATTAAGATCTCTAAAGCTTTATGTATTTGGAAATTAGCCTATAGAATAGATCTTTACACAATGTGAAATTATTATGACAAAAATTGTGCAATAACATACTACCAAACTAAAATAAAATGGCAAGGAAAAAAAATGGGGAGAGGGTGATGTTATTCTAAGAACACAGCTATCTTTCTTCATTAGTACAGCACAGTGGTTAAATGCACTGTCCTTGCAAAACCCTCAGACAGGTTCAAGACTCCACTTTGCCCCTAATTAGAGTGTGAATTTAGGCAAATAACTTCACCTCTCTGTGCCTATGTCCTCCTCTTCTTTACAATGCCTGCCTCACAGATTTGCGAAAAAAGAAATTACCACACGTATGACCATCATAGCGGTGATTCACCTGTTGTAAATGGTCGTTAAAGGTTATACATACAACTCTTGAAAGCCTCTTAATTAAAGAACAACTTTAAGTATTTCTTAGAGAAAACCAATGGTACATGGAGAATATCGGATTGCAGTTGACACTATAAATGCAGCTCATGACTCATTTTTCCATGCAGAATCTTCTGGCTCTGAAGACAAGTATCAGTGACTGGGAACTGGCAGAATGGCCTCCAGGGATTTGGCTATAGGAGTGGTGTGCTTATCACAGACTGTGGTTGGGCTCCTGGGGAACTTCTCTCTTCTTTGCCATTACCTCTTCCTTTACTTCACTGGGTGTAGGTTGAGGTCCACGGACTTGATTGTTGAGCACCTGATCGTAGCCAACTTCTTATCCCTCCTCTCTAAAGGAGTCCCCCAGACAATGGCAGCTTTGGGGTTGATACATTTCCTCAATGATATTGGATGCAAACTTGTCTTCTATGTCCACAGAGTGGGCAGGGGTGTGTCCATCAACACCACCTGCCTCTTGAGTGTCTTCCAGGTGATCACGATCAGCCCCAGGAACTCCAGGTGGGCGGAGCTTAAAGAGAAGGCTCCCAAGTACATTGGCTTTTCTATTTTCCTGTGCTGGATTCTGCACATGATGCTAAATATTGTCGTTCTTTTGTATGTAACTGGCAAATGGAGCAACACCAACATCACAATGAAAAAGGATTTGGGATACTGTTCTGGGGAAGGTAATAACGAAATCTCAGTATCACTATGTGTACCAATGTTGTCAATCCCTGACGTGTTCTGTGTGGGGCTCATGCTCTGGGCCAGCGGCTCCATGGTTTTCATCCTGTTCAGGCACAAACAGCAGGTCCAACACATCCGTAAGAACCATCTCTCCCCCAGGTCCTCCCCTGAGTCCAGAGCTACCCACAGTATCCTTGTCCTGGTGAGCACGTTTGTGTCTTCTTACATCCTCTCCTGCCTTTTTCAAGTTTGTATTGTTCTTTCGGATAATCCCGGTATTTTACTGGTAAACACTTCAGCCTTAATCAGTGTGTGTTTCCCAACTGTATGTCCCTTTATTCTCATGAGCCGTGTGTCCAGAGAACACAGGCTTTGCTTTGCCTGGATAAAGATTACAAAATCCCCCAAATCCATCATAAACGTGTAATTTGTTGTTTATTTTTAAAATTTCAGAATATTACGGGAGTATACACATTTTGTTTATATAATTTGCTTTTGTAGCGTTTGAGTCAGAGTTATAGGTGTGCCCGTCACCCAGATAGTGTGCATTGTACCCATTAGGTGTGAATTTACCCATCCTCTCCTGCCCCTCCCACCTGCTTGATTTCCACTGAGTTTTACTTCCCTATGTGCACATAAGTGTTGATGGATTAGTTCCAATTTAGCATCGAGTACACGTAGTGTTTGTTTTTCCATTCTTGTGATACTTCACTTAAAAGGTGGTTCCATTGTTTCTTCACTCATCCCTGCAGAACTCTAAGTATAAATTTGAAATGATCAGAATTATGAGAGAATGGCGAACAAGACAGAGTGAACTTCCATCCCAACAATAACCAATAAATAGTAAGAACAATTGCAAATGAAACATGAAATTATTATGTAAATACTTCTATCATTGAAATGTTATTAATGCCTGAAGTAGAGTTAGTTCCAAGTTCATGCTATAAAAAAATTAGATCCTGAAACAATCTGAAGATTATGGAGAAGCCTTTGAGTTGGCTACTTGGAATCTGACAGAAAAAATTTATACAGAAAGTAACTAAGCATGAAATTATTGAAAATGTTACATGGAAAAGTAAGAAAATGTGAGATGCCTGTTCAAGAAAGTGAAGAAAAAAATCTTCTCATGTAATCATGAGGTAGTACGGAGTGAAGGTGGCATTCTATGCTAAGTTTTTTGGCAGTCTTTATCAGAAGAGATGTTGAATTTTATTGAATGGTTTTTCAGCATCTATTGAAGTGATTATATATATTTTTTGTCCTTGACCTTGTTAATGTGATGTGTCAAATATATTAGATGCGTATGTTGAACCATCCTTTAGATAAATCCCACTTTATCATGGTGAATGATCTTTTCAATGTCTTGTTGAATTCAGTTTGCCAGTATTTTCTTGAGGATTTTTGTCTGTATGTTCATTAGAGATATTGGCCTGTGGTTTTGTTTTGTTGTTGTGGCCTTGTCTGGTTTTGGTAACAGGGTATGTTGGCCTCTTAGAATGAATTTGGAAGTATTTCCTCCTCTTCTATTTTTTTGCAAAGTTTGAGTAAAATTCATTTTAGTTTTTCTTTAAGTATTTGGTAAGATTTAGCAGTGAAGCTATCAAGTCCTGGGTTGTTTTTTTTTTTTGAAGGGAGCCTTTTTATTAGAGCTTTGATCTCTTTACTCATTGTTGGTTGATTGAAGTTTTCTATTTCTTAATGGTTCAATATTGGCAGATTATAAGTGTTTAGGAATTTATCTGTTTTTTTCAGGTTTTCCAATTTGTTGGTGCATATTTATTCATAATACTCACTAAAAATTCTTTGTACTTCCGCGGTCTCAGGTGTTATGGCTCCTTTCTCATTTCTGATTTAATTTATTTGGGTCTTTTCTATTTTAATCTTAGTCTAGCTAAAGGTTTGCTGATCTTGTTTACCTTTTCAAAGCACCAACTTTTCATTTCGTTGATCTGCTGTATTTTGTCATCTCAATTTTATTTATTTCTGCTCTGCTCTTTATTATTTATTTCCTTCCACTAATTTTGGGTTTCATTTGTTCTTGTTTTTCTGGTTCCTGACGTGCAGTCTTCGTTTGTTTATGTAAAGTGTTTCTACATCTTTGATATAGGCATTTGTTGCTACAAACTTCCTTCTTGGTACTGCTTTTGCTGTATTCTGTGAATTTTCACATATTGTATTCTCATTTTTATTTATTTCAAGAATTTTTAAAAATTTCCTTCTTAATGTCTTTATTGACCCATTGGTAATTCAGAAGGTGGGAGGAGGGAGAACAAAGGTGAAAAAAGAATATAAATATATTTATACCACTGAACTATACACTTCAAAATGGCAAAACTGGTAAATTGTATGTGTGGGTTGAGACATTTCCTCAATGATATTGGATGCAAACTTGTCTTCTATGTCCACAGAGTGGGCAGGGGTGTGTCCATCAGCACCACCTGCCTCTTGAGTGTCTTCCAGGTGATCACGATCAGCCCCAGGAACTCCAGGTGGGCGGAGCTTAAAGAGAAGGCTCCCAAGTACATTG
>NW_012144522.1:1425766-1428767 GCF_000956105.1 Propithecus coquereli | reverse complement strand
CTCTAGCCAGGACAACATAGTAACTCAAAAAAAAAAAATTATTTGACCATATATGCAAGAGTTTATTTCTGGGTGCTCTAATCTATTGCATTAGGCTATATGTTTATATTTATGCCAGTGTTATACTATTGTGATTACTGTTAGCTTTGTAGTAATTTTTGAAGTCAAGAAGTATGAGCCTTCAATTTTTGGGGGGGTGCTATTTGTGTTCTCTTGAGATTCCATATAAATTTTAGGATGGGTTTTTCTATTTCTGCAAATACAACACTGTTGTGATTTCAATCGAATTAAATCTGTAGATCACTTTGCACTTCGAGTAGCATTGACATTTTGACAATATTAATTCTTTCAACCCATGAACACAGGGTATCTTTTCATTTATTTATGATTTGTTTAAATTCTTTCAGCAATGTCTTGCAGTTTTCAGCCCCTCTGTCCTTCTGTCCCTCTGGCTGTGTTATTCAGCTTTCTGACACCGTGACGGGACCCTGCAGAAGTCTTGCTTTATCTGTGTCTGGGTCCCCAGCACCACTACAACTATAAATACTCCTTATCCAAACCCAGACGAGGCTCTGATGAGTGGCACGAGAGAGGAATCCTCCCAGCCAATAGGGGACAGCCACGCCCTGCTCAGGGGCTTATGAAAGGCAGGTCCATGAGGCCACCCTGCCCTCTGACTCAGGACTTGTACGAGAAAGGGCCTCCCATTGCATTCGAGATGAGACTGAAGACCCAGAGCCCCTCTGCCCCTCCACCCGACACCCAGCTGACCAGCCCTCCTTACCTTGCTCCTCTAAAGAAGGGGGTTCAGATGTGGACGAGAAACCATTTGAAGGAAAAGGCAAAACACTTTCTTTCCAGTCCAGTAAAAGCCGCACCCAAATGCATGAGAGGGAATTGGGCTGTCTGTATGGAAGCTCAAAGGAAAGGTGAAATCAGGGATAGCAAATTCTGTGTATTTGTTTGGGCTTCATTTTGGGGAAGGTTATGGCAAATGGCTTCTAGTCCAGAGGAGACTTTAACAAACATGATTCCCTGGAGCCTTATCCCCCCTTCTCATCCTGGTCACCTGTTGAGCAGACTAGCTGGAAATGAGCCACAAATATGGGTTGGGGAGGTTCTGGGTGTCTTAGGCGGCAGCCAGTGACCTAAAATTCCTCTTTTTCTTCAGGTTCAGAGCCCAAGTCAAATAAAGAGATATATTTCAAGGGAATTAACCTTAAAGTCAGAAACAGCTAGATTGCTGTATCGAGTGATATTTTGCTATTCGGTGTTGAAGAGGGACAGGAGATGGGGTAACTCGGTCTCCCTTGAGCAGGGAGCTGGGAGCTCTTCAGTAACTCAAACTCTTACTTTATTTACAAATCAGAGTGCAGCGGACATAAGGAGAACTCCAGGAAGAGGAAAATTAGCTACATGATAGATAAAACAGGTATGATCTTGCTTTTTTTTTCTTTTTCATCCCAAGAGGAACAGGCAGGCGAGCAGGCAACTCATCAAGAGCGGGCAGTGCGCAGGAAAGGGGCTGCTCAGTGGATTAAGTGGGTTTGGAAAACCCATGATCCAGGGAGCATTTGGGGACCAAGGATGGGCGTGGCCTCAGCTCCTCGTAGACACTGAGGGAGTTGGAAGCAGGAGAAGAGACAAGTGGGGTTCGCTAGAAGACCGTGGTGAGATCTCGGGCCTGGGGGTCCTTGGGAACTGCGTTGGCGAGTTTCTCAACCACATGCTCGCTCCACATGAACCTCTGCAGGCCGTGAGCACAGAATTAAATTGGGAAAAAAGAAGCGAAAGGCCCCAACACGGGCTGCTACAACGAGAGCAAGAGAACAGCAATACCTGTCAAAGCGGACCTGCGAGGGCACCCTACGGACTGCTCAGGCGGTACCGGTCCTTGTCCCTAGGAGGTTACCGCCTTGCACCACTTCAGAAAAGCTCTCATGCTTCCTGCAAGCTACGTGTGAGGCCATGTCAGGATGCGTCCAGGTAGGGGACCAGCAAGCAGATCCTCCAGTGACCTGGCAGCTCTGGGGGCTCGCCCAGCTCTGAGGGGCTCTGACGGAATCTGTGTACCGCAGTGGCCTGTGTCTTCCCTGCTGAGGGCTGGCTCATCCCAGCCCCACTGCTGGGTCCCCAGGGCCCACAGAGATGCTCAGAGCTCCTCCTAGGAGGGAGCGAGGCCCACCCCTCCCAGGGAGTAGAGAGCTGGAGACATTGATGCATCAGACTGATTTTGAGCTGGGGCACCTGGACCCTAT
Source organism: Propithecus coquereli (assembly GCF_000956105.1). Lineage (NCBI taxonomy): Eukaryota > Metazoa > Chordata > Mammalia > Primates > Indriidae > Propithecus > Propithecus coquereli. The sequence continues at coordinate 1,426,509 of NW_012144522.1, read as the reverse complement.
TCAGCAAAGCGGGCAGATCTGGGAGCAAGAACAAAGACCTGCTACTTCTCAGATTCCTCCAGATGACCGGGAGGGACGGTTTTAGACACACTGCTAACAGATGACAGAAGCTGGGCGATCATAAAAAAGAAACTTGAGAAATATACTCAAAACGATGAACTATTGGTTTTGTTGAGATGAAGATTACAGTCAAATGTTAAATTTTGGTAGACCTTTGAGGTGGTTTGAATGTCTAACAATCGTGCTATTCTTTATAATCAGAACAAATATCAGGTACAACCATTCATATGTGTTTGTGTACGACAGAATGCAGCCAGATTTTTATGAGTTCGTATCCTCCCCCTTTAGTTCTAAAAAGGAGGTAGCTCGAAACGCTCCCACCCGGTCCATGCAGGATTCGTAACCAAAATCCTTTAACAGCATCTCTGTGTTGAAAAATACTTACATTTTTCAATTTGATGTGTGAAATCACCGCGTCATTTTTGTTTCATTTTTATGTCCTTTATATGTAAACAAAGTCAGGTCAATTAAATGTTTATTATTTAAATTCATTTTTCATTCAATTGTTGTCTCAATTTGGCAACTCTATCCTGTTTTATGTTTTCAATTTTCCTATTTTATGGTAGGATTTTAAATCTCATATAGATATTGTCATTTCTTTTACATATTGTTATATTGCTTTTACACGTTTTTCTATTTGCATTTTACGGACGATCCTAGAATCTTTCAGATTATAAATAGAT
>NW_012144522.1:1402635-1424856 GCF_000956105.1 Propithecus coquereli | reverse complement strand
TTCTTTCTTAAAGTTGTGGGATAAAATCTGTTCCCTGCCTCTATGCCACCTTCTGGCAATCTTTGGCGTCTACAGGCTTTTATGTATCTGCCTTCATCTTCACATATTCTCCCTCTGTGCGTGTCTCTGTGTCCAAGTTTCTCTGTTTTTATAAGATCACCAGTCATCTTGTGTTAGGTTCCTGCCCTATTTCCTTATAATACCAACTTCACTAATTCCATCTGTAAGGACCTTACTTCCACATAAGGTCACATTATGAAGTGTTCGGGTTAGGACATCAACATATGAATTTTGCAAGCACATTTTCAACCTACGATGGTGTATTTTCTGAATGCAGTGGAATAAGTCTACAAATCAATAAGTTTAAATAAAAGATAAAAAGAAAATTCCCAAATATTCAGAATTTAAGTAATTCATACTTAAATAATCCAAGGCCAAAAAGAAAAAACCCCAAGGCCAAATAATAACTCAAAAGAGCAATTCAAAAATACTTTTTTTTTTTTTGAGACAAAGTCTCACTGTGTTGCCCGGGCTAGAGTGCCGTGGCATCAGCCTAGCTCACAGCAACCTCAAACTCCTGGGCTCAAGCGATCCTCCTGCCTCAGCCTCCCGAGCAGCTGGGACTACAGGCATGCGCCACCATGCCCGGCTAATTTTTCTCTATATTTAGTTGTCCAATTAATTTCTTTCTATTTTCAGTAGAGACGGGGTCTCGCTCTTGCTCAGGCTGGTTTCGAACTCCTGAGCTCAAACAATCTGCCCACCTCGGCCTCCCAGAGTGCTAGGATTACAGGCGTGAGCCACCGCGCCCGGCCTCAAAAATATTTTAACTGAGTCACTATAAATATACCCAAATCGAAATGTACAGGATGCAAGGAATTCTCAAAGGGGGTCTCTACTATATGTCCACTTGTTAGAATATAATCAACTCAACTTCCCTTTAACACTTGCTGTGTCAACTTCTACATTTTCTCTGTTTCTCCCTGTCTTTAAATTCTCCTACCTCTCTAACTCCATCTCCATTGACTATCTTTTTTTTTTTTGCTTCTGATTTCTCTGCCATTTTAACCCCATCTTACTCTCCATAATTTTCATTTCTCCTTCCCTCTCTCTCCCCTTCTGTTTCTCCTCTTTCCTCTCTGTTCCTTGGCGCTCTGTCTCTGACGTACACACACACTCTCTTCCGTGTTACTCTGTACCTCCCCACTCATATTTTCCGTCTCATTTTTCCTTTTTTTCCTGATTTGTATCTTTCTCTGCGTCTCTTCCTCATTTTTCTCTCCGATTCCATTATGTCCTTATTTCTCTCACTCTGACGCTCCCTCTTTAAAGCCCAGGACATCAGGTTTCTTTTTCTCTGGTTCTCCTTCAGGTTCTCACCTCCTCTTTCGTTTCCTCTCTTTTCCTGGCCTCTCTCTATATCCCCCCCTTCACTTACCTCTTTCTTTATATGGTCCACTCGGCATACACCTCACCTTTCTTTCGTTTGCTTGCTTCCTGTGTCCTTCACAAATCTTCACTCTGTTTTATCATTGACCTCAAAAGTAGTTCTCAAAAGGTATACACTCTGAGGAATTCCTTAATACATAACACTTTTAATTACAATATAGTAAATGAAAATTCAAATACATACATGGCATAAAAGATAAGAAGTGTTTACATTCAGTCTCTTCGCAGGATCAGTTACCTCCTGAAGAAAAAAGTCTCGTACGCTTCTCATGTGAGCAATGCAAGATCCACGTGCAGAGTGAGGTCTACAAACGCAAGTTCACACACATCCATTCACACACATATGCAAATATGCACACACATAAATACAAATGGACACCAAGGTAAATGTGCACACACAAATGCACACAGACACGTGTGCACAGATATACACATACACATACCCACACAACACGAGTTGTGTTAAAAGTGTTTTGTATAAAATAAAAAATGAAATTTAAAATTATATGAAATCTAAATACAATGAGCATTATAAATTTATAAAATGATAAATTATATTAATAATAAAAATTAAGTCAATAAGCTATGCACACCTGTAAGTGGAATACTTTAATCAGTATTACTACTATAAGATACTGATTTTTATTAACTGAAATAAATTACTACATTCAATTTTTTATTTTAATATACATCTTAGGGAAATGTAAAGGTGTAAGTTAAATAATATGAAAAATATATAAAATACAAAATTGCAACCATGTATACAAAATGCATAATTTCATTCAGATTCATAAAACATTTTATAACAAAATCTATCACCCTAGATAATGTAGTATAGTGTATAAAATTTATAGCAGGCTTATATTTTCATTATGATAAACAACATTATACCAAAAAAACCCCCCAAAACAACTAAAGTTATGCCTTAATAAGTTAACAATAGAAAATTAAGCTAAAACAAATGTGATTTAGCAAATTAAATAATTGAACTTTAAATAATGTAGAAAGAGGAGACATAAGCATGAATATGAAATCTAATTTAAGGATGATTTGAAAAAATCCCTGAACTTTGCCCTGTCAGAGTTCTTGCTCCCTCCAGTGCAAGCTCCTTGGCACCTCCTGTATGCCTTCTGCATCTGTCTTGCCTCCTTCTTGGGCCTGAGAGATGTGTCCTGCTTGGGGTTCCAGTGATACTCACAGCTCTTCCTTCTAAGCACACACCTTGGGAAGATGCAGGGAAACTCAGGGAACACCCTGCAGAAAGGAATGAGGCTGCCCCAGACCCACAGAGCAAGGGCAGTGCTGTCGTGGGAATCTGCTCAGTTTGGGGACCATGTCCCAAAGATGCAGGTTGAAAGGCTGGACCTTAGAAGTGGAAGAAGCACAGATAGAAACTGTGTAAAAAGACCACAGATTCGCCACGAGACAAGAGCTTCGATGCAGAGGCCCTGCAGTGCCACCTCCTAGAATTTTTCTTTCCAACGTTTTAAAGCTAAAATTGAACGGTTTTTTTTCCTCATGTTCCAGGTTACTACATTCTAGTTATTATCAAAGAAGGTGCTTTCATTATTCATCCAAGCTCCAACACGAAGCCCATACAGGAGCATTTTCCCTACAGCTTCAGCAGGGGCTCCAAAACATGGAGAAAATTCCTAATGAGACGGTTGTACCCTCCTACAGTGCTATGATACTGGAGAGCAGAGGAGGGTTTAGGGAATTTTTTTTTTTTAACTTTAAAATTTTACTAAAATTCACTTTTAGAATTTAAGAATTTAATACAATATTATATTGAATATTTTCTAACCAGTATGTTCACCTGCTTTACACAATTTCTGGGCATAACTTTTAAGAATTGATGCTTTCTGACTTACTTTCCATGATATGCCAATTATACATTCATTAAAATTTCAAATACTTCCACAATTATTATCTCAATGTCAGAATTTTAAAAAGTTCAAATATTGAAAATTTAAGACATTAATACTGTTGCCACTGTAATGTAGAAAAGAAAAAAATTTGTAAAATTTTAACTGTTTAAAACTCTTAACATTTATTGTGGTAATGAAATGTAACTTTTTTTTGAGACATAGAGTCACATTCTGTCACCCTGGGTAGAGTGCAGTGGCATCATCGTAGCTCACTGCAACCTCAGAACTACTGGGCTCAAGCAAACCTCTTGCCCCAGCCTCCTGAGTAGCTGGCACTACAGGCACGTTGCCACAACACCCAGCTAATTTTTTCTATTTTTAGTAGAGAAGGGGTCTTGCTCTTGCTAATGCTGGATTCCTACCTGTACTGTTTTTAAACATGAACTGACATGTTTTTTGTTTTCCTTTGTCTCCTAGAGTTCACTATTTCAGTGTTTAACTGAAAATATTTTAATATGCTAATCTTTCTCCATAAGCATTATCACATCTGAAATTATCATATTTCTCCTAGGATGTAAGGTATATTTCATATTAACAACATGGCCTCAAATGTTTGTAATAAATGAAACAATTTTCCTTCTAGCTTCACCTCCAGGCGACTATACATTCCACCTCAATTTTCTGAAGGGTGATATGAAATGCTATGTTATTTTTATTGAACCATCCTTAAGACCCTGGGTACAGTTAAATCATAGGAAAGTTTAATGTATTATATTAAAACATACAAACTAAAAGACATTTTCAGTATCTCTACATTATTTCAGGAATTACTTAGTGGACTCTGATTTTCTCCACAATGACTCTTATTAAATACAATTATAAGAGTACTTACAAAAATTATATAAGATTTCAGTTACTATAGCTATTATTTTTTATTTAATATTAGAGCAAAGTGTCTGTGTAACTCAGAACTCTATGTGTAGTGAGACTGGCTTACAGATGTGCTTAAGAATCCGGGAAGCATGAGTATATCAATCTGTGAACACAGTGAAAAATACACAATTTATATTTTTCTGATTAGATGAGGAAATTGCAGATTTCTTCCAGTGCACACAAAGAAGAGCTTGCATACACAAGGATCACTAGTTGAGAGAATAAAGGGACTGAGAGTTGGGAAACATGCACTGATTAAGGCAGATGTCTTCACCAGCCACTGAGCAGTCTTATCAAAAAAATAAAAATAAAAGTAAAAGAGACAAAAGTGCTGACCAGGATAAGGATGCTGTGGGTGGCACTAATCTCAGGAGAGGTGCTGGGAGTTCACAACTCTGCCAACAAAACGGGTCACAGGCAGGATCCTTGCAAGAGATTTAGAAATAACAGAGACACAGACAAAATGTAGTTTAAAGTGATAGGGAAGTCAGGGGTCCTCCAGCATTCCCGTGAGCCAGTAGGCACCAAGTGAAGTCACGCATCAGTATTTATTGGTACAGCAATTAGTTGTCATTGGTTACAGATTTATGTGCACAGATCATTCGTTTTGGTTTTAAGGGTCCATAAAGGCTTCAAGAGATCCCTTACCTAATTCTACCTACGAGAGCAAATGGTTACAAAATTTTTTCAAGATAAACATTTTAAGCCCTAATTAAGGAATAGATCTAGCAGAGCATACAAGTTAAAGATAACATCATTAATTAAGCAGTAACACATAAAACAGGAACACTGAGGCTGCATACCTATTTCTCTATATAACGAGACATGTGGTCAGGAGTGAAACAGGAACTGTCCTTGAGGCTAATTGGTTTTCGCTGCAGGTGTCCGCTGGGTGGACATCCCTTGATCAGCCTCTTAACCTTTGGTCCCATGCCACGCTCTGCCTTGCATAAGCTCCAGGTGCTGGCTGGCAGGCCTTGAGACTGGAGACACCTTGCAGTCGCCCCTGATCAGTGAAACGTCTCTCTTGTTGCTAAACAGCTTCTGGTCTGTGAGCTAACACGCCCACAGATTTCTTCAAGACAAAAGTCCTGCAAAACTCCTGAAAATGTCCATGTCTCTTAACCCCATTTCCTAACATCTCCCCCCCCTTTTTTAGAAGTTGATGAAGTTGGATAGCCATCACTGGGAAGCATTGGTCTCCAGAGTCTTGTCTTCTTTGGAGTTTTCTCCAGACTATAAGTAAGCACAAGCAAATGACTAAAATAATTCCCAAAGTTACTACAGCAGAACTCCCATAGATCTTAAGATGAGAAAGTGGGTTAGCTGACTCCATCCCAGATGTAATACCATTAACAATGTCAGCCTTAGAGAGTAGATCAAGTTTGTGACTGAAGGTACTTAATATTTCTTGTTGTAAATTTCCAATCTCTTCAATCAGATTTCCTTGATTAAGTAGATGCTTCTTAATGAATTGCAAAGGAAACCAAGTCTGATTATATATGTGAGGTGTAACACAAAATTGAGTGATACTCCAATTGCAACGGAGTCTAATTTGCTTTCGTAGGCTTACAACCTGGTCTCCCAGTAAAGTGACTGCTTGTTGTAAGTCGGCCACCTGAGTAGCCAATTTGTTGATCTGCTCTACATTATGGTCACTTGATTAAGCTGTCTCCCTTAACCTACAGTGCCCTTATGTCAGGAGAAGAGAACCTTGAACACAATGAGCAAGATGAGTGACATCATACTTTTACGTTATTCTCTGTCCCTCCCAAATGCTAATTTAGATGGTATTTAATATTCAAAGGCAGCATCCTTCTTTTACAGGAACGTGGATGGAAGTGATCCTCACCCTTAAAGCAGGACCTGCCATGCAATGGACTCTTTCCCACAGACCACGATGAAAGGCTTGCAAAAAGGGTATAATAGTTAAGATTTCAAAGTTCAAGTTGAACACTATGAATAGTAAAGTAGCCTTTTCAAGAATCCTCAAATAAATGAATAAAATATTTTGTAACTTTAAGGTAATTGGCCATCTGCACGTCCTGGCACCTTTGATGTATATAATGCCGTAAGTTATAACATATTTGGATTTAGAATTATTTTACAGTATGTAATATCAAAGGTTAATCATGGAGAATTAGAGACTGAGTCATTTCTCATACAAATCCTCACCTACATTTATGGCTCCTGGGTAACAGCCTCAACTTAACACTTTACATTTGTGTGCTTTCATCAAAGATGTGTATTTTGATGCCCAGTTGGTTGTGAGGCACGAATAAAGCCTCTTCCACATACAATTATATAATTGTTCTTTAGTGTGGGGTCTCCAATGTTAATGGTTGAACTCATGAGGGGTAGGCCATAGTCTGCATTTGTAAGGATTCTCTTGACAATGAATTCTCTACTGCCATTCAAGGAGTGAATTGTGACTGAAGACCTTGCCACACTATTTGTGTGGCTTCTTTCAAGTATGAATTCTGTGATGCCTTGCAAGCTTTGATCGTTCACTGAAGAGCTTGCCACAGTCATTACATCTGTAAGGTTTCTCGCCAGTATGAATTCTTTGATGATTTTCAAGTTGTGAACGCTGAGTGAAAACCTTGCCACACTCATTCCATTTGTAAGGTTTTACTCCGGTATGGATTGCCTGATGTGTAGTTACTCCTGAACGCAATCTAAAGGCTTTCCCATATTCATTACACTTGTAATGTTTCTATTATGAATTCATTGATGACTGGAATTGTGTGTATTTCGAGTGAAGACCTTGACACGCTCATTACATTTGTAAGGTTTTTCTCTAGTATGGTGCCAGGAGTTAGCTACTCTCCCAACAAACGGGTCCCAGGCAGGATCGTCACAAAAGATTTGGAAATAACAGAAATAGAGACAAAGTGTAGTTTAAAGTCATGGGGAAGTCAGGGGTCCTCCAGCATTCCCGTGAGCCAGGATGCACAGAGTGAAGTCCACATCAGTATTAACTGGTAAGGCAAGCAGTTGTCCTTGGTCATAGAATTATGTGTACAGATTATTCGTTTAGGTTTCAAGGCCTCCCAAAGGCTTCAAGAGATCCCTTACAATTCTATCTACAAGAGTAAATGGTAACAAAATTTTTCCAAGATAAACATTTTAAGCCCTAAGTTAAGAATAGACCTGGCTCAGTATACAAGTTAAAGATAAAATTGTTAATTAAGCAGTAATGCATGAAACAGGAACACTGAGTCTGCATACTTCTCTAATCTATTTCTCTATATAACGAGACATGTGGTCAGGAGTGAACAGGAGTAGCCTTGAAGTTTATGATAGTTCCAACTGTAGGTTGTCTGCTGGGCTGACATCCCCTTTCAGATCTCTTAACCTTGGGCCCCATGCTGAACTCTGCCTTGCACAAGGTCCAGGCACTGGCATGCAGGTCTCGAGATTGGTGACGCCTTTCAGTCGCCCCTGATCGGTGGAATGGCCCCCTTAATGCTAAGCAGCTTCTGGTTTGTGAACTAATACATCCACAGATTCTTTCAACGCAAAGCCCTGCAAAACTTCTGAAACTTTCCATGTCTCTTAACTCTATTTCCAACAGTATGGACTGCCTAATGCACACTTAAGAATGAATGCAGTCTAAAGGCTTTCCTGCACTCAATACACTTCTAAGGTTTCTCTCCACTGTGAAAACTTTGATGACTAACAAGCTGTGACTGTTGAGCGAAGGCCTTGCCACACTGATTTACATCTGTTAGGTCATTCTCCAGTATGCCTTCTCCTGTGACGTGCAAGGTATGCATTTTTAGTGAAGGCTTTGCCACACTCAAAACACTTGTAAGGTTTCTCTCCATTGTGAATACTTTGATGCCTACCAAGGTGCCAATTTTGACTAAAGGCCTTGCCACACTCATTACATCTGTAAGGTTTTTCTCCAGTATGCATACTGCTGTGACGCGCAAGGCATGCATTACGAGTGAACGCCTTGCCACACTCATTACATCTGTAAAGGTTTTCTCCAGTGTGCATTCTCCGGTGACACGCAAGCTGTGAATGTTGAGTGAAGGACTTGCCACACTCATTACATGTGTAAGGTTTCTCTCCAGTATGGATCATCTGATGGGTAGTTAGGCTTGAATGAAGACTAAAGGCTTTGCCACACTCATCACACCTGTAAGGTTTCTCTCCATCGTGAATACTTTGATGCCTAAGAAAGTGCCAACTTTGAGTGAAGGCCTTGCCACACTCATTACATCTATAAAGGTTTTCTCCAGTATGCCTTCTCCTATGACGTGCAAGGTATTTATTTTGAGCGAAGACCTTGCCACACTCACTACATTTGTAAGGTTTCTCTCCAGTATGGATTGCCTGATGGAAAGTTAGCCCTGAACGTGCACTAAAGCCTTTGCCGCACTCATTACACTGGTAAGGTTTTTCTCCAGTATGACTTCTCTTGTGAAGTTGAAGGTATGCATTTCGAGGGAAGACCTTGCCGCATTCATTACATTTGTAAAGTTTCTCTCCATGATGGATTATCTGATGACTAGTTAGGATTGAACGACCACTAAAGGCTTTGCCACACTCATAACACTTGTAAGGTTTCTCACCAGCATGAAGTCTTCGATGGTATGCAACAGAGCACCTATACTTGAAGACCTTCCCACATTCGTAACATTTGTAAGGTTTCTCTCCAGTATGCTTTCTCCGGTGACATTCAAGATGTGAAGGTCGATCGAAGGCCTTGCCACACTCATCACATTTGTAAGGTTTTCCTCCAGGATGCGTTCTCCTGTGATGTGTAAGGCATGCAATTTGAGTGAAGACCTTGCCACACTCATTACATTTGTAAGGTTTCTGTCCAGTACGGATTGTCTGATGGATAGTTAGTCTTGAACGTACACTAAAGGCTTTGCCACACTCATTACACTGGTAAGGTTTCTCTCCAGTATGACTTCTCCTGTGACGTGCAAGGTTTGCATTTCGATCGAAGGCCTTGCCACATTCAGTACATTTAAAAGGTTTTTCTCCAGTATGTGTTCTGCTGTGACGTGTAAGGCATGTATTTCGAGTGAAGACCTTGCCACACTCATTACATTTGTAAGGTTTCTCTCCAGTATGGATTGCCTGATGGATAGTTAGTCTTGAATGTACACTAAAGGCTTTGCCACACTCATTGCACTTGTAAGGTTTCTCTCCGGTATGACTTCTCCTGTGACATGCAAGGTTTGCATTTCGATTGAAGGCCTTGCCACATTCATTACATTTGTAAGGTTTTTCTCCAGTATGCGTTCTGCTGTGACGTGCAAGCCATGCATTTCGAATGAAGACCTTGCCACACTCATTACATTTGTAAGGTTTCTTTCCAGTATGAATTCTCTGATGACATGCAAGACGTAAATTTTCAGTGAACACCTTGCCACGTTCAGTACATTTGTAAGGTTTGCCATCACTGTTTACTTTTTGTCCTTCTGTGAGTGATGAAGAAAAGATGAAATCATTCTCATCTTTTTTAGAAATGTGGGTTTTGACACTAGAAGGGATTTCTAGAAGTGGTGAAACGGAGGAACCATGGTTGATAGACTTGATTTGATTACATTCGTCAACTTTCCTTTTACTTTGAAGTAGCTTCCGTTGAGGCACGTGTGACTTAAAGATTACTCCACACTGATTTTTAGTAAGTTTGTTTCCTGCCTCCCTTCCATCATGTTGATCTCTTCTACCAGTGAGATTTTCTTTCTGGGTCATAAGCTCTGCTTTGTAACTTCTTTCATCATCTCCCCATTGACACTCAGAGTCATGTATATTCTTCTGGACTTCCCTAAAGAAAAAGTCTTCAATGTCATGGCTTTCAGGCCTTTCCAATGTCACTGTTTGGAATACTTCTGCATTGGTCTTCCCTTTTGGTCGTACATTTTTTATTACAAATTCAGGAGAGAGATCTACAAGATATAAAGAACCATAAGTTTCCGATTAAGTACAGCATGTAAACAAACATTTAACATTGATAAAATTAATATTACACCAAAAGGAATACTGATATAAACATACTTATCAAACTTCACAAAGATAAAATTCAATTTTTAGGAACACAAAAGCAACAGTATTGTTTAATAAAGAAAAGGTGATTACATGTGGTCCAAATTCATATTGTGGAAGTCTAGTTTCAAACCACCTATAACTAAAACACAACGAGCAAACCTACATTAGCCTTCATAGAAGTGACCCCAAGATATACACCAACTGACAAAAAACGTACAGCTATCTCACAATTGAAAGGGAAACAAGTTATACTGCATAACACATACTTAGAAACTATCATCTATAAATCGTAACAAAAAGTAATTAGTAAAACATCCTAGTAACCCATTATAAAACAAGCAAAGAATTAATAACCACATCTATAAAAACCTATAGTCTGTGGAAACAGGAACAATTTTCTCTTAACAAAAAAGCAAGGACATCCATTTTAGAACCAGTACACAGTATAAGACCTGGAATACGAGTTTTTAAAATTTTTATTATATATCAACAAATTATAATTGTATATATTTGTAGGGAACAAAGTAATATCGTGATATACCTATATAATGTGGAATGATGGAATCAAGCTTATAAACTGTATCCATCACCACTAAAACTTATCATTTACTCTTCCTGTTGAACTGAAACTTTGTACCCATTGACCAACCTATTCCTCATCCTCCAGCCTCCGATAACCAACACTCTACTCCAATTGCATTCCACATATAAATGAAAACATCCAATACTTCTATTTCTGTGCCTGGTTCCTTCAGTTAGCAAAATGGCCTCCCTGTTGATCCACATGTAAGAAGCCTTCTTTTGAAGGCTGAGTATTATTCCACTCTATAGTGTACAGCACATTTTCTGTATCTATTCATCTGCTAATGGACACTTAGTCTCACTATACAACTTGGCTGTGTGAATAATGCCACAATAAACATGAAGTGCAGATATCTTAGACGTACGGATTCCAAATTCTTTGGATTTATACCCAGAAGTGAAATTGTTGGATCACACAGTAATACCATTTTTAGTTTTTAGAGGAAACTCCATATAGTTTTCCATAATGCCTATACTAATTTGCATTCCCACCAACAGTAGAGAAGTGTTTCCTCTTCTCCGTATCCTCACGAACACTTCTCAGCAATAGCCATTATGACAGGTGTGCAGTGTTAATTGAGGTTTAAATTTGTATTTTCATAATGATTACTGATGTGGAGTCTTTTTAATATATCTATTGTTCATACGCATGTCTTCTTTCAAAAACTGTCTGCTGAGGTCCTTAGACCATTTCTTTTTTCTTTTGAGACAGAGTCTCACTGTGTTGCCCAGGCTACAGTGAGTGCTGTGGCATAATCCTAGCTCATAGCAACCTCAAACTCCTGGGCTCAAGCGATCCGTCTGCCTCAGCCTCCCGAGTAGCTGGGACTACAGGCATGCGCCACCATGCCCAGCTAATTTTTTCTATGTATTTTTAGTTGTCCGATTGATTTCTTTCTATTTTTTAGTAGAGACAGGGTCTCGCTCTTGCTCAGGCTGGTTTTGAACTCCTGAGCTCAAACAATCTGCCTGCCTCGGCCTCCCAGAGTGCTACGATACAGGACTGAGCCACCATGCCCGGCCCTTAGACCATTTTTTAATTGGTCTATTTCTTTTCATGTCATTGAGTTGCTTCAGTGTCATACACATTTTGGATATTAATTTCCTACCACATGTACGGCCTACAAATATTTTCTCACGATGAAAAGTTTCTCTTAATTGTTTCCTTTACTGTGAAGAAACACTTTTGTTTGGTACAATCCCATTTGTCTATATTTGGTTGTCTTGCCTGAGCTTTTGGGGTCAAAGCTAAAAAAAAAATGATTGCTCAGACCAATGTCATGTAGGTTTTTCCCTGTGATTTCTTCTAGTAGTTGATTTTTATACAAGGGCTGTAGGAAAGTACCCAGCTATTGTTAATACTATTTTTTATATTACGTGGCTAGATACTTTCTGGACAGCCCTTGTATATGATGTGAGAAAAGGGTCCAGTTTCATTCTTCTGCATGTGGAATCATTTTTGCAGCATTATGAACTGAGACACTGCCCTTTTTCCCTTGTGTGTTCTTGACACCTTGGTCAAAAATCAATTGACCACATATGGATTGGCTCATTTCTCTATTCTGCTTCACTAATCAATGTGTCTATTTTTAGGCTACTACAATCCTGTTTTAATTACTATACTTTCGTAATATAGTTTGAAATCAGGTAGTATGATAACTCTAAGTTTGTTCTTTATGATCAAAATTGCCTTCAATATATGAACTGCTGATTAAATAAATTTTTAAAAAGTTCATTTATAACACATAAAACTATACAAGACGGAAGCTGCACTGGCTTAAACAAACTATGGTAGAATTAAAATATGGAGACATCATTTACCTTCATAAGCTCCCTGAAGAAGATGTATTCAAATCATGTCTGTTACAGGTATGAACCAATGACAAAATTACAAAGTTTCTTTTGGTGAAAATGAATAGTGACACATACGGGGGATGAAAAATGTGACATGAACAACAGTTTACACATGAGGCAGTGGCCTTAAACAATGTTTTCCCTGGAGGCAATTCCTACAAGATTAACTGCTGGATCCAGGGAGGTGATCATTACTATATGTGATCAGCATTGTCACAGTGACACTTTTGTGATGCTTCTAAAAAACTAGACAAACAATAGGAAATACTTGTCAGTCAGGCTCTCCTGATGCCTTTTATCTCAGGATTATGGGCCAGTTCTACTCAGTGGCTTCAAAGTGCATCTTCGCATGCAGCAGGATAATATTCGATCACATTAGTTAAAGTGTTCTCCTTCATCAATTTCATGTTATGCAGTAAACCCACTCCATGGGATACTCCACAAGAAGTTATGTATAACCTAAAGGTGGATTATCCCAACAAGTCAGCCCTGAGGCTATCATCTCAGTCAAGCAATGCAGGGTTAACAAGAGACGCACAAGAGAAACTGCAAAGATACACGAGGGCAGATCCTGACTTCTACAGGAACGTGTATGTTAAAAGCCAGTTTCAGAAAGAAAATCATACACACTAAGAGAGTACAAAATCAGGCAGAGCCAAGGCTCCCTACATTCACTGAGTAGTAACAGCAGCGGAAAAGAGAAAAATACAATGCATGGGCATCAGATTTTGTGGCATCTTGAGATTGGACTCCATGTTCTGCCAACAAAGACAACACAAAGAGACTGAAAGAATAGGATCTGTACCCACGGAGGACTGGAAATCAAAGAGAGGATGTTTCTATTGACTTTTTTTCCTGCTGAGTGAAATTTTCAGAAGATCCAATTCACTCCCTTGTCATACACACCCGTGAAGTGTGGCAAAAATGGCTGAGGGATCTCACCAGGCAGAAAGCGCTTCAGAAAGCTCCAGGAAGTTTCTGGAGACCCAGATGCGAAGGAAGACCAGACAATGTTTCCCATGTCCTGACTGAGTCTTCCAAGCACATGAAATGGGATGGAACATGGAGAGGTCCAGTCATCAGGACTATGACGGCCTCAGCTCTGATCAACATGGACTGAGAACTTAGCATCAGATGGAATCAACTGCAGAAGGAAAGATGAAGGGGGAAAGCAACCCTTCTGAAACAGCCTTTCCTGTGCTGCTCAGTGTCAACAACAAAAGAGTTCATGAAGTCAGATAACACAGTGTTGTCCACCATGATGAGGACTTTCCATCTGTTTCTGTTTGAGCTGAAGCACCACTGGAGGGTACAAGGATAAAGTGTTACATACCTGAGGAACAGTGAGAAGTGAAGGAAAAGAAAAATGTCCTTTCAGAGCTCACAGGACATAAAATTTGTTTTCCTGTAGAATACTTACATTTGCATAGAGTTTCCCAAACACTATTTAGTGAGCAGCTTTCTATCCATCTGAGCACTCACCTGTGATCGCACCTTTGATCCGTTTCCACCCATCTGATTTTCTTGCTATTTGCACCTGGCTCTCCACAGTCCAGGGCTCTTTCCCTTGCTCCAACAAGGAGATAATCCTCAGGTCAAAAGGAGAAATTCCTGCTTTTAGAAAGAAAGGAATATAAGGTACCATGGCTTTTCGAGAATCCCAGCCCTATGTTTAGGTAAGGAGAAAGCATTTTCCAGATGGTGTATAAATATATATTAGAAATCCATCCTCTGAATGCCTCCTTTTGAATGCTTAGGGAATACTGTAACATGGAGACATTTAGTTGTTTTTGAAGAACCAATAAATCAAAGCACAGGAGTAAAATTCAGGACATTTGGATATTTTAAACATCTGCCACAAGGTTTTACGCATACATAAGCTCTGGAACCATCCAATGATATATCATGAAAGGGTAGAACATTTGAATAAAGGGGGCAGTTAAAGTTCAGATACCCCATTATAAAGCTTTTCATTTCTGAATCAACAGGGCTTTGATCTCAGTCAAGCAATGCAGGGGCTAATCAGAGACTCACAAGAGAAAATGCAAAGATACGTAAGAGGACATCCTGACTTCTAAGAGAAAGTTATCCTCACCCAGGGAGACCAGGTTCCTGTAGTTCTCCAACATCACTGCCTTGTATAAAGCCCTCTGAGCAGGGTCCAGGCATTTCCACTCCTCCAGAGAGAATTCTATGGCCACATCCCTGAATGTCAACCGTCCCTAAAATGAAAAACACATTTCACCAAGTGGCTATTAGGAGAGTTCTAATCTTCACATAATATGAGGAGAGAACTCTAAAGAGATTGGATTGAAGTAAATGGGCTGACAGATCCATGTTGTGATACTGGGAAATATTAATATATGTGGTCATCTACTTCCTCCTGACATACAGCTCACTTGACATCTCTGGACAGTATCTTTTTGTATTTTAATCAGATAAGTGGTGGCCAGAGGCCCCTACATAGCTTCAGGCTGGGGGCTGGTCACTGGAAATATAGAGTTCTGCCTCTTACACTCATTAATTGTGATAACAACTTAGATAAGGATGTTGACTGCAGAAAGAATACTATTTGTAAAGAGCAATAAATAAGAAACTCTTGGGTGATATCATTTTCCCTGCAGCCTAGTGTGCCTACTATGTTGAAAACCTTTGTTCTCAAAGCAGTGTATTGATGAGATAATAGTAGTTCCATGTTTTAACAGGGAACCTTTAATATAATCTCTTAACCCTTTTAAATGGACGCACACAGTGCTGTTTTCTCCTTGGCTCAAAGCTGAGTACTCTCGCCTCATTTTAATACTATTTTAGGCAATTCCTATGACAATTAGACCAACAAGTTTCCTCAAACAACCGAAGCTCATCGATAGCTGCTTCTCTATGGGAGGTATGCACTTCAGGCTGAGGTCTTCACGCAGAGCAAAGCCCTCCCCTCTTCCTTTGGGGACTTGCAGTGAATAGAGGAGCACAATTTGGGAGCTACCTGTGAGCTGGTGTTTTGGAACTAGAACAAGACAAGGATGCCCACTGTCACCACTTTTACTCAACAGAGTGCTGGAAGTCCTATCCAGAGCAATCAGGCAAGAGAAGGAACCTAAGGGTGTCCAAATGGGGAAAAAGGAGGTCAAACGATCACTCTTTCCTGACGATATGATCTTCTATCTAGAAAACTCCAAAGATTCTGCCAAGAGACTTCGGGAATTCATAAATAAATTCGGCAAAGTCTCAGGTTACAAATCAATGTACACCAATCAGCAGTATCTCCATACAGCAACAATCAAGCTGAGAATGAAATCAAAGACTCAATACCTTTCACAATAGCAACAAAGAAAATGAAATATCCAGGAATATATCTAACCAAGGAGGTGACAGATCTTTACAAGGAGAACTATGAATCGCTGAGGAAGGAAACTGCAGAGGATGGAAACAAATGGAAAAACATATCACGCTCATGGATTGGCAGAATCAACATTGTTAAAATGCCCATAGCACCCAAAGTGATGTACACATTCAGTACAATCTCCATCAATATACCAAGGTCATTTTTTGCAGATCTACAAAAAATACTTCTACGCTTCGTATAGAACTGGAAAAGAGCTTCAATAGCCAAAGCAATGTTAAGCGAAAGGAACAAATCAGGAGGCATCACTTCACCAGACTTCAAGCTATACTACAAGGCTACGGTAACCAAAACAGCGTGCTATTGGCACAAAATAAGGACATAGACCAATGTAACAGAACAGAGAAACCAGATATAAAACCCTCCACAGAAACCAAACTAATAGAACAGAGAACCTACATATAAAACCCTCCACATACAGCCATCTGATCTTTGGCAAAGCAGATAATAATATATTGGGGAAAAGAATCCCTATTCCATAAATGGTGCTGGGAAAATTGGACAGCCACATGTACAAGACTGAAACAGAATCCTTACTTCTCACCACTCACATAAATCAATTCCTGATGGATAAGAGACTTAAACCTAAGACATGAAAGTATAAGAATGCTAGAAGAAAATGTTGGAAAAACTCTTCTAGATATTGGCCTAGGCAAAGAATTTAGAAGATGACCCCAACTGCAATCACAGGAAGAACAAAAATTAATAAATGGGACTTGATTAAATTAAAAACCTTCTGCACATCCAAGGAAACAATCAATAGAGCGAACAGATACCCTACAGCATGGGAGAAAACATTTCCATGCTTCCATCTCATAAATGGCTAATCACTAGGAATTACAAAGAACCCAAGCAAACCAGCAAGAAAAAAATCAACAACCCCATTAAAAAGAGGGCAAAAGACTTGAACAGAGCTTTTAAATAGACAATAGACTAATGGCTAATACACATATGAAAAAATCCTCAACCTCTCTAATTATCAGGGAAATGCAAATCAAAACGACAATGAGATAGCACCTAACTCCAGTGACAATGGCTTTTATCAAAAAGTCCCAAAACAATAGATGTTGGTGTGGATGCAGAGACAAAGGAACACTTATACACTGTTCCTGAGACTGCAAACTAGTACAGCCTCTATGGAAATTAATACGGAGATACCTCAATGAACTAAAAGTAGACTTACCATTTGATCCATCAGTTCCCCTACTGGGTATTTACCCAAAGGAAAAAACGTCCTTATATAAAAAAGACACTTGCACTCAGATGTTTATTGCAGCACAATTCACATTCACGAAGAGGTGGAATCAACCCAACTGCATGTTAATTCATGAGTGGATTAATAAAATGGGGTATATTTATACAATAGAGTACTACTGAGCCATAAAAAAAAAGATGACTTAATACACTTTGTAACAACCTGGACTAACTAGAGACCATTCTTCTAAGTCAAACAGCGCAAGAATGAAAAAACAAACACCACATGTACTCACTGTTACATTAGAACTAAGAGATCAGCACTCAAGTGCAGATATGGAAGTAAAACTCAAAGGAAATCAAGCAGGTCAAAGCGGGGAGAAGGGGATGGGTGAAATCACACGTAATGGATACAACGTGCACTATCTGAGTGACGGACACACTTATAACTTTGACTAAAGCTGTACAAAAGCAATCCACGTAACCAAAACACCTGTACCCTCGGAATATTCTGAAATAATTAGAAAAATAAAATAAAAAAATGGTACAACATAAAAAAATGTAGGAACTTGAATTCTAATGCCTATTAAATACACATATTCAAAAACATAGATTCAATTTTATGCAGTTAAATTTAGATATGTAGGCATTACCAGAAGCCCAATGGAGTTTATTATAATAGATTCTTTCTGTAATAAAATCATTACATGAGAAATGGAAATTATCAGTATCATACATTACTTTAACAAATTTAGATTAGGCCAGTGCAGTGGCTCACATCTGTAATCCTAGCACTTTGGGAGGCCAAGGTGGGAGGACTGCTTAAGGCCAGGAGGTCAAGCCCACACTACGCAACATAGTGAGAACCTCACTCTACCAAAAAATTAAAAATTAGCTAGCTGTGGTGCTGCGCAGCTGTAGTCCCAGCTACTTGGGAGGCTGAGGCAGGAGGACTGCTTAAGCCCAGGAGATGGAGGCTGCAGTGAGCTCTGATCATGCCTCTATACTCCAGCCTAGGCAACAAAGTGAAACCCAGTCTCTTAAAACAAGAAAAAAAAACAACAACAAAAAGAAAAGACGTAAATTTATAAAAAATGTATGACAACACTATGTACCTGAAATAATTATTAGACAGTTAAAAATCAGGCCAAAAAATAAATATGGGGAAAAACTCCTAAGGTTAAGCAACAATACCTCACCAAATATCATGGTCACCAGTAAGCACTGGATGCATTTCCTTTAATTGAGATGGAGAAAAGTGGGCTGGCCAGGGCTCCAGCCAAACACCACTGCCCAGGATATCTATCTCAACAGGGTCTAATAATGAGGAAACAACTGAGGGTTAAAAAAAAAAAAAAAAAAAAGGGAGTGGGGAAGAAAGTAAAGAGCTAGATTTGTTAAAATTAACAGATAACATGATTGCAACCTAGAAAAACAATGCTGTTTAAGTATAAAAACTAATACCAAGATACTGAAAACCACCTTCTTTCTTTAGCAGCTCTCATTAAACAGACACATACACATGGTACATCTGACGTTTCCACTAGCAAATGTTTCATGGCACCTCATGACAAGCTATTTCCAGGCTTATATAAGGAAATTATAAAACTGTATTCATGTGGTGATATCAGTAAGATAGAGGAATAGAAAAGCCCAGACACGGAGACACACACAGATAACAACACACAGATCAACTGTCTGCATGAGAAGTTGAGAAATCACTTAAGAGGTTGGAACCCCTAATGGATGCCTAATAGGAACACTTCAGACACCTTGCCAGAGGCAATACCCTGGCATTATGTGGCAACATTTTGAAGAAACTCCCAACTCCTGGTTTCTCGCAGGGGGCGGGAAAGTATGGGAACATCCATCCAACATTCTGGTTTTCAGCCCACTACTGGAAGGACGAGTTTCTATACTGGGTGAATATAATCACTGAAAGTAAAAACACCCTGGGCAGGGGAGCCATTGAAAATAAAAGCCATCAACATAACAAATCTCTGCAGTAACATGGGTGAGACACTAGGGGGAGAGCCAGACCACCGTTTGCTAGAGCACCAGCCAGGCTGCAGAGTAGCAGGCAGACAACAGGAGAGCTTCTGAGTAGAAAATGGCTCAAATGGCACAATCTGCTCAGTTAGATTATAAGCAAAAGCCTAGAGAGGACACATCCTCAAAAAAGTCTTGAGAGGTCCCCAGAATCTCTAGTCGGGCTACATGAAGCGTGTCCTCCCTGAATGAAGGGAAACGAAAACCGGAAATAAGTGCCTGATCTGTGAAATGCTCAAGTCCCAACAGAAGATAACGACATATACAACACACAAAGGAAACATAACCCACCCATAGGACTAAATTAAATCACCACCAACTGACACTAAAGAAATGAAGATTTTCTGGAATTAGCATGCAAAGAATTCGAAGTAAGACTCACAAGGACGCTAAATGAATGAAGATAGCACACATGGACTTCAGGACATCAGAAAATCAATGTAATATGAACACAGTGAGATTATCAACACAACTAGAACTACAAGAAACGGAAGAGAAATTCTTGAGCTGAAAAATATAATAATTACTGAATTGAAAAACACACTACTGGGCCTCAAAAGCTGATTTGACCAGCTAGAAGAAATAAACAGTAAACAAAAAAAGGAGCAAAAGAAAAAACAGAATGAAGAAAAATGAAGACAGCCTAAGGGAATTAGGGAACACCATCACACCCATCACCTGCATGTCACAATAAGAAGAAAGAGTGTGAAAGACAACTATGGTCAAGCACATACCAACAAGTTAGATGACCTACAAGAAATTGGTCAATCTGTAGAAACACACAAACCTCCTGAGTCAAAAAGAAAAATCTACACACTCCTATACTAGTAAGGAGATTAATCAAAATCTCCTATGCAAGAGACTAGATACAGATGCAAAATTCATAATCACTGCATAATTCTATCAAACTTTTAATGAAAAATTAACACCAATCCTTCTCATTGCCAAATAACGGAAGTGAACACAAACAGATTTCATTCTATGACACCACCATGACTCTGATACAACCCAGGCAAACATATTACATGAAAACAAAACTATACAATGTTCCTGACGAATACTGATGAAAAAGTCCTCAACAGGTTGAGTGTAGTGGTTCGTGCCTGTACTCCCAGCACTTTGGGAGGCCGAGGAGGAAGGATCTCTTCAGCTCAGGAGTTGGAGAACAGCCTGGACAACATAGCCAGACCCCATCTCAACAAAAAATTTTAAAAATAGCTGGGTGTGGCGGTGCGAACCTGTAGTCCTAGCTACTTAGGAAGAGGAGGCGGAAGGATCACTACACCCAGGAATTCAAGATTACGGAAAGCTAAGATAAAGCCACTGTACTCCAGCCTGGGCCACAGAACAGACTACGTCTCTAAAAAAAAAAAAAGAAAAAGTCTTCAGAAAAATACTGGGAAACCAAATTGTACAGCACGTTAAAAGAATTATAGACCATGATCAAGTGTGATACACACTAGGAAAACAAGGGTGGTTCAGGAGAAGAAAGTCAGTCAATGTAATACACCACACTGACATAGGGAAAGACGGACTAGGAACAGAAGGAAATTTCAGAACATTACATTTGGCAATGATTTCTTGGAGGTAACACCAAAAGCATAACCAGAAAACCAAGAATACACAAATGGGGCTATCTCCAACTGGAAAACTTCTGTCCTTCAAAAGATGCAACTAAAAGAGTAAAATGGTAGGCCTGTGTTCTGTCAAAGCAGAAGCAACGTAACCCTGAAAAACAACAAAAAAATGAAACCCTTTTACAAACTACATAGAAACAATTTATGATATATATTATTTGAAACTTTAAATCAATTAAAGTATCTAGAATGTATACCCAAAAATCCAAATTAGTAAGACATACAAACAAAATATTAAACTAGTACATCAAAATGAATCATACCATTTTGTATCCCTGGACTAAGTGAGGTCTTCCAAAGCGAGATAAAACACACACACACAACAAAAGATGGGGTCTTGAAGCACAGAAGAATTTTGTTTCACGCTAAAAATCTAGAACTTACAGAAAGACAACAAGCTATATACATAAAGAATTAAACCATGGACTGTAAAATAGCTCTTAATATACAAGAGAAGAAAATGGAGCAACACGTAAAATCCATCTTACATATACATATCGACAAAGTAATGAAAGCTTGTGAGACTTGTGAGGAATCAGAAAATGTAGGGGACGAAAGGGATTGTCTTTTTGCCCAGATTTAGAACTTGCAAAAAGAACACAGTAGCAAGTTTTGTTTAATGACGGGGAAGTCTCTTGTGTCGTTGGTGGGAGAGGGTACCTTTGCAGCTGAGGTGGAGATGGAATGTTGCCAGATTTAGCAAGGTAGGAAAGGCACCATCCTAGAAGCAATCACTATTTCAAACGCCCAATCTGGAGGAATCCTCTGACAGCTACAGGGAAGGTGACTTGCTCAGAGGCAGCCACTGTGCCATTCTTTGTAACACTGCGAAAGCTAAAACATCCACCTGTCTTCACTAGCAGAATGCTCCAACAAGGATGTAGAATTCTAGAGCAAGCTAGCCATAAATGTCTCCTAACAAAAAACATACATATTTTTGAAGCTTGCAGGTTAAAATGTCATAACAAAGCATTCACTGAAGAACTTGACTGTTTAATCTCATAATGAAGTAGATATTTCTACAGGACTTGTGCTCTCACCACAAAACTGACAACAGGGATTCCCCACTAACACGGGAGGGAGGGTGGAAGGCCAAACAGGACAGGGGGTGCTCTATGCCTTAGCCCCTAAGCTAAGCAAGTTGGTTTGGAGTTTTACTATAACATAAATATATGTCGTGTGATGTTTCCAATAAAATGGAATATTTAATAATAATTGGTAAAACAAAAATATAGTTCCA
>NW_012144522.1:1349212-1401535 GCF_000956105.1 Propithecus coquereli | reverse complement strand
CTGGGCTGAGCTCCCCCCAGGGCACAGCTATGGCCCTGACCAAACCCGATGCAGAGCACAGCGCCCTCACCCCTGCATGGATCACAGGCTCATCTCAGCCCATAGAAATAAAAGAAATTCAGCCTTGACACTCAACGCTGGACACAGAATGGAGTCACTTGGGGCACTGCAAATATTACTGATGAGGGTCCCAACTAGACTCTGTGAATGGGAATCTCTAAGAAGGGGGCACAAGAGCTGTATCTGCAATGCCTCAGCACCCCAATGTGGAGCCACAGGTGAGCTCTGCTCAGAGGGACAGGCCCAGCACACCTCCCTGTGCTCTTGTCCCCTTTGGGACGTGTTGCCACCAGTGTCCAGACAGTGAACGGTGAAGGAACAAAAAGAAACATGCGGAACAGGCAATATGGACCAGTGGAGGGGGTGAGGATGGGGCTGGAATCTTAAGTTGGGGCAAGTGGGAGAAGCCGCCACTGACAAGGGGATGTCAGAACAATGACCTGGGGAAGGAAGGATGTTTCCACCTGCAGGGGAGGGCCAGAGAGTTCTAGACAGGCAGCCCATGTGGAAGCCCTGAGGCAGGAGCCACCTTGGCCCCAGGAAAGGAAAGAGGCCTGTGAGGCTGGAACAGAGCGAGCGAGGACACAAGCAGGAGATGAGGACAGACAGGTCCTGGGGGAGCAGAGCAGGGAGGGCCCAGGGCTGCAAACATTTCTCTCCCACATCTCAAGAGAATTCTGGAAACTATGTATACCCTCACCCGTATCAAGTGAACATGTGATGTTTTCTTTATATGAGAAACTACAACACTTACAAATGATGCAATTATCTTAAATATTTAAAATACATGCTGGTAAGTTCAGCTAAGCCCCAGGAAGTACAGGGTCACTCTCACCTGAGATGTGGGGCCACAGGGGAACACGTTAGGGGGAGTTCAGAATGTCCCTTTTGGACACACCAAGGGGGAGATGCCTGTTAGACAGCACAGCAGAGAGTGGAGGACACAGCTGGACACAGGACTGTGCAGTTCAGGGGAGTCTGCAGGGGAAACCTTGACACGTCAGTGGGGTTTAAACCATGAGACGAGATGAGAAGGAAAGGCAGCGGGTGTGCACTGAGATGAGAAGAGGCCCAAGGACTAAGCTGTGGGTCACTCCACAGTCAGAGAACGGGGAGTTCAGGCCACACCAGAAGAGGAAAGTGTACAGTGATCAGGGAGGCGACAAGAATATTAAATCAAACAGACTTCTGAAGGTTAGCGGGACACCCTTAAGGCAAGGAGAAAAGAAAGAAGAAGAGACCAGCTCTGCAACGTGTTGTGGACAGGAGAAAAAGAAAACAGGACAGAAAAGTAAATACTGGTTTAGAAATGGGGAGATCACTGGTGACTCTGAAGAAGAAAATAACAGTGGAATCGTGGATGTGACAGCTTGACTGGATGGAATGAAGGGAACTGAGGGCAAGAATTAAAGACAGAAATACGAGCAAATTTTAGCTTTTAAATGGAACCCAGAAGAAGGGTGTTTACTAAAGATAAATATGTATCTCATGGACAATTTTTGTTTTAACGATGGGACAATGGGGGGAAAACAGCCTTATTTGTGTGTGTGTCTTAATGGACAATACCACCATCTGGGTACTTTGATCAAAATAATTCCCTTGAAGTAAATATTGGTGACACCGTGGAGGAAGGACGCCACACCATCCTGAGACTGCTAGCGTGGCTGGCAAGAGGGACACAATCTCAGGGCCAGCAAGAGCCAGGAGCAGGGACAGACCATCCCCAGTCTCTACTGAGCAGAGACCACAGGCCCTGAGGCAGGGGGTTGGGCCCGTGGGAGATCTCTGCTCTTGCTTCCAGGGGCTCAAAGCAGGAAAAACAAAGGTCTTCTAGGAAAAAGACAAAAGAGGACTTGGGCTTCTGAGGGATCAAGAGGAAACGTGTGGAACAGACCAATAGCGAAAGGCAAGCAGAGGTCAGTAGGAAATTGATGTGAGATAAGTCAATCTGGGCGAATGATTTCTCCAGGCTGTGATCAGCCGCAGGGACAGAAACAGAGTAGGCAGAGCTGGGTGAGGTGGTGACGTCAGGTGGAAGTAGGGAGTCCCAGGGGAATGATGACATCAGTCCTTTGCATTGGGGCATTAGTCTTATTTGACTGTTAGCAATTCAATAGCCCAGCCTGGGCATGATATAGCAAGACCTTGTCTCTTAAACTAGAGGAGCATATTCTGTTGGATTACCATTTTAATCCGTGTCGCAGGCAACAAAGCCAGGCTCCACATGTAGTGAGGAAATGAATGAACGGGAACGACATACAGTAGTACTGGTCCACCCTCTGGCACAACCTTCACTTTCAGGAGCCGGGATGTTATCCTGAGGACTATGGGAGGCCAGGGGAGGGTTCAATGCCAGAGATGGACATGACCTGCTTTTAGATTTCCCTATGATAACTCTAAAGCACAGAAACACCCCTCAAGATGGTCTCTCTGTCTGTGAGTCTAAGCTCCTGTTTCTTTCATTCTAGTGCCTTTGTTTTATTTTTTCATTTTTGAAGGACTGGGTCCCACTTAAAATTCTAATTAAACCTGGGACTCCTCCCTCCCAAAAGAAAAGCCAAAGCCACAGACACTGCTCTGTTTGGCCAAGCACTTCAGGGGTCCATGTCAGTCACACTGAGGTTTTCTGGTCCAGTCCCTCGTCTCCATGGAGCAGGAGGGCTCACGGAGGCTCAGAGAAGTTTCACCAAGTTATCCTGACAAGGTCTGGGTTGAGTTAGAAGAGGATGTACCTGAATCCTGATATGCTGGCCTGGAAGGGCCAATGTATGGGTTTGTCTCTATCACACCTCCTCTAGAAAATTCCAGGAGCATCTTTCCCATGTCTCAGCAAAAGAAACTTCTCTTTCAAGGTCCCGATGTCATTGATCCTAAACATTTAATTACTCTCTACCAGAAGATCACAGTAATGTACTGAAAAATACACAACTGTGAACACATAGCTATGGGTGCTTAAAACAGTCAGGTCTGAGCAAATTTTTTCTTCATCAATACGTGGGCTCTGTCGGAACAAGCTTCCAACCCATCCTGCTACCTTTGCAGAGAACATGATGGATGCGAGGGACTTGAGGGCAACATCTCTGCAGGAGTTCACAGCTCACTATTTTTAACAGAGGACATAAGGAAAGAAAATTGAATACCAGATTAGCTACTTCAACTAGGTTTTGATGTTAAGGTGAAAAATGGGTCATTGATATCTTTAAGAAGTACATATTGAAACAATCTAAAATTATACATGAGGTCCCAAAGTATGTTTCTAACATATGACAAAGACTAGCCAGGTGTGGTGGCGAACACCTATAATCTCAGAGAGTCTAGAGGCTAGGAGACAGCAACATCATTTGAGCCCAGGAGTTGTAGGCTGTTGTGAGCTATGATCATGTCACTTTCCAGCCTGCGCAACAGAACCAGACCCTATGTGTTTAAAAAAAAAAAAAAAAAAGTCATCATGGAAATAATAGAAGGAAAAAATAAATAAATAAACTGGATACAACTGATTTCAAAGATAAACAATTTTGAAATTCTTAAAAAAAAACTAATGAATTCTTAGGTCAAAGAAAAAAATATGAAAATACGTAATTTTGAAAACAATGATGTAAACTGATTTTAGGATACTGCCAACCCTATTTCAGAAATAATTATATATAGCAAAATACAAATTGAATAAACTAAAAATCATGTAAAGCTTCAAAAAACAATTAATGAAATGAAAAAGAACTAGAAAAGAAAGGAAATCTATTACAAAAAGAGCACAAAACCATTTTCAATGTTCCTTTTCAAAGGCACCACGTGGGCTCATGCCTGTAATCCCAGCACTTTGAGAGGCTAAGGGGGGAGAACTGCATGAGGCCAGGAGTTCAAGACCAGTCTGGGCAACATAGCAAGACTCTTACCGCTACCAAAAAAAATTTTTTAAAAGGCACCCTGTGTTAAGAGACTCCATCACTTCCTCCCCACTTCACTCCTCATACCCTACCCCATCCCAGGAAAAGGGAAGAGATTACCCACAATTGAATGACTAGTCACTTTCCTCTGGCTGAATATGGATCACAAGTGGAAGCCAACCTCTGCTGCCATAATCATAAAATGCACCAATCTTATGAAGAAGAATTTGGCAATTCTCATTCTCATCTGAACCATTTAAACAAAAATTTATTATATTATATAGAGAGAAATCAACAGGTCACAACTTAACCATCATATTGGATCATCTTACCACTTGTCTGCTCCCAGAGTCCCCCACTTTTCTCATCAATGTGTGCATCCCTCCCGCATTCTCTATGTATCTCTCACTCTCACCTTCTTGCTCTCTTTTTTTTCTTTTCTTCTCTGTTTTCCCCCTGAGTTTCAGCCCCTTTCCTCTTCTGCTCTCTCTCCCCTTCTTCCCTCTCTCTATTCCTTCTCTTCTGCCTGTCCTGCTCCATTCTGGAAACTTGTTTCACCTCTTCTTCCTTTTTCCCCAGTCTTTTCACTGTCCCCAGTCTCCATATATTTCTGCCTCTTTCTTCCCTGTCTCTGCTCCCCCTCTGCTCTCCCTGGTAAACTCCCTCTTCCCTGTCCCGCCCCCTTGGTCCCACTCTCTGCCACCCCCAGGGCCCTGGGCTTCCTCCCGTCTATGGTGCCCGTCTTGTTGTCCCAGCACCATGCTGCTCTGTCTCCCTCCACTCTCTGTCTGAGGTGCCTCCCCCTTTGCTGTCCCTGTCCTTATTCTGCTGACATTCATCTCTGGGGAGACCAAGCTCTTCTCTACATTTCGCCAGTGGCTTTTCTCCCCCTGCTACTCTCCCGCATTCTGCTTGCACTCTTACTGTCTCTCTCTGAATCCTTCACCCATCCTCGACTTTGCATCTTCTTCTCGCGTTCTCAGGTTTCCTGCTTCCTCTCAGTCTCTCCCCTGATCCCCTTTGCCCACACAGTGAAATGGAGGGGAAGGAGTAAAATGTCCAACTCCAAGAAGAGCAGCGTTTCCCAGCCGGGCGTGATTTGGGACGGAACAACACTGGCCGTCTCAAGAAAGGACCATGGTCGCCTCCCCCAACGCGGAATCCGAGGAAGGGTTGACTGTCAAGAGGCCTGGGGAGCAGAAGGGCCCGACCCAAGGAGGAAGCGAGGGCTGAGGAGGGGGTCTGCAGAATCCCCGGACCAGGCAGAGGACGCGGCTTCTCCGGGACTGGGGCTGCGGCGCTGCCCTCCAGAGCCCAGAAGGGCGAGGCTTGGCGACCCGGAAGAGCCCGAATCCACCTCGGCGTGAGGACTTCCCGTGGCTCAGGGCGGGCGGAGAGGTCGGTAACGGGTTTTAATCAGGAAAACGGTGCGCACCGAGGCGTCTGCGTGGCCTGAAGGCAGAAAGACTGGGGACAGGAAAAGCCTCGGCGTGATTTTTTCCAATGGGCGCGACCCCGCACCCGGGCGACGCCTGGCTTACTTGGGGTGAAGGGAATGGGGTGCGGATTTAAGGTCTGTACGAACCCCCAGGTCCCCGGTATGGAAGCGCGAGAAGACGGAGAAGCCCAGGTTTAAACTTAACATAGATAAAAGGGAACTCACGCGCAGCCACGTTACAAGCACTCCAAGCGATCCGCTTCCGGGGCCACAGAATGCTGCGCGCGCAGAAGACCCGGGCCTGGGCGGGGCCGGCGAGCGGGTGGGCGGGGCCTGGCGGGCTGTGGGCGGGGCCTGAGCTTCCCTTCGCCTATGGCTCAGCAGGTCTCTGCAAGGCTTTGCAGGTTGGAGGACCTAACACTGAGCAGCTGAGCGGACTGAGAGGTGAAATGGCTCTGGCGGGATCCACGTGGATTGTGATTGCATCCGGGGAAGTTCCTTCCATTGAAATTCATGTTAGCAATTTAATTAAAAAGCCCGAAAATTGACTGTGAAGGAGATACAAGCTATGAACGTGAAATGCAAATCTCTGGGTGGGCAGAATGTGCAACTTCAATGGAAATCCTCTCCATTTCTACTCCTCATTTACTCCGGAGGGAGTAAACCCTTTGCTCAGTTCCAGAGACTTTCACAGGAACAACACCTGAGGTGCAAGGCATGGAAAGCTAAATCCGGTAATAAGTTAGGTCACCAATTGTTGCTTTTAAAAAAGCAGTAACTTTTGGCTGGGCGTGATGGCTCACGCCTGTAATCCTAGCACTCTGGGAGGTTGAGGCGGGCGGATTGTTTGAGCTCAGGAGTTCGAGACCAGCCTGAGCAAGAGCGAGACCCCGTCTCTACTAAAAATACAAAGAAATTAATCGGACAACTAAAAATATATAGAAAAAATTAGCCGGGCATGGTGGCGCATGCCTGTAGTCCCAGCTACTCAGGAGGCTGAGGCAGGAGGATCGCTTGAGCCCAGGAGTCTGAGGTTGCTGTGAGCTAGGCTGACGCCAAGACACTCACTCTAGTCTGGGCAACAAAAGCGAGACTCTGTCAAAAAAAAAAAAAAAAAGCAGTAACTTTTTAAAGTAGATATTAATTAGTTCTTCCTTACACTTGGTACACTTGTTACGCTATTCCACTGTAGATAAGTTAACCTGAAATACTTTTGAGATAAATTCGTTGACATCACAATATTGTTATGTCAATAATTTCTAAATATACTGTAATTTCAAACTGACTTTGTACATTCTGTACACATACTTTTTATTTTAAAATGGTAATGTATTTTAGGTCTGTGTTTTATCTTTCTGAATGTTCTGTTCCGTATGGAGAACAGAGGCATTTGCATTTATTTTCCCCTAGAGAATAATTTTGCAATAGTTCTAAGAGTATATGGCAGGTAGGCTATTCTCCTTCATAAGAACCCTGAAGAAAGGAAAACGTGGTTGTCAAATTTTAAATATCTTCATTTCCACCAGCAATAATTTTATGGCCGTATCTGTGAGTTAACATGTACTGAGAAGTATGTTTTTCATTAACATCATTATTTGTGGAAAGTTTCATTCATGGAGTAATGGCAATAAATTTAAATATGATCATGCTCACATAGGGAACTTACCATATTTAACATTTTATCGGCATGAAATGAGCAGAATGTCCTGGCATGGCACACAGATGAATACAGGAAGACATATTGGCATGTTTTTAAAAGTTGCACTGTCCAGAGTAGCATTTGGGATCTTTACAAGGTAGATGATTCTGTATTTTGCAATATTGCTAAGTAACTATGTTGGCAGGAAGGAACTTTTAACGTAGACTTCCCTGATCCCACGCAAATAAATGAGTTGATTGTGGAGCTTTTGGTTAAACTCAAAACAGTAGACAAGAAGCTGAGTATAGCTGAAAGTCTTGAATCCATTTTGTATACGGGGAGTTTTGCTGCTTCTCAACATTTCAAGAAAGCAACATGGACATTCTTATTCATGAGAAATAAAAAAGGGATATTTTCTCAGTCACAGAAATATTTTGACATGTGGTCCCTGTGATAGCATTATAAGATAGACACGAATTTCTAAGGATTTAAACATTTTTTTCTAATTAGGAAACTACTTACACCTCTTGAGTATATATTATAGCCTATACCATAAAAAAGAGAATGAGCAATTTTTGTTATATTTTTCTTTCACTAAACTAAACATTCACAGGGACAATTCTGTTTTTATATTTATAGAGAACCTAGTTTGTACCTGCCACTGTGTTTTATGTGCATTTTCATTTCACAAAATTTCATCTCCAAACAACACACTAATTTATGCCCCCCCCCACATTTTTCACTGGAGTAACACGAGGAAGAAATGTATTAAATTTATAATCTGTATTACTATGCATGGAAGGGAAAAATCTCCAGTAGAAATCATATATGAAAACAAAAAGTACTTTTACTACAATTAAAAATAGACCATAGAATATATTGCTCAGTATCATGAACGGAAAGCAACATGTTCGTAGCCTTTGGAAAAGCACTCACATGGTGGCAGGTGCCTGTAGTCCCGGCTACTTGGGAGCCTGAGGCAGAAGGATTGGTTGAGCCCAGGAGTTTGAGGCTTCAGTGAAGTATGATCACACCACTGCACTGCAGCTGGGGAAACAAAGTAAGACCCCGTCTTTCTTTCTTTTTTTTAAACAACTCTTCTATAGTAAAATTGCTTAGTCCTGTTTATTATATAATAAACTTTTCCACATGTTAATTTTAATTGAACAAGTGTAAAAATATCTTAGGCAATTTGGCTAAACGGGATTCGGAAACATTTCAACAAGAATGTTGTGTAATGAGACCTATGGGCGCAGCAGAAAAAGAAATGTAGTAAGCTATTACTATGAAGAAAACTGCAGTCTTCCCAATTTTCTGAACCAAGAATTCAGGAGTTTCAAGAGTACACATTCGGTGCTGTATTGCAGAGTCAGTGTCCATCGTGAAGTTAGACTACTGACACCTACTGACCTCTGCACTCCCTCTTCCTGTTCTTTCCAACCTGTCCAGCTGACAGTTCCTGGGTGCGCACTCCTTTGGCACCAGATGGAAGTTCGAGACACTACCCCCCACCCAACCCCACCATTTAATAATCATAACACTCCAACCTAATTACTTATTCCTGTTTTCTCAATCTATTTTTGGACCAGTCTTCGAAGTCTACCCATCTTTCCCAGGAAGCCACATTATGTAATAAACATTCTCGTAACACTTCCGCATTTGGCATCATCATTCTCGATGTTCAGACTAAATGCTAGGTGGGGGTCAATCTAGTTCCAGGGGAGTGTTCACAAATTAAAATTACCAAAAATATTAAAAGGATGAATATATAAATCGCTAGTTTATCAAAATGAAACAATATTATCAAAATGAAACAATATTCATGAACATTAATCTTTCCAAACAACATCACTGAGCATTCCTAGGACAAAAAAGAGATATTTTTATCCTTGTACCCCACACTTTCTTTTGTGTCCTTATATTTTTCATATTCTTACTACATTTGTATTTTCACTTCATGTAAATCAAGATACACACCATAGGTCGTATTTGGCACACAAAAAAGAGGCAAGTGGAAATATAATACAGCGCATGTTCACCAACAGTGATACAGCTTTTAGGGTTTAATAGTTTGAAATTGCACATCTGTGGGATTTTCATTATACCTGCATCAGTATCCTAAGACATTGTGTGAAGAGAATAACTTAAGTGTAATGTATGATTCTGGGTTTCTGAAATTATGTATTGTTGGATTCCACCAAGAAAAAAATTGTTCTAGATCCTTCAACCTTAAGAACCTAATGGTGCACTGTTATTTTCTATTATGATGTGTACTATTGAGGTAGGATAAAGCTATGTTGGGAAAGAATGTGATGAATTCATAGGTATGAAATAACAATACATTTTATAAAACATTAGATCTACAATACATTCTGAAAAAAGCAGCAGCAAGTTCTAATCTCAGCAGTTAGATGTGAATCCTACTCAAAGAATGCTACTCTGGTTCTTCTGATTAAACTTTCCACCCTGATAACTGTTCTTTCTTAATTTTCAAAAATAAGACTAATTTTTCATGAATCTTTGCTATGCAGTAGCTATTGCCATTCAATGGCAAAGGTGGCTACCATTTCCCCAGCATTATTTCTACCACATAATCAGTCCTTAATAACCTACTTCTCTTCCCATAGAAACCCCAGTGTCTTAAGGTCTTGATCTGCTCTGTATTATGGTCAGTTGATTGAGCTTTGTCTCCTTTAACCTACAGTGCCCTCCTGTCAGAAGAGAGCCCTGGACACAATGAGCAACATGAGTGACATCACACTTTTACGTTGTTCTCTGCCCCTCCCAAATGCTAGTTGAGATGGTATTTAATATTCAAAGGCAGCATCCTTCTTCTTACAGGAAAGTGGATGGAAGTAATCCTCACCCTCAAAGCAGGACCTGCCATACAATGGATTCTTTTCCCCAGACCACAATGAAAGGCTTTTGAAAAAGGCATAATAGTAAGATTTCAAAGTTCAAGTTGAAAGTTATGAATAGTAAAGTAGCCTTTTCAAGAATCCTCAAATAAATGAATAAAATATTTTGTAAGTTGAAGATAATTGGCCATCTCCAAACGTCCTGGCACCCTTGATATATATCATGCCGTAAGTTTTAACGTATTCAGACTTAGAATTATTTTACAGTATGTAGTATCAAAGGTTAATCATGGAGAATTAGAGATTGACTCATTCCTCATACAAATCCTCACCTACATATATGGCCCCTGGGTAATAGCCTCAACATGTACTTTACATTTGTGTGCTTTCATCAAAGATGTGTATTTTGACGCCCAGTGGGTTGTGAGGCACGAAGAAATCCTCTTCCACATACAATTATATAATTTTTCTTTAGTGTGGGCTCTCCAATGTTAATGGTTGAACTCATGAGGGGTTGGCCATAGTCTGCAATTGTAAGGATTCTCTTGAGAATGAATTCTCTAATGTCACGCAAGGACTGAATTGTGACTGAAGACCTTGCCACACTCATTTGCATGGTTTCTTTCAAGTATGGATTCTGTGATGCCTTGCAAGCTTTGATCGTGCACTGAAGAGCTTGCCACAGTCATTACATCTGTAAGGTTTCTCACCAGTATGAATTCTTCGATGATTTGCTACTTGTGAACGTTGAGTGAAAACCTTGCCCATTCGTTACACTTGTAAGGTTTCTCTCCATTATGAATGCTTTGATGACTTTCAAGCCTTGGGCTGCAGGCCTTGAGATGCGTCAGTGCAGGATGAAAACCATGGAGCCACTCGCCCAGGTCATGAGGCCCAAACACAAGGCATTAGGAGTGGATACGAATATTGCATATGGTAAGTCTGTGCTTCCGCCTTGATGGCTAAAGGAACAGCATCCAAAATCTATAGTTGTGATGTTTTCATTCCTCCACCTTCCAATCACATGCATAGGAACTTTGATATTTACCAGCATGTACAGGATCCAGCACAGAATATTGGAGGGGCCAATGTACCCGAGAGCTTTTACTTTAAGCCCCGCCCATCTGGAGTTCCTGGGTCTGATTATGGTGGCCTGAAAGACACTCAAGAGGCAGGTGGTACTAAGAGAGACACCCTGGCCCCTCTGTGAACATAGAAACAAGTTTGCATCCAAACTCACTGAAACAATGTATCATCCCGACAGCTGTCATGGTCTCTGGGATTCCTCTTGAGAGAATGACCAAGGAGTTGGCCACAGTCAGGTGCCTGAGAATCAAATCTGCAGACCTTGGCTTGTGTCCACTGAAGTGAAGGAACATATAGTGATATAAAAGTGAGAGATTCCCCAGGATTCCAATGGCAATCTGAGCCAGAAAAACCATTCCAATATTCACATACATGGAGGCCATTCTGTTATTTTTCCCGGATTCCATATTGACATTCACAAACACAGGATTCTGCATGCAAACATGAGTTGTGGTCTACTATTTTTGTGGAAAATCCAAAAATCTCCATTTACTATTACTTCCCCCTAAGATTTTATTTTAAATATGTCATTTTTTTGGTTAAAAGATTTTCCAAGTTTTGTGTACTTGTACAGGACTTATAATGTTAATGGGTCATTGTTATTAATTGTTTATTCCTAACATTTCATATTTACAACTCTATGTGTTAGGACCTAACATTATTTTCCTTTTATAGATAGGGACAATATAGGTAAAAGGTTATTTAAAGGACTCACCTATATGTTTGTGAAGTCAGGGTTTTAACCTGCATTTCCTCATTGCAGTGATATTGGTGTTTATCATACCCACTGTTTATTCTCTTTAAATAGTCGAAATACATGTCATTGTCATATTTCAAATTTGTTTTATTTTATAAGTTTAATTGTGCTAACACATCATTCAAAATTTTATTATATTGTATAATCCCAAATTCATACTGTGAATGAACACTCAGAGGTCTTAATCAACTGTAGAATCACTAAATAATTTATTGGATTTAAACTAGGTTTACTGACAAAACAGGCAGACGAGAAAAACCTCCAGCCAGAATGTCTCTGCAAGAAAGAAAGATTTTAGATGACAGTGGGCTCCTGAGCTGCTGGAGAGACCTGCCAACACCAGGCCAGACGTGGCTGCCACCAATGAGTCGTGAGTCTCTTGTGGACAGGGCACTGGGCTCCTGGCTCCCTCAGGATACCACACCTCCCACCTGACATACCCCAGCCCATTGGCAGGCGCCATGTTGCTTCATTCTCCCCTTCCCCTCCCCTATGCACAGCTGCCGAGAGAGACAATTTAGCCACCATCTGGAGGCATCTGCAGGGAACGGAATCTTTCCTTCTGGAACCCTACAGCAGACTGAGGCGTACTTGGACTGTGAGATTCCCTACCCGCCAGCCCTCCCAGGTGCTACTTGCCTGGTGACTCCAGCAAAGTGGGGCAAACCCTGAGGCGGAGAGAAATTGATCCAGCATGTGCACCTCGTGCTAGACTTGAGACCAGCATTCTTCTCCCTGGCAGAGCCAGGGATTGATCTCCAAGGCCTGGGGCACAGGCCCGCAGGCCGGATCGGGTACACCAGGTGTCGATCTCATTGCCTGGGGGCACAGAAGGGATATTTGTGAACTAGTATACTGAGGAGTGTGTGCTTTCAGGGGCAGATCAGAGTGGGTCCTAGCTGTAGTGTCCTCGAGGGGCAACCTTCCTCCCACAGGAGTGCTGTGCTCCCAGCTAGGCTGTGATCCTGGGCAGGGAACATCCCAGCTTACATGACAGTCAGGGGAGATCTGCTGGCTTGAGGTCATGCCTGCTGGCAGAGGCCCAGGAGAAACCACAGAATAGGGGAGACTGCTCCAGACTGCAGGTCTCAGACAGCTCACCTCCACACGCAGACTTTTTGGCTGGGTGGGGCCATTTCAGCCCCTCCCTAGCAGCTTTGCCCAGAAGCAGAGAACAGACCTTTGACCCTTGGTAATAGCATTTGTGGAGCTTGAGGGCAGGCTCACCCAACCCAGCCCACTCAGCCTCACTTCCCCACCTGCCCCTGCTAAGTTGGAGAATAAAGACACACCTGGAAGTCCCAGGGCCCCACCCATCACCCGAGGCACTAGAGTGACTCTCCAGAGGAACAAGAGCTGGTTCCAGGACCCAAAAACAACATTGCAGCCTGCCCCTCCTGGCAGGCACCACCTACTGACAGCGAGGTCAATCTGCATGCCTTTTACTGCATTTACTGACTCATCATACAGGGTGTGGTCAAATCTCACCCACAAGCGCCACCTACTGGCTCAGAGACTAAAATGGGCATGTCATTATCTAAACAAAAATCCAAAGGTGAGAAGCAACAGCTGCTCCAGATGGGAAGGAATCAGCGAAAGAACTCTGGAAGCATGAAAAATCAAATGGAAAGCACACCCCCAAAGGGGAGCACCAGCTCTCTAGCAACGGATACCCACCAAATTTACAACACTAAAATGATACAAGCAGAATTTCGAACATGGATTGTAAGAAAACTCAATCATATGCAAGAGAAAATGGATACCCAACACAAAGAAACCACAAAAAAATCTAGGACTTGGAAGGAAAATTCACTAAGGAAATTGAAATATTAAAGAAAAATCAAACAGAATCTCTCAAAATGAAGAATTTATCCAAGGAATTACAAAACACAATGGAAATCCTCAAGAATAGGGTAGATCAAACAGAAGAAAGAATCTCAGGGATTGAAGATAACACCTTTCAATTAAATAAGTCAGTTACAGACATAAGGCAGAGAAATAAGAGAAAAGACCAAAGCCTACGAGAAATGTGGGATTATGTGAAGAAACCTAACCCGAGAATCATAGTCATCCCTGAGGGTGAAGAAGAAAATACACAAGGGTTGGATAAACTATCTGAGGATATAATGGAGGAAAATTTCCCAGCCTTGCTATACATCTAGATATTCAGGTACAAGAAGCTCAAAGGACTCCTGGGAGATTCATCACAAACAGGAAGACACCACGACACATAGTCATCAGAGTGGCCAAAATAAACATGAAAGAAGCCCTCCTACGAGCCATAAGGCAAAAGAAGCAGGTAATCTACGAAGGAAAGCCCATCAGACTAACTGCAGACTTCTCAACTGAGACCTTACAAGCCAAAGGAGACTAAGGCCTGATTCTCACTCTTCTCAAACAGAATAATGCCCAGCCTAGAATCTTGTACCCTGCCAAACTAAGTTTCTTATAAGAAGGAGAAATAAGGACCTTCTCAGACAAGCAAAGACTGAGGGATTTCATCAAGGCAAGACCTGCCCTCCAGGAAGTACTCAAAACAGCGTCACACATGGATCAGCACAATAAACACTCAGCAGTGCAAAATCATCCAAAAGCTGAAAGTCAAAGGATGGATACCACAATGGCTCAAGAGAGAAAACAAAGCAAGAAAGTTCAACTCAACAGGATGAAGAGAAATCTGCCCCCCTTATCAATCCTTTTGACCAATCCTTGAACTGCCCGCTAAAGAGACATAGGCTGGCCAAATGGATAAATATACACAAGCCAAGTATCTTCTGTCTTCAGGAAACACATCTAACCAGTGTCACAGAGATGGAAGGAATATAAATGTGTATTAATAAAAGAGGTCTGGAGATATCACGATTCTTTCATATATGAACACAACATCAAGACATACATGTGAATGCTGACTGTGTGTTTGATTTTTTGAATGAGGGCGAGACTGTGAGTTTGTATATGTTATGGTGCATGTGTATGGATATGACTGCACTTTTATTAATATGTAGTGAGTCTGTGGATGAGGGTGAGTTAGTGGGAAGTGTGAGAATGGATGTGAGTGTATGTGACTGTATATTTGTGTGTATGTGCATGCATGTGTACATGTTTGCATCTCTGTGTAAGTGTGTAATTGTGTGTATGTGTGTGTGTGTGCACTAGGAAGGACTGTCCACCATTAAGACTCTAATATCTGACTTGGAAACAAACCGAGAGACATTGGATAATAGACCTGGAACAAATGTGGATTTTTGGTAGGAAAAACAAATATTTAATTTTAACTCATGTTTTACATATTTCAACTAATTAAGAAAGTAACCAGTATTCATTACTGAAAATTCAGCAAAAAAAAAAAAAGTGTATCTGACTGTGGCAACCATTCAATGCTCTTGAACTGAGTGAGTAGCAGTGGCTTAGCTGATAGTCTTTAACTTTAGCTGATGGCCTTTTAAACCTTGCGATCCTGGTGCTCTCAGTTGTGCATGACTCCTGTCAGCTTCTCCCACTCTGTGGTTGTTGTTTTATTTAGCCCTTCTATCATTACTGGGTATTCAATGGCAAGAAGGTAGATTTTCCTACAAAATTTCCATATCGTCTAGACGTCCAAATTAATTGTCAATTAATATTTGGGTTCATGTTCTTCCTTTTCCTGTATGTCTTTGGGAATCCTTCTCAGGTACTTTCCACTTCCTTGTTCATAATTCAAGGTGTGACTTAGGGCCATGAAGACTAGAAAATAACTCACTTTCAGGTAGAGAAGCTTCTCGGGGAAGCAGAGCACTCAGTGAGGCGCATGGGATTCACTGCCGGTCCCTCATGTGTCAGAACTCAGCGTTTTCTGCTCCCTCCGGGGAGATTTTGTCTACTCCTAGAATGACGGAAAGGAAAGAGCCTTCCTCAAACACTGCAATGGTCTCTGTCAGACGCTAAATAGAAATTTGTAATTGGATTTAGTAATTAGCAACTGGGAAAAAGTTTTTCAGCAGCGTTCTCAGCTCCCAAGCCAGAAATGTCATTGCTGCTACAGATGAAATAATAACTGAACCTCTAGGGGAGGTGAAGTCACAGAATCACAAACCTTCACCTCAGGGCCTGGCTGCCTCCCTCTCATACACCCAGTGACCGTCATAACTATCCCACTGAGCTCACCCTGCAGACAGCGGGATGGGGTAAGGTGAGTATCTTTTACTTTGATCTGAGAGGCAAAGTATGTAAGAGAAGGAGATGTATCCGAAATCTAGGTTAGTGATCATATTGGAAAATGGGATTCTCGGGGGTTTGAAACTGTTCCAGTGCCAAACCACACAGGAAGGAGAAATTGTTTCTAAAGCATGAGCTGAACTAGTAAGGTGAAACAGGGGTCCTGCACATTCTAAACCACTCTCAAATGACTACAAATGTGGTTTAATGTAATCCTCTCTGACAGTGATTGGTGATGTGTAATATCAGTGGTAATGCAATGTGATTTTTAAAAAGTACTTAAAAACTGTAGTTCTGAAATCAATCTGCTGTTCAGCCTACTTTACAGAAATCATAAAGTTTCCAAAATTACTAGAGGTGTACCTCTAATACTTCAGTGCTTGTAATAAAGAGTAGGATGAATCCACAAAAATCATCAAAACCAATCCAGAAACAGTGTGTTTGAATGGTAATTGCTGGAGTAGAAATGTCTTTTTCAACTCTGGCTAAATGGAGACATTCATTGTGTCTCTACTCAAAACATCCACTGTCTGTTGATATTGATGAAACTGTTTTCCCTTTTTAAAGAAGCAGCATTTAAGAAAAGGGTCACTATAATTCTGTATTTAAGACTGAAGCTGTCAGTTTCAAATGTATCTTGTGATTGGTTCTCGGGTTTAAAAATATTCCAGTATGAATCCCCAAATCTAAAATTTGAGTTTACAAAACGCACAAAATTATACCCCTTACTTCCTTTATTCTGCATGTAAGTCTTTTCATATTTGTTTCACAAATCTCACCTCATTGCTAATAGTTTTACTTAAGTAAGATGTTTATGCACACATAATTATATGATCTGAAATTAGCAAAAGCATAGTTTCTAATCTTAAATTATAATATTAATATTTCATTCTGTATTTGTGTTTCATATCCCATAGTTTCCGGCAATACATGATGTTGTTCAATAATTCCCGATAGGTACCCTTGTACTTTTGTTTCTAGCATAAAAGCAAACAAATCTTTCTCTTGTCATCCTAATCTTGAGCAATTCTTGCATCCATTCAATCCGACCCGGTCCTAGAGCAGGTTCCTGCAGCATTATACTGCAATCAGTGCGTCTGCGTTTTACTAAGTCTCTAAATCTTCTTTCATAATTGAAATTAGCCTGTAGAATAAACCTTTACACATGAATTGAAACTTGTTACATTTAAATTCTAAGAATAACATACCAACAATCCAAAATCAAAGGACAAGGCATAAAAACAAAACTAAATTTACTGTCTGAGTTATTCAAAGAATGCGGCTAACTAGCTTTGCTAGTATAGGAGGATGATAACGCTTTGTCTTTGAAACCAGCACAATCATGTTAAATTCCCCATTTTGCCCCTAAATAGGATGTGAATTAAAAAAAAAATACTTAACCTCTCTGTGTGTATATTCTCCTCATCTTTACAGGGAAGTCATAATGGCTGCCTCATAGATTTGTGCGAAAAAAATATTACCACGTGTACAGCCTTCATCACAGCTGTCAATAAATTATAAGTGCTCTTAAAGGTTACATATGTAATTCTTGAAAGCACGTTATTAAAAGAAAGATCATGAGTGTTTCTAAAGGAGAACTCATGGTAAGCGGAGAACACTGCATTGAAGTTTCCATGGTGAACGTGGCCCTTGCATCATATTCTCATGCAGGGTCCTCTGGCTCTGAAGTCAAATAAATACCAGTCTCTGCGAACTGGCAGAATGGACTCCAGGGATGTGGCAACAGGAATGATCTTCTTATCCCAGACTGCGTTTGGGATCCTTGGGAATTGCACTCTTCTATGTCATTATCTCTTCCTTCACTGCACTGGGCATAGGTTAAGGCCCACGGATTTGATTCTAAAACACTTGACTGTAGCCAATTCTTTAGCCCTCCTCTTCAGAGGAGTTCCCCAGACAATGGCAGCTTTTGGATTGAGAGATTTTCTCAATGATATTGGATGCAAACTTGTTTTCTATCTTCACAGAGTGGGCAGGGGTGTGTCCATCAGCACCACCTGCCTCTTGAGTGTTTTCCAAGCCATCAAGATCAGCCTCAGGAACTGCAGGTGGGCAGAACTTAAAATGAAAGCTCCCAAGTACACTGGCTCCTCTATATTATTCTGTTGGGTCCTGCAAATGCTGGTAAATATAACTTTTACGCCATACGTGACTAGCAAATGGAGAAACAAAAACACCACAACGAAAAAGGATTTGGGATTCTGTTCTGGGGAACACAGTGACAAAATCACACTATCACTGCTCACATTATTATTATTCCCTGATGTTTCGTGTTTGGGGCTCATGCTCTGGGCCAGCAGCTCCATGGTTTTCATCCTGCACAGGCACAAGCAGCAGGTGCGACACATTCACAGGGCTAACAGCTCTCCCAGATCCTCCCCTGAGTCTAAAGCTGCCAAAAAAATCCTTGTCCTCGTGAACACCTTTGTATCTCTTTACACCCTCTCCTCCATCTTCCAAGTCTGTATTTCTCATTCTCCTCATCCCAGTTGGTTGCTGGTGAACATCTCTGCCCTAATCTCTGTGTGTTTCCCAACTGCCTGCCCATTTGTTCTCATGAGCTGTGACTTCAGTGTAGCCAGGCCCTTCTCTATCTCGTTAAGGAATGCGATATCTGCTCATCTTACCAGAAAGACATACAATGTGTGTTTTTGCACAATTCTCATTTCTTTGTTTATTCCTCTCCACAGAGTTGTAAGTACAATTATGAAGCAGTCACATTATGAGACAACAGTGAGCGAGATAGCTTCTGACCAATAATAAACCACAAATAGTAACAGCAATTGTATTAAATAAATGACATAATTATGTAATTATTATGTAAATACTTATATAATTTAAATTGCATTCGTGTTTGCAGTGGAGTAGTTCAGAGCCTATGAAATAATAAAACACTAGGTCCTACAACAATCTGGAGATTATGGGGATGTCTTTGAGTGTGAAACTTTCATTCTGAGATAATAAGTTTCTTCCAAAATTAACTAAACATGGAATTTCTGGAAAAGTTCCATAAGAAAGAAACAGCAATGTGAGATGGTTGTTCAAGAAACTGAAGAAATGAATGTTCTCAAGGAATAATGAAGCAGTATGAGCTAATGGTGGAACAGAAATCAGCTTCAGGTAGTAGGTGTATTGGGGGCCAAATAATTAAAGATGTATGTTACATCCTCATTTGAAATATGATGCTATGGAGACAGGTAAGCATATTGAAAATGTTTTCATGCAGAAACCAAATTAAACTGGAGTGGGCAGAAGGAGAACACAAACATGTTTTAGATGATTTTATAAAAACAGCAATATATGTAACCTAAATGTTTGAACCCTGTAATATTCCTTTTTTTTTTTTGAGACAGAGTCTCACTTTGTTGCTCGGGCTAGAGTGCTGTGGCGTCATCTTAGCTCACAGCAACCTCAAACTCCTGGGCTCAAGCGATCCTCCTGCCTCAGCCTCCCGAGTAGCCTGTAGCGCATGCCTGTAGCTGGGACTACAGGCATGTGCCACCATGCCCGGCTAGTTTTTTCTATATATTTTTAGTTGTCCAATTAATTTCTTTCTATTTTTAGTAGAGAGGGGTCTCGCTCTTGCTCAGGCTGGTTTCAAACTCCTGAGCTCAAACAATCCGCCCGCCTCGGCCTCCCAGAGAGCTAGGATTACAGGCGTGAGCCACTGTGCCCGGCCCTCTGTAATATTCTGAAATTAAAAAAATATATAAAAAATATTATGTAAGTGTTGACAATTTAAAAAGACAGGATGTCTGTGATAAAACAGCATGGGTTTTGGCAACTGTAGAAGACAGAATTTTCTGTGAAACATGAAGATGCCAGTTGGCCATGTTGGAAAGAAAGATATTTGGGAGAGAATCTCATCTCTTTTAGGTGTGGAATTAAACTTAGAGCAACAGAGGAACAGCCTTTGGAGGGAAAAGTTATGAAACCTATTTGTTTAGGTAAAGTTTGTGGCACGTGTACTTCCACAGGAGCAAAATAGGTATTTCTAAAGTACAGGCAATGTTTTATATAGCTATCTCTGTATTTACGTTATGAAGCTGATGCAGAGTATTAAGAAGTCCATAATTAGAAAAGTAAAAGAATTGGTCTGACATAATATATATGTGTTTATATACATAGATAGATGCATATTTAACCTTGTGACACAAAAATAGAGAAACATGTATTTTAGCTAACAA
The DNA here is from genome assembly GCF_000956105.1 of Propithecus coquereli. Lineage (NCBI taxonomy): Eukaryota > Metazoa > Chordata > Mammalia > Primates > Indriidae > Propithecus > Propithecus coquereli. Next base: position 1,381,411 of record NW_012144522.1, on the reverse strand, counting down.
AGGACACTTAGAAATACTTACTGGCCGGGCGCGGTGGCTCACGCCTGTAATCCTAGCTCTCTGGGAGGCCGAGGCGGGCGGATTGTTTGAGCTCAGGAGTTCGAAACCAGCCTGAGCAAGAGCGAGACCCCGTCTCTACTAAAAATAGAAAGAAATTAATCGGACAACTAAAAACACATAGAAAAAATTAGCCGGGCATGGTGGCGCATGCCTGTAGTCCCAGCTACTCGGGAGGCTGAGGCAGAAGGATCGCTTGAGCCCAGGAGTTTGAGGTTGCTGTGAGCTAGGCTGATGCCATGGCACTCTAGCCAAGGCAACAAAGCGAGACTCTGTCTCAAAAAAAAAAAAAAAGAAAGAAATACTTACTTATTGGACCACAAATTAAGGTGCAATGTGCACACACACACACATGCATGTTTATAATCAATGCACGCGTGTAATCAATGCATGTGTTTAATCAGTCCAATTATGTTCACTATCCATCAAGTAGTAGTATTGGGAAACTATGGCTTAATAAATGCAAGAATAGTAATACTTATAAGAATTACAATAGTGACAACCTACTTTAAATTTAAAGTCTATTTCATCTGATATTTATATAGTCAAGTTAGCTGTTTAATAAGGTGAAAATAACTTGGAGTGTCTATTGCATTATTTGTCCCTAATGTTTTAGCTATACTATTGAAATAAAATTCTCAATTGAATAGAGTCAAATATTGTTAGACCATAAATGGAGCAATTAGTGTATTTCTGTTTAACACAATAATGGATATACTTGGGGTTTGATTTAGCAATTTATTGCATGTAGTTCCTTACCCCCGGGTATTTTGTAATTCTTTCCATGTTAATTTTTAATGATTATATTTTATAATTATATTATTCCTTTACTTATGAGGTTTCATATTCAATATATCTTAGATTTTAACCTAGAAATCACAGCATACTTTTTTTTTTTGAGACAGAGTCTCACTCTGTTGCCCTGGCTAGAGTGAGTGCCATGGCATCACCCTAGCTCACAGCAACCTCAAACTCCTGGGCTCAAGCGATCCTCCTGTCTCAGCCTCCCGAGTAGCTGGGACTACAGGCATGCGCCACCATGCCTGGCTAGTTTTTTTCTATATGTTTTTAGTTGTTCAGATAATTTCTTTCTATTTTTTTAGTAGAGACGGAGTCTCGCTCTTGCTCAGGCTGGTCTCGAACTCCTGAGCTCAAACAATCCGCCCGCCTCGGCCTCCCAGAGTGCTAGGATTACAGGCATGAGCCACCGCGCCCGGCCCACAGCATACTTTTAAAAATAAATTACAGTACAAAGGTACTTCACACTTCCACTGTAATATAAGAACATTAATACCCTAATCTACATAGCTTCTGCCAATTTTTTTTAAATTGGAGATAGGTATTTAAAAACAATTTTTAAAGACACACGCATAGGTCTGCAGTGCACTGAACAATGATATATCACACACTGAACACACCTCTCTTTCCATCTTCTATTTCAAAAAACACAAGATTGTCAGCTCACAAATGCCTCCTTGTGTGCCCTCCCAGTCACTACCCCCGAGAGTAACCACTAATCCAACATCTAACAGCATAGCACATTGTCACATGCTTGGTAGTTTATATAAATGAAAGCACACAGAAGGAAATCTTTGATATTTGTCTTTTTTTTTAATTCCATATAATGTTTGTGAATTTATCCAGATTATTAAATGTTGTTGTTGATCCTCGTTAGCATGGTTCCATTGTGTGCATCCTAACAATTAATTTAACAGGATTCCATTTTGTGAACACCTAAAAATTAATTTAATCATCCCACTCTTGATGCATATGTGGGTAGTTTTCAGTTTGGGACTATTATGAATAGTATCAGTGTGCACGCATTTTAGAACTTAAGTTTTGGTGAAATGTACAAATTCATGTTGGGTATACAATAGCAGTGGATTTCATATACCATAGGATCACATCTGATTAGCTATAGCAAATACTTGCACTAAAATATTTTCCAAAATATCTGTATTAATTTTCACAACCACCAGCACTTGTATGAGATTCCATATTTATGCACATTCTTCACGGTGAAGTGCAGATAGAGCAGGGTCAGTGAAAACTGCCCTGGCGTTTGCCAACAGCAGGTAAGTGAGGCTATGGCAAATTTGCCTCCGCCCTCTGATTTCAAAATTTTTACTATATGGATGAAGTTCTGTTTGTTGGAAAGTTTTTGAAACTTTATTCTCAATAGGCCTGTCTAGGAAGGCTGACAAAATACACAAAATTCAGAGGCCTCTTTTCCCAATAAACTTTACTGGAATTGCTTGGCAAATTTACAGTGGTCAATCACTCCAGTAGTAAAGAAAAATAAACTGTTGTCTCTTTTGCCCCGACCACCACAAAGGAGGCTGAGCCCTCTAACAGATTCCTAGTGTATTGGAGACAACACAAGTCTCCTGTCACCCATTCTGTCATTTGGAGTCTCTGAAAAAAGAAGGCAGCCTCCACCTAAAAGACAGCTTTGGGATTTGGGCTTAGGTTTGACACAACTAACAGGTAAATTGCTTCTGAAAAGCAGTGATTAGCTTGCTACTGAACTGTTGCTACTGAGTTTTTGTTAAAACCAAAGCCCAATCCATAGGGACCCGGTGGCTGTCCAGTCTGACATTCCCACTGTGGTGTGAGCAACTTGGACTCCACGCTCACAAGGTAGGAAGGTCCGCAAAAGACTTTCACATCAAACAAAGATGGCGTATTTAAGAATGAATCCTGGGTAGCCTCAGAAACATCTCAGCTTTACAAGAGTGAGTTGTATCTATGGCCAAATGCAAATCCCCTGACACTAGAACACCCTCAGTTCTCTGAGATTCCCCCAAATATCTGGCCCTGGTTCACTGATGGCTCAGCTAAGTTGGAAACCGATGGTGTCCACTGGACTGGGGGATGTTTGGCTTCAGTGACAGCCATGGAGAACTGGAAGCAGACCTAGTGCTTGACTCAGTGGTCAGAACCCAGGCTCTTGTACTGTTGCCCACGTTAGAGCTGTTTGTCCTGCCATGTGGAAAACTCTAGAATGGAAGATTAGGAACATCCATATTTGGGGTCTATAAATTGCAGAAACAAATCTTAGTTGCTGATCTAACTGTCTGATCCACTCATTTGGAAGCCCACGGTAGAGCTTGTTCATTAAGGAAACTGACTGCGATCATACTGCTGAAGAAGCCCCACTGTTGTTTATGCAGACACAGCCACTGCAGGCCCCACCTTCAGTTCTCCTGAAGGGTGACCCATTTATCTCACACCGGAGGAGTGCCTCACATGTTTATCCTCCACTTTCCAAGTCTCTGTATCCTAAACACTAAGGCTTTGGCTCACAGTTCATTCTCTATGGATTCTCTCTGCCATGTCAATCTCGGGTTGTGCTGTGGCCCTAGAATTGCATCAGCCCTGTTCAGAAAAGGGACACAGGAAAGGAGGGGATGAGATTAATGAACTTCACCTAAGAGAAAGGTGCCATATCACCTCACCTTGGTTTCAGGCAAACCTCCAAAGTTGGGAAACTAGGGGGTCAGCTTATGTAGGGTGAAGTTAGAAGCAGAGGGATGTCATGGGAATTTGAGAAGAATGGCTTTTAGATATACACTGTTGTAAAATTAGACTGTGCAAATCCCCTGAACTGGGATACAAGGATACATGGCCTAAGACCACACTAGGAAGGCTCACGCCCGTATATTGCTTTATGGTTATCAAGTGATTTCACAGGAAGATCCTCTGTGAGCCTCGCCATACCCCACTGAGTTGTGCAGGACAGGTGCCATCCCAAAGCCATCTGAGACTTGAGAAAGTTGACCCACTTGTCCAAAGTAAGTTCAGCCTCCAAACCCAACTAATAATCCTCCTACTTTATCCAACACTGACCCTTACAGAAAAAAACCAATGACTGCCGAGCTCTGTCATGCTTAAAATACATAAAAAGAGAAAAAGAAGGTCATAATATAGTGATTAAAGGGGTCAATTCAGCAAGAGTATATAACAATTCTAAATACATATGTACCCGACACTGAAACAACCCGATAAATAAAGCAAGTATTATCAGAGCTAAAAAGAGAGGTAGACACAATACAATAATCGCTGGAGACATCAACACTCCATTTGCAGTATTGGATGGATCATCTAGACTGAAAACCAACAAAGAAACATTGGACTTAATCTGCACTACAGACCAGATGCACCTAATAGATATTTACAGAATGTTTCGTCCAACAGCCGCAGAATACACGTACTTCAGTTTAGCTCATGGATCATTCTCAAGGATAGACCATATGTTAGGCCACAAAACAAGTCTTAAGAGATTCAAAGAAAATTAAAATTATACCACATATTTCCTTTTTTGTTTGTTTTTATTTATTTTTTTTAATTCAGGATATTATGGGGGTACAAACATTTTGGTTACATGAAATGCATTTGCCTCACCCAAGCCAGGGCTACAAGAGTGTCCTTCCCCCATAGAGTGTGCCCCGTTTCCATTAGCTATGGGTTTACCTCCAATCCCAACCCCTGAACCCCCCCACCTGACTGGCACCCGGTGAGTATTACTACCATGTGAGCACCTTAGTGTTGACCAATTAGTACCAGTTTGATGGCGAGTACATGTGGTGCATGTTTTTCCATCCTTGTGATACTTCACTTTGAAGGATGGGCTCAAATCTCTATCCAGGATAATATAAGAGGTGCTAGATCACCATTGTTTTTTGTAGTTGAGTAGTATTCCATGGTATACATAGACCACATTTTATTAATCCACTCAGTATTGATGGGCATTTGGATTGTTTCCACATCTTTGTAATTGTAAATTGTGCTGCTATAAACATTCAAGTGCAGATGTCTTTATTATAGAATGTCTTTTTTTCCTTTGGATAGATGCCTAGTAGTGGGATTGCTGGATCGAATGGTATTTCCATTTTTTTCTTTGAGGTATCTCCAAATTACTTTCCACAGGGGTTGTACTAATTTGCAGTCCCACCAGCAGTGTAAGAGTGTTCCAATCTCTCCAAATCTACGCCAGCATTTGTTATTTTGGGACTTTTTGATAGAGGCCATTCTCACTGGAATTAGGTGATATCTCATTGTAGTTTTGATTAGCATTTCCCTAATGATTAGAGATGTTGAGCACTGTTTTATATGTTTGCTGGCCATTAGTCTGTGTTCTTTTGAAAAGTTTCTGTTCATGCCCTTTGCCCATTTATTGATGGGGTTGCTTGATTTTTTTGCTTGTTGATTTTCTTGAGTTCTATATAGATTCTTGTTATCGGCCCTTAATCATATGCATAACATGCAAATATTTTCTCCCATTCTGTAGGTTGTCTATTGGCTCTGATGATAATTTCCTTGGCTGGTCCCATTTGTTTATTTTTGTTACTGTTGTGATTTCTTTGGGGGTCTTCTTCCTAAATTCTTTACCCAGGCCGATGTCTAAAAGAGTCTTCCCAACATTTTCTTCCAGAATTCTTAAGGTGTTGCACCTTCATACCACATATTTTCTCTGACCACAATGGAATAAACCTAGAAATCAATAATGAGAGGAACACTTAAGTGTTGATCAGTTAATACCAATTTGCATATATGGTAGTAACATTCATCGGGTGTCGGGCGGATGGGAGGGGGGAGAAGGGGATAGGTATATACACACCTAATGGATGCGGTGCTCACCGTCTGGGGAATGGACACACTTGAAGCTCTGACTTGGGTGGGGAAAAGGCAACATACGAATCCTAAACATTTGTACCCCTATAATATGCTGAAATTTAAAAAATAATAATAATGACAGGAACATTGGAAAATAATATACAAACATGTGGAAATTAAACAACATGCTCCTGAATGACCAGTGGGTTGATGAAAAGATAAAGAAGAAAATTTTAAAATTTCTTGAGACAAATAAAAATGAAAACACAATATGCCAAAAACCTGTGGGATACAATAAAAGCAATAATAAAAGGAAAGTTTATAGCAATAAGTGTCCACATAGAAAAGTTTCAAATAAACAATCTTACGATGCATCTGAAAGATCTAGAAAAAAAAGAAGAGCAAATCAAGTCCAAAATTAGTAGAAGAAATAATAAAGCTCGGGCAGAAATAAATGAAATTGAAATGAAAAAAATATAAAAGATCAACAAAATGAAAAATTAGTCTTTTGAAAAGATAAATAAAATTGACACATCTTTAGCCAGACTAAGAAAAAAAAAAAGAGAAGATCCAAATAAATAAAATCAGAGATGAAAAAAGATACATTACAACTGATTCTGCAGATGTCGAAGGGATCATTCCAGACTGCTGGGAGCCACTCTATGCCAATAGATTGGAAGACTCGGGAGAAATGGATAAATTCCTAGATACATACAACCTACCAAAATTGAGCCATGAAGAAATCCAAACCTAAATAAACCAATAACAAGCAAGAAGATAGAAACACTAATAAAAATCTCCCGTCAAAGAAAAGTCCAGGACCTGATGGCTTCCCTGACAGAGAGTAGGATGGTTATCAGAGGCTGGGAAGGGTAGTGCGGAGGGGGTGATAAAGTGGGTGTGGTTAATGGTGCAAAAATATGGTTAGGTAGATAGAATGAACAATATTTGCATGGCACAACAAAGTGACCATAATCAACAATAAGTTAGGGTATACTTTAAAATAACTAAAAGAGTGGAATTGGAATGTTCCTAACACAAACAAGTGGTAAATGCCAGAGGTGATGGATACCTGAATTACCCTGATTTGATTAACTTACACTGTATGCCTGTATGAAAACATCACATGTACCCTATAAAGATGTACAACTATTATGTACCCATGATAATTAAATACAAATAATAAAAATTACAGAAATGTAGAGGCACAAGTTAATATGAATAATGACAAATTTCATAGAACAAATATAAATGTATTTATTATATATTCTCAATTTTATATATACGCACTTAACACAAATGATTTTACTAACATTCATAAGATACTTTATAACAAAATCTATCATGCCAGATAATGCAGTGTATTTTGTATAATGAATAGTATATTTATATTCCCATTCTATAAATGCATTAAATTAAAGGAAACTAAAACTACACTTTAATAATTTAACAAAAGAAAAGTAAAACAACAAAAGGTGACAGCAAACTGAATAATTGAAACATAAATAATGCAAGAAGAAGAGACATAATTATAAATGTGAAACCTACTTGAAGAACAATAAAGAGAGAAATCAAATTTGACACGACTGGGTTTATTTTTCCCTTTATACCTGTTCCTTGCCACCTCCTATGTGCCTGGTCCATCCCACCTGCCTCCTTTATGCAGCCTGTGTGACCCGTTCTATTGAGGGTCCCTGTGAAACACACCCATTCCTTCTCAGCACACCCCAAGGGAGAATGTAAGGAATGTCAGAGAACATCCGCCTCGGAAAGAAATGAGGCTGCCCAGACACACAGAGCAAGGGATGGTGCTTTTGTGAAATTGGGTCAGCTTGAGCAGCATTTCCCAAAGACAGTGGTTGGCAGAATGTACCACTGAGGTAGAAGAAGCAGTCGGCAAATGGCATACGAAAACAATCTGCAAAGAGACCTCAGATGCACCAAATTAGGAAGAAAGGCGTCGGCGAAGCAACTCATCCCACTGCCACATCTTGGAACTCAACTTTCCAAAGTTTTAAAGTTAAAATTTAGTAGTTTTGTTTTGCTCACGTTTAAGGTTACTGTGTTTTTGTCATTAGAAGGAATTTTCATTATTTGTCCAAATTCAGAAATGATGCATTTCACCAACAGCTTTAGCTGGGGTCTGAGATGGTGACACCCAGACACAGGACTGTGATAACTGAAGACCAGAGGATGGTTTCGGGAGTTTCCGAATAAGAATATATGAGGTGCTGGGGAAGGAGAGAGGATGGACAGGAGTTTTTTTATGATTGAATCAGGAAAAGTTGACTTTAAAGAGCAGTGGAGAGAGTTGAGCATGCATCCTCTGCATTTTGGGGAAATATTATTGGGGTCAAATTCATCAATGACTTAATACAGAGTAAAACAGACAAGGCGCGTTTGTTCTGATGGGTGACTGTGTGTTCCTTCCACAACAGACATACACTGGGTCCACGACTCATGAGCACAAAAGGGCAGACAGTGGGGAAAAATGCATTAATCAAGGAAGAGACAGTAATCAGCAACCTGCCAGGATTATGAAAAACAGACAAACCCACTTGGATGATGCAGGAGAGGATGTAAAAACACACAAAGGTGCTCACCAAGGCAAGGATGCTGTGGGCAGCTCTGGTCTCAGGGGAGGACCTGGGGGCGAGATCGTTCCTGTGAATGTGTCGCACCTGCTGCTTGTGCCGGTGCAGGATGAAAACCATGGAGCCGCTGGCCCAGACCATGAGGCCCAAACACAAAACATCAGGGATGGATATCATTGCTGCAATTAGTGGTGAAGATAAGACTTTTTCACCAGCTGGAGCAGAACAGTATGCAAAATCCATTTTCTTTGTGATGTTTGTGTTTTTCCATTTGCCAGTCACCTTCACAGGAAAAATGATATTTACCAGCAAGTGCAGAATCCAGCAGAGGATCGTGGAGGTTCCCATGTATTTGGTAGCTTTTACCTTAAACTCTGACCACTTAGAGCTCCTGGGGCTAATTGTGATGGCCTGGAAGACGCTCAAGAGGCAGGTGCTGCCAAAGGACACACCCCTGCCCACCCTGTGAGCACAGAAAACAAGTTTGCATCCAAAATCACTGAGGACATATTCCAACCCCAAAGCTACCATGGTCTCTGGGATTCCTTTGGAGAGAATGACCAAGGAGTTGGCCACTGTCAGGTGCCTGAGAATCAAATCTGTAGACCTCGACCCGCATCCACTGAAGTAAAGGTATGTGACATAAGAGTGAGAAACTCCCCAGGTTCCAACTGTAAGGTGGAAAAGGAAGATTATTCCAATTTTCAGATCCATGGAGGCCATTCTGCTACTTACTAGGCTCAACATTCGCATTCTTAAATAGAAGATTCTGCATGAAAATACAAGTTGTAGATATTTTTTTCTTGAGAATTAAATGCAAAATTCTCTATTTATCATTCCTTTTTCCTAAGAATTTCTTTCTAAAACATATTTCCTTTTGTTAAGATATTCCCACATTTAAAGCATTTCTTTCTTTAGCATTTACTATGCATGGACTGCTATTAATGTTTTATACATTTTAACTAATTTAATATTTACAGCAATAGGATTTAAGCACGACTATTATTCTACTATTATTTTCCTTTTACACTCTAGGAGAATTTAGCCACGGGGATGTTAATGACTCATTTATGTATTTCTAGAGCCTGGCTTTGAACCAAAGCGGGCCTGGTTGCAATGGCATTGGTGTTACCATTGTGTGATATTGTCTTAGCTCCCTGTGTTCTTTGAATAATCCAAATATACATGTCCCTTGTCATACTTTATATACATTTGAATTCGGTAAGGTTGATCATGATAATTATCCATTGTCTAAGTTTTATTCTACAGACCAATATCACTGATCAATGAAGATTCAAAAATCTTAATAAAATGTAGATACACTGAGTAATTTACCATGAGCACATTGTTTCTGTTCAGGATAGATCAACATTAAAGTATCAAGAGAATACTTATTTCATTTCCTGCCAGTTGTACCCATCACATAAGTTGTTCAATATTGGGATGTGTCCTAAGCTATGGGATATTAAATATAATTAAATGATAAAATAGTTTGGGTAGATACTAAATTAATTCTTATTAGGGAGCATATGATTTTCTGTTCATTATTTTAGAAAAAGATGCTTGAAATTCTATTTAATGTAGAATCCAGAAAAAGTATTAAAGTAGAACAATGGTATCCAAACTGGAAATTAGGGCCATGGAATCATGTGCATTTAATAATTTAAAGTGGAAGAGAGATGGAAATGACATTAGAGCATATTTTTACGCAAAGAAAATATTGCATGGTATATTTGTCCCAATAAATGCAGAAGTCCTCAATGTTTTTCTGCCATCTTCAACTTTCAGTGTGAAGTTAATTTTCCTTAAAATTTCTTTCTCTAAATTCAAGAGGGATAAATGCTAACCAATATCAAAGGCTACACATAGTTTTACTTACTCTTTACAATTTCAGTAGAAATATAATTACTGACTCAACTAAGCACATTACACCAACGTTGTAGAAATAATTTCATTTCATCAACTACTATTCATTCAAATATTTCATGCAGAGGATTTGATGATTCACTTAGCTCCATCGTATTCATTAACATGCATGGAATTTTATACACGAACTATATTAAAAAAATTTCTGTATGAATTCTCTATGACACATTAAAACTCAAGATTAATTTTGAAATTAGAGTCCTATCCATCATAAGACTTAGGTATCATTGCTGCTTGAAGCTAACTCCAGCAAGCCCATCAATGAGGGTTACGTTAAAATATATTAGGAACCGTTAGGGTTTACTATGCGGTCTTGGTCCTTAAGTCTCTCTCTCCATGCCTTGGAAATTATTCCTCCTTTCTGAATGTCTTTGGCAATACATAAGTTTTTATCCCAGAAGAATGCAATTTCCAGACAAGACCACTTACCATGAATCCTGTTGCATCTGCTTCCCTTACAGACTCTGTTTTTGAGACTGAAAAAGAAAATATTCACCTCTTTCCCACTACCAGGATGGCAACCTCAAGACGGCAGACCCATCAGCAATTGTTTGTGTGGGAAGAAGGTAGAAGGATGGACATAAACGTTTGTGTGTCTATGATCTCTATTCCCCATAGGACTGAAATGATCAATTCGCCTGCATTGTTGAAGACAGTGTAGATGTCAGAATTATGAGATATCTGAAAAACTCAATATAGAATATTGAATGAAAGGAAAGTACATATATACTTCAAAAAGTCCACAAAAGAAAACTGAATTAAAACAAATACGAGAGGGTTGAACAAAATTTAAAAAGTAAAATGCAAAGGATATAAAATAAAGTGAAATAATTAAGCATATGAAATCATGGTCATATTGAAAAAGAAACTGATTTTGACTTAAGTGGCTGCTCCCTCCTACACATGTTTTTCTGCACCTCCTAGGTGCCTACTCCATCCCACCTGCCTTCCTGGTGCCTGAGAGCCCTGCCCTGCTGGGGGTCTCTGGTGAGCTCCCACCCCTCCCTTCTTGTCTTTATAACCCTGTGAAAAATGCTCAGAAAACTCAAGAAAATTTATCCTGACAGAAGAATGAGGCTGCCCGAGAAAGACAGAGCCAAAGAGAGTTTTATTGTAGAAAAGAGTTCAGCTTGGGCAGCTCCTCCCAGAGACTGGTTGCGAATCGGACCATGGAAGTAGAGGAAGCACAGACAGCCAGGAGCACCTAGGGACAGACCGTGCAGAGATACCTCAGATCCACCAATATTAGAGAGAAGCAGCTTTTATGCAGAGACCACCCCCACCCCAATGCCACCTCCTGGAATTAAACTTGGCAAATTTAAATTGAAAACTGAGCATATTTGCTTACTCATAAGGCAGATTACTTTTTAGTTATTAGAAGGTGTGTTCCTTATTTTATCCAAATTCAGAGATGATGCACCTATAGGTACATTTTACCCACAGATTCAGCCGAGGGTCTGAGACATGGACTGAACTCTTAAGAAGATGGTCACAAACCACCTATAAGACTAATAAATTTCACCACACCCAATACATACAAAAGCCTGTGGAGAACAGAAGACGAGTTAGAGAGTTTCCGCAAAAGAACACCTGGAGTGCTGTGACCACCAACCTTAACATAGGGAAGGCTCTGTGTCGTTTTCCCTTCAAATCATAAAGGGGACACTTAAATGAGACAGGAAAGAATTGAATATGTGTCCCTTGCATTTGGGGGAGATACAATGGAGGTGTTTTATTCCCCTGGGAAATCTGTAGGGCAAGAGGCTGTCTGACTCAGCCCCTGACTGAAAGAGTAGAGTTACTGCTGTCCTGGAATTTTCTAGGGACAGAGAAGTACAACTATTTCCCATAGACGAAGATTGCCCACGCTGGAGAGCTCCCATTGGTCTTAGATCTTGTCTAACCTGCCCACCTGTAGGGTTTAACTGACAGCAGTTTCTCTCTCCTAGACGTTCTGCCCATCATTTGCCTGTGATCTCTCAGACACGTTGTTCACCTGTGAATAAACACGGGGACAGGTACATCTCAGACTCTCCAGGCACTAGCAGACTGAGCTCCTCTCTCAGTCGTATGCTGTGTCCTTGCTCCTGGTGAGGGCCCTGGCTGCAGTTTTCCAAACACTCCATCCTCCCCTACTCTCCCTCCAGCCCCGAGGGTGGGAGCTGCATCTACAGAGCCAATCTCTGTGTTGACTCAACATTCCTTCGGAGTGAAGCACACGAAGTATATTCTAAACTATATTCAGAAAGCTACAAGTACGAGGTATGTATACTATAAATAAGGGTATGTTTAACTTCATGAACTAGCTGTAAAAACTTTCTTAAAGAACTTTTATTATGAATATATAATTATATAATAGGCATCATTTAAATGTAGTCTACAAAGGCATCATTTACGGGAAGTAAAATTCAAGCCTTTTAGATGTACGGCTCTGAGTTTTGACAAATGTTTACAATTGTGTAACCATCACCGAGGTGTAGAACAGAGATTTTTCCATCAACGTAAACATTTCCCTCCTGCTTGTTTAAAGTCCCTATCCTCCCCCAGCTCATACCATGGACCCTTCTGATCTGATTTCTGTCACTATATTTTCAGTTTTTTTGGAATATCATATGAATGCAATCACACAATATATAACATTTTGACACTAGTTTTTCTTCCTCAGCTTAATGCCTTTGATACTCTACCATGGTGTTACATGTAGCATTAGCTCACTGCTATCACTGAGTATGATTCTATTATATGGTTGTGCCACAATTTTTCATCCATTAGTTGTCAGACTGTAGAGGACACTTTGTCTGGGAATGGTTTCTTGTTGTTTTTCTCAGAATATGCCTGGGGGCTTGAACCCAAGTGCAGGGCGCCCTTATCTGAAAACAGTAAGGGCTAGAGAGTTTAGGATGAAAACATCAGCTCGCCGGAGACGAAACAAGGAACAGGGACGTGTTGAGTCGGGACAGTGTGGGAACAAAGAAATTGCAGTGGGACAGTTGCCAAACAGGCTGTGTTATAAATAAAGAAGCTACAGCAAGAATTTTGCTGCAGTCCTGTACCGTCTTTGTGTGTGTCTGTGTCTCTTTGTCTCTGTGTTCATTCCTCGGCCCCTAGAAATGGGCCACGACATCAGACATTCCAGTCTTTTCCAGCTTTGGCAATTATACTACAATGCTATAAAAATTCTACACCTGTCTTTTATTGGTGATGAAAAATGTTTATTCTTATGTCTAAATATTTGAGATATCCTGAAACTTGCATCCTTTGTAATCATTTAATCTTTAGACTAAAATTTTATATTCCATATGAAACAATGTAATAGTCTTGCAGAACTCTTTAGACTGTAGGAAACAAAACATTTGAGGACGAATGATATATCACAAAACCCCAAAAATGTCTCATCAATTTTTTGCATCTTGAAACATCCACCAAGATTAGAGAACAGTGATGATACTCAAATAGTCAATATATTAACTTTCAGCATCCCTTCCCTATTTACACTCTTGAGAATGACCATGGCACATAGAGAAACTCTGAATTAATGAGAAGGATGGCATTGTTACATTGGTACTTGCCCAGCAGCAGGACTCAGCTTGAGGGTTGAGGTTAATGCAAACACATAGTGTGCATATTAAAACCTTACTTAGTGCCTAATAAATCATGGATTTCACAATGCCCTCTGGCAATTTGTATCCCACAAAATGGATTTAAAAGGACAGAGGAAAATTAATTAGCTTTCCAAATGTATCTCTGTATTATCCTTGTCCAGCATGTTACACATACATCTAAGAATTTAAAACTTCTACGGCTAATAATTTTTCATAAACTCTGTGAGAAATATGAAGTATGGCTATTTTGAAAATGCAGATGCCTCGAGTGCCATAACACTTAACAAATACAGATAAGCAAGGGGAAAGAACCCTGTGGTACTACTGGATTAGGGTTAGACACAAGTATAAAGTCATATCTAGATAGTTGGATAGCTATTATAGACGTATATACAAATGTGCATTTTCTTGACTAACACTAGTGACATCCAGTAGCAATGAGCACTCAGCACCTATATCTTGGTTCCTAATACAATTATCTAATAAAAGGCTTCTTGGAGAACTGTCTGATTCTAGGTTTAGGCTAGAAAAAATGCCATATGAGCTTGGAGCATGTTGCACTAGCAGAAAGCAGCAAAGATTTTTTTAAATTGGAGACTATCAAAGGGACAGAAGAGTGAATCTGAGAGAGCTCCAAATGGCCAAAGCTGTAACCATTTGAGCAAAAATATACATATCATGGTTTTTATTACAATACACAATATAAAATCAACTGACATGATTTTATATGGATATGATTAAATAGTTGAGTAAATACATGAGGGAGAAGAGACAAATCTTTCAGATAGAAGAATGCCAAATAGCACATGTATACTCCTCTTTCCAGTAGGTAGAGATTAATTCTGCTACCCCAAATCCTTTGTGTGTGGGCTGGACTTCGCGTTTCCATCCAAACAAAGGAGGATGAAAATGGACACATCATAACTTTATAATGGAGACCTGAAAAACACCACCTCAACCAAATGATCAAGTTGAACATCACCAGTAACAAACTATGTTAATTGTATATAATCCCTAATGTGCCATGCCATGATGAGATGAGATATTCTAAAAACCTATAAAACCAGTCTAACCATGAGAAAAACATCAGACAGCCCCAACTTCAGAGATAGTCTAAAAAGTATGGACCAGTTCTCCTCAAACCTTCCAAAGTCATGAAAAACTAGAAAAGGCTGAGAAACTTTAACAGAGGCAAATAGGGAGATATGATGACTAAATATAATGTGGTATTTTGGATTGGATCCTGGAAGAGAAAAAAGGCATTTGTGTTAAAACTGGCAAAATGCAAATTTAGCTCATAGTAACATATGCCAATGTTGGTTTCTTAGTTTTGTAAAATACACCACAGTAATGTAACATGTTAACATCAACAGAAACTATGATATTGCAAGTATGAGGACTTTGTTCTATCTTTGCCACATTTCTGTAGGCATAAATTTATTCCAAAAACTGACCTTAAGAATTGCAACTATTTATAATTACATAGTGTTACCTGAAATTATTTACTATGTTTGAGTTAACATGAATTTTTTTCTTTGAACGTGTCCATCTGGCTCCTTTGGTGATTTCAAAAGCGATGAAACTCCTCAATAAACAACAAATTCATGTCTTTGGCCTGCAAATTGCTACTACTATATGGATCTAAGATTGATAATAGATTCTTCCATAAATATTGCATCTTAAAATTGGAAATGCAAGAGAAAATCCTAAAACCTGTTTTTGTTTTGTTTTCAACAGAGCCTATTGGCATCAAGGTTTAATGAGAACCTACTTTCTAAACATCACCAAAATCCATTCAATTTGATCTCAGAAATGTCTATTTAATGCTGGATTCCTACTGCATTCTTTTTAAATATCAACTGACACGCTTTTGTGTTTTCCTTTGTCTCCTCATTTCAGTGTTTAACTGAAAATATTTTAATATGCTAATCTTTCTCCATAAGCATTATCATATCTCAAATTATCATATTTGTCCTAGGATGTAAGGTATATTCCACATTAACAACATGGCCTCAAATGTTTGTAATAAATGAAAGTTTTCCTTCTAGCTTCACCTCCAGGCAAGCATATATTCCACCTCAGTTTTTTGAAGGGCCATATGAAACGCTATGCCATTTTTATTGAACTGTCCTTAAGACGCTGGGTACAGTTAAATCATAGGAAAGTTTAATGTATTATATTAAAACATACAAACTAAAAGACATTTTCAGTGTCTTTACATTATTTCAGGAATCACTTAGTGGACTCTGATTTTCTCCACAATGACTCTTATTAAATACAATTATAAGAGTACTTGTACAAATTACATAAGATTTCAGTTACTGTGGCTATTTTTTATTTAATATTAGAGCAAAGTCTCTGTGTAACTCAGAACTCTATGTGCAGTGAGACTGGCTGACAAATGTGCTTAAGAATCTGGGAAGCATGAGTACATCAATCTGTGAACACAGTGAAAAATACACAATTTACATTTTTCTGATTAGATGAGAAAATTGTACATTTCTTCCAGTGCACATGAAGAATAGCTTGCATACACAAGGGTTACTATTTGAAAGAATAAAGAGACTGACAGTTGGGAAACATGCACTGATTAAGGCAGATGTCTTTACCAGCTACTGAGTAGTCTTATCAAAAAAATAAAAATAAAAGTAAATGATGACAGGGTATAAAAAGAGACAAAACTACTAACCACAATAAGGATACTGTGGGTGGCTCTAATCTCAGGAGAGGTGCTGGGAGTTCATGACTCTGCCAACAAAATGGGTCCCAGGCATGATCCTCAGAAGAGATTTGGAAATAATAGAAACAAAGTGCAGTTTAAAGTGATAGGGAAGTCAGGGGTCCTCCTGCATTCCCGTGAGCCAGGAGTCACAGACTGCAGTCCCGCATCAGTATTTATTGGTACAGCAATTAGCTGTCACTGGTTACAGATTTATGTGTACAGATCATTCGTTTATGTTTCAAGGCTCCCCAAAGGCTTCAAGAGATCCCTTACCTAATTCTACCTACGAGAGCAGTCACAAAATTTTTTCAAGATAAACATTTTAAGTCCTAATTAAGGAACAGACCTAGCAGAGCATACAAGTTAAAGATAACCTCATTAATTAAGCTGTAACACATAAAACAGGAACACTGAGCCTGCATACCTCTCTAATCTATTTCTCTATGTAACAAGACATGTGGTCAGGAGTGAAACAAGTACTGTCCTTGAGGTTAACTGGTTTTTGCTGCAGGCGTCTGCTGGGTGGACATCCTTTGATCAGTCTCTTAGTTTTGGCCCCATGCCAAGCTCTGTCTTGCATAAGTTCCAGGCGTTGGCTTGCAGGCCTTGAGATGGGCGACATCCTGCAGTCACCCCTGATCAGAGGAACGTCTCCCTTGT
Source organism: Propithecus coquereli (assembly GCF_000956105.1). Taxonomy (NCBI): domain Eukaryota; kingdom Metazoa; phylum Chordata; class Mammalia; order Primates; family Indriidae; genus Propithecus; species Propithecus coquereli. The sequence goes on along the minus strand of NW_012144522.1, from coordinate 1,364,234 downwards.
TGCTGAGCAGCTTCTGGTCTATGAGCTAACACGCCCACAGATTCTTTCAAGACAAAAATCCTGCAAAACTCCTGAAACTTTCCATGTCTCTTAACCTCATTTCCCAACATCTCCCCTTTTTAGAAGTTGATGAAGCTGGATAGCCATCACTGCGAGGCACTGGTCTCCGGAGTCTTGTCTTCTTCGGAGTTTTTCCCAGACTATAATTAACTACAAGCAAATGATTAAAATAATTCCAAAAGTTACTATAGCAGAACTCCCATAGATCTTAACATGAGAAAGTTGGTTAGCTGACTCCATTCCAGATGAAATACAGTCAATAATGTCAGCCTTAGAGAGTAGATCAAGTTTGTGACCAAAGGTACTTAATATTTTCTGTTGTAAATTTCCTATCTCTTCAGTCAGATTTCCTTAAGTAGATGTTCCTTAATGTTTTCCCAAGGAAACTGAGTCTGATTATATATATGAAGTGTAACACAAAATTGAGTGATATTGCAATCACAACAGAGTCTAATTTGCTTTTGTAGGCTTACAACCTGGTCACCCAGTAAGGTGACCACTTGTTGTAAGTCGGCCACCTGAGTAGCCAATTTGTTGATCTGCTCTACATTATGGTCACTTGATTGAGCTTTGTCTCCCTTAACCTATCGTGCCCTCCTGTCAGGAGAAAAGAACTTTGAACACAATGAGCAAGATGAGTGACATCATACTTTTATGTTATTCTCTGCCCCTCCCAAATGCTAATTGAGACAGTGTTTAATATTCAAAGGCAGAATCCTTCTTCTTCGAGCAACATGGATGGAAACAATCTTCATCCTTAAAGCAGGACCTGCCATGCAATGGATTCTTTCCCACAGACTGCAAAGAAAGGCTTTTGAAAAAGGCATAATAGTAAGATTTCAAAGTTCGAGTTGAAAGTTATGAATAGTAAAGTAGCCTTTTCAAGAGTCCTCAAATAAATGTATAAAATATTTTTAAGTTGAGGGTAACTGGCCATCTCCAAATGTCCTGGCACCTCTGATATATATCATGACGTAAGTTTTAACATATTCAGACTTAGAATTATTTTACAGTATGTAATATCAAAGGTTAATCATGGAGAATTAGAGATTGACTCATTCCTCATACAAATCCTCACCTACATTTTTGGCCCCTGGGTAATAGCCTCAACATACACTTTACATTTGTGTGCTTTCATCAAAGATGTGTATTTTGATGCCCAGTGGGTTGTGAGGCATGAAGAAAGCCTCTTCCACATAAAATTATATGATATTCCTTTAGCATGGGCTCTCCAATGTTAACGGTTGAACTCATGAGGGGTTTGCCATAGTCTGCATTTGTAAGGATTCTCTTGAGAATGAATTCTCTAATGTCATTCAAGGAGTGAATTGTGACTGAAGACCTTGCCACACTCATTTGTATGGTTTCTATCAAGTATGAATTATGTGATGCCTTGCAAGCTTTGATCGTTCACTGAAGAGCTTGCCACAGTCATTACATCTGTACGGTTTCTCACCAGTATGAATTCTTCGATGGTATGCAAGGGAGCCATTATGCCTGAAGACCTTCCCACATTCGTAACATTTATAAGGTTTCTCTCCAGTATGCCTTCTCCTGTGACATGCAAGCTGTGAATACTGAGTGAAGGCCTTGCCACACTGATTGCATCTGTAAGGTTTCTCTCCAGTGTGGATCATCTGATGCCTAGTTAGGATTGATTGAAGACGAAAGGCTTTGCCACACTCATAACACTTGTACGGTTTCTCTCTACTGTGAATACTTTGATGCCTAACAAGGTGCCAATTTTGAGTGAAGGCCTTGCCACACTCATTACATCTGTAAGGTTTTTCTCCAGTATGCCTTCTCCTGTGACGTGCAAGGTATACATTTCGAGTGAAGCATTTGCCACATTCATTACATTTGTAAGGTTTCTCTCCGGTATGGATCATCTGATGGGTAGTTAACAATGAATGAAAACTAAAGGCTTTGCCACACTCATAACATTTGTAAGGTTTCTCTCCACTGTGACTACTTTGATGCCTAACAAGGTGCCAATTTTGAGTGAAGGCCTTGCCACACTCAGTACATTTGTAAGGATTTTCTCCATTGTGTCTTCTCCTGTGACGTGTAAGGTATGCATTTCGAGTGAAGGACTTGCCACACTCGTGACATTTGTAAGGTTTCTCTCCAGTATGGATTGCCTGATGGATCGTTAGTCCTGAACGTACACTAAAGCCTTTGCCGCACTCGTTACACTGGTAAGGTTTCTCTCCAGTATGAATTCTCCTGTGATGTCCCAGGTCTGAATGTTGAGCGAAGGCCTTGCCACACTCATTACATTTGTAAGGTTTTTCTCCAGTATGCGTTCTCCTGTGACGTGCAAGGTATGCATTTCGAGGGAAGACCTTGCCACACTCATTACATTTGTAAGGTTGTTCCCCAGTATGGATTATCCGATGGGTAGTTAGGACTGAACGAACCCTGAAGGCTTTGCCACACTCATAACACTTAAAAGGTTTCTCACCAGTATGAATTCTTCGATGGCATGCAAGGGAGCCATTATGCTTGAAGACCTTCCCACATTCGTAACATTTGTAAGGTTTTTCTCCAGTATGCTTTCTCCTGTGACATACAAGCTGTGAAGTTCGAGCGAAGGCTTTGCCACACTCGTTACATTTGTAAGGTTTTTCTCCAGTATGCGTTCTCCTGTGACGTACAAGGTATGCATTTTGAGTGAAGACCTTGCCACACTCATTACATTTGTAAGGTTTCTCTCCAGTATGGATTGCCTGATGGATAGTTAGTCTTGAACGTACACTAAAGGCTTTGCCGCACTCATTACACTCGTAAGGTTTCTCTCCGGTATGACTTCTCCTGTGACGTGCAAGGTTTGCATTTCGAGCAAAGGCCTTGCCACATTCATTACATTTATAAGGTTTTTCTCCAGTATGCGATCTCCTGTGACGTGCAAGGCATGCATTTCGAGTGAAGACCTTGCCACACTCATTACATTTGTAAGGTTTCTCTCCAGTATGGATTGCCTGATGACATGCAAGATGTAAATTTTCAGTGAACACCTTGCCACGTTCAGTACATTTGTAAGCTTTGCCACCATTGTTTACTTTTTGTCCTTGTGTGAGTGATGAAGAAAAGATGAAATCATTCTCATCTTTTTCAGAAATGTGGGTTTTGCCACTAGAAGGGATTTGTTGAAGTGGTGAAACTGAGGAACCATGGCTGACAGACTTGACTTGATTACATTCGTCAACTCTCCTTTTACTTTGAAGTAGCTGCAGTTGAGGCACGTGTGACTTAAAGATTACTCCACACTGACTTTTAATAAGCTTGTTTCTTGCCTCCCTTCCATCATGTTGATCTCTTCTACCAGTGAGATTTTCTTTCTGGGTCATAAGCTCTGCTTTGCAACTTCCTTCATCATCTCCCCATTGACACTCAAAGTCATGTATATTTTTCTGGACTTCCCTAAAGGACAAGTCTTCAATGTCATGGCTTTCAGGTCTTTCCAATGTCACTGTTTGGAATACTTCTCCTGCATTGGTCTTCCCTTTTGGTGGTACATTTCTTATTGCAAATTCAGGAGAGAGATCTACAAGATATAAGAACCACAAGTTTCCAATTAAGTACATCATGTAAACAAACATTTAAATTTGATAAACTTAATAATACACCAAAAGGAATACTGACATAAACATACTTATCAAACTTCACAAAGATAAAATTCAATTTTTAGGAACACAAAAGGAATAGTATTGTTTAATAAAGAAAAGGTGATTACATGTGGTCCAAATTAATATTGTGAAAGTCTAGTTTCAAACCACCTATAACTAAAACACAATGTGCAAACCTACATTAGCCCTGAAAGGAGTGACCCCAAGATATACACCAATTGACAAAAAACATATGGCTATCTCACAATTGAAAGGAAAACAAGTTATGTTGCACAATACATACTTAGAAAGTATCATCTATAAATCACAACAAAAATTAGTAAAACATCCTAGTAACCCATTATAAATGAATTAGTAAGCACATCTATAAAAAGTCATAGTCTGTGGAAATAGGAACAATTTTCTCTTAAGAAAAAAAGGATGACATCCATTTTACAACCAGTATACAGTATAAGAACAGGAATACCAGTTTTTAAAATTTTTATTATATATCTAGAAAGTATAATTGTTTATATTTGTAGGGAACAAGGTAATATCATGATATAACTATGTAATGTGGAATGATGGAATCAAGCTTATAACTCTATCCATCACCACCAAAACTTATCATTTACTCTTGCTGTTGAATTGAAACTTTGTACCCATTGACCAACCTATTCCTCATCCTCCAGCCTCTGATAACCAACACTCTACTCCAATTGCATTCCACATATAAATGAAAACATCCAATACTTCTATTTCTGTGCCTGGTTCCTTAAGTTAGCAAAATGTCCTCCATGTTCATCCACATGTGAGAAACTACACTTCCTTCTTTTGAAGGCTGAGGAGTATTCCACTCTGTAGTGTACAGCACATTTTCTGTATCTATTCATCTGCTAATGGACACTTAGTCTCACTATACAACTTGGCTGTGTGAATAATGCCACGGTAAACATGAAGTGCAGGTATCTTAGACGTACGGATTCCAAATTCTTTGGATTTATACCCAGAAGTGAGATTGTTGGATCATACAGTTATTACTGTATTTTTAGTTTTTAGAGGAAACTCCATATAGTTTTCCATAATACCTATACTAATTTACATTCTCACCGACAGTATACAAGGGTTTCCTCTTCTCCATATCCTCACAAACACGTCTCAGCAATAGCCATTACGACAGGTGTGCAGTGTTATCTCACTGTGGTTTAAATTTGTATTTTCATAATGATTACTTGAGTCTTTTTAATGTATCAATTGTTCATATGCATGTCTTCTTTCAAGAAATATCTACTGAGATCCCCTGACTATTTTTTAATTGGGTTATTCCTTTTCATGCCATTAAGTTGTTTCAGTTTCTTACACATTTTGGATATTAATTTCCTACCTGATGTACAGCTTACAAATCTATTCTCACGATGCAAAGTTTCTCTTAATTGTTTCCTCTGCTGTGAAGAAACACTTTTGTTTGGTGCAATCCCATTCGTCTATATTTGCTTCTGTTCCGTGAGCTTTTAGGGTCAAAGCTAAAAAAAATGATTGCTAAGACCAATGTCATGTAGGTTTTTCCCTGTGATTTCTTCTAGTAGTTGTATTTATACAAGGGCTGCTAGAAAGTATCCAGCTAGTATTAAAACTACTTTTCATATTACATGGCTGGATACTTTCTGGACAGCCATTGCATATGATGTGAGATAAGGGTCCACTTTCATTCTTCTGCATGTGGAATCATTTTTGCAGCATTATGCACAGAGAGACCGTCCTTCTTCCCTTGTGTGTTCTTGGCACCTTTGGCAAAAATCCATTGACCATATATGTATGGTTCATTTCTCTTCTTTATTCTGCTTCACTAATCAATGTGTCTATTTTTAGGCTACTATAATCCTGGTTTAATTACTATACTTTTGTAATATAGTTTCAAATCAGGTACAATGATAACTCTTTGTTCTTTATGATCAAAATTGCTTGAATATATGAACTGCTGACTAAATAAAATTTTAAAAACTTGATTTGTAGGCCGGGCGCGGTGGCTCACGCCTATAATCCTAGCACTCTGGGAGGCCGAGGCAGGTGGATCGTTTGAGCTCAGGAGTTCGAGACCAGCCTGAGCAAGAGCGAGACCCCGTCTCTACTAAAAATAGAAAGAAATTAATCGGACAACTAAAAATATATAGAAAAAAATTAGCCGGGCATGGTGGCACATGCCTGTAGTCCCAGCTACTCGGGAGGCTGAGGCAGAAGGATTGCTTGAGCCAAGGAGTTTGAGATTGCTGTGAGCTAGGCTGACGCCACGGCACTCTAGCCCGAGCAACACAGTGAGACTCTGTCTCAAAAAAAAAAAAAAAAAAAAAAAGATTTGTAATACATAAAACTATACAAGACGGAAGCTGCACTGGCTTAAACAAACTATGGTAGAATTAAAATATGGAGACATCATTTACCTTCATAAGCTCCCTCAAGAAGATGTATCAAAACCATGCTTGTTGCAGGTATGACCCAATGACAAAATGACAAAGTTTTTGTTGGTGAAAATGAATAGTGACACATACAGGGGATGAAAATGTGACATGAACAACAGTTTACACATGAGGCAGTGGCCTTAAACAATGTTTTCCCTGGAGGCAATTCCTACAAGATTAACTGCTGGATCCAGGGAGGTGATCATTACTATATGTGATCAGCATTGTCACAGTGACACTTTTGTGATGCTTCTCAAAAACTAGACAAACAATAGGAAATACTTATCAGTCAGGCTCTCCTGATGCCTTTTATTTCAGGACCATGAGCCAGCTCTACTCAGTGGCTTCAAAACGCATCTTCGTATGTAGCAGGATGATATTCAATCACATTAGTTAAAGTGTTCTCCTTCATCAATTTTATGTTATGCAGTAAACCCACTCCACGGGATACTCCACAAGAAGTTATGCATAACCTAAAAGTGGATTATCCCAACAAGTCAGCCCTGAGGCTATCATCTCAGTCAAGCAATGCAGGGTTAACAAGAGACGCACAAGAGAAACTGCAAAGATACATGAGGGCAGACAGATTCTGATTTCTATAAGAACGTGTATGTTAAAAGTCGGTTTCAGAAAGAAAATCATACAGAGTAAGAGAGTACAAAATTAGGCAGAGCCGAGGTTCCCTACATTCACTGAGTAGTAACAGCAGCGGAAAAGAGAAAAATATAATGCATGAGCATCAGATTTTGTGGCATCTTGAGACTGGATTCCATATTCTGCCAACAGAGCCCACACAAAGAGACGGAAAGAATAGGATCTGCACCCACGTAGGACTGGAAATCAAAGAGAGGATGTTTCTATTGACTTTTTGCCTACTGAGTGACAACCTCAGAAGATCCAACTCACTCTTTTGTCATATACACCCGTGAAGTGTGGCAAAAATGGCTGAGGGACCTCACCAGGCAGAAAGGGCTTCAGAAAACTCCAGGAAGTTTCTGGAGATCCAGATGCGAAGGAAGACCAGACAATGTTTCCCATCTCCTGACTGGGCCTTCCAAGCACATGAAGTGGGATGGAACATGGAGAGGTCCAGTCGTCAGGACTATGACGGCCTCAGCTCTCATCAACATGGACTGAGAACTTAGCATCAGATGGAATCAACTGCAGAAGGAAAGATGAAGGGGGAAAGCAACCCTTCTGAAACAGCCTTTCCTGTGCTGCTCAGTGTCAACGACAAAAGAGTTCATGAAGTCAGATAACGCAGTGTTGTCCACAAAAGGACTTTCCATTTGTTTCTGTTTGAGCGGAAGCATCACTGGAGGGTACAAGGATGAAGTGTTACATATCTGAGGAACAGAGTGAGAAGTTAAGGAAAAGAAAAATGTCCTTCCAGAGCTCACAGTACATAAACTTCTGTTTTCCTGTAGAACCCTTAGATTTACGTAGAGTTTCCCAAACACTATTTAGTGAGCAGCTCTCTCTGTATCTATCTGAGCACTCACCTGTGATCACACCTTTGTTCCATTTCCATCCATTGGATTTTCTTGCTATTTGCACTTGGCTCTCCACAGTCCAGGGCTCTTTCCCTTGCTCCAACGTGGAGATAATACTCAGGTCAAAAGGAGAAATTCCTGCTTATAGAAAGAAAGGAATATAAGGTACCATGGCTTTTCGAGAATCCCAGCCCTACGTTTAGGTAAGGAGAAAGCATTTTCCAGATGGATATACACATATATGTCAGAAATCCATCCTATGAATGCCTCCTTCTGAATGCTCAGGGAATATTGTAACATGGAGACATTTAGTTGTTTTTGAAGAACCAATGAATCAAAGCACCGCAGTAAAAAACAGGAAATTGGATACTTTAAACATCTGCCACAAGGTTTTACACATACATAAGCTCTGGAACCATCCAATGATATATCATGAAAGGGGAGAACATCTGAAGAAAGGGGGCAGTTAAAGTCCAGATACCCCATTATAAAGCTTTCCATTTCTGAATCAACAGGGCTTTGATCTCAGTCAAGCAATGCAGGGGCTAACCAGAGACTCACAAGAGAAAATGCAAAGATACACAAGAGGACATCCTGACTTCTAAAAGCAAGTTATCCTCACCCAGGGAGACCAGGTTCCTGTAGTTCTCCAACATCACTGCCTTGTATAAAGCCCTCTGAGCAGGGTCCAGGCATTTCCACTCCTCCAGAGAGAATTCTATGGCCACATCCCTGAATGTCAACCGTCCCTAAAATGAAAAACACATTTCACCAAGTGGCTATTAGGAGAGTTCTAATCTTCACACAATATGAGGAGAGAACTCTAAGAATAGATTGGATTGAAGTGAATTGGCTGACAGATCCACATTGTGATACTGGGAAATATTAACATATGTGGTCATCTACTCCCTCCTGACATACAGCTCACTTGAAATCTCTGGACAGTATCTTTTTGTATGTTAATGAGATAAATGGTGGCCAGAAGCCCCTACATAGCTTCAGCCTGGGGGCTGGTCACTGCAAATATAGAGTTCTGCCTCTTACACTCATTAATTGTGATAAAAACTTGACTGCAGAAAGAATATTATTTGTAAAGACCAATAAATAAGAAAGTTTTGGGTGATATCATTTTCCCTGCAGCCTAGTGTGCTTATTATGTTGAAAACCTTTGTTCTCGAAGCAGCATATTGATGAGATAATAGTGTCACCTGTTTTAACAGGGAACCTTTAATGTAATCTCTTAACACTTTTAAAATGGATGAACAGAGTGGCATTTGCTCCTAGGCTCAAAGCTGAGTACTCTTCCATAATTTTGATACTATTTTAGGCAATTCCTATGACAATTATCCCAACAAGTTTCCTCAAACAACCCAAGCTCATCAATAGCTGCTTCTCTATGGCGGGGGTACAGTTCAGGCTGAGGTCTTCATGGAGAGCAAAGCCCTCCCCTCTTCCCTTGCGGACTTGTGGTGAAATAGAGGAGCACAATTCCGGAGCTACCTGCAAGCTGGTGTTTTGGAACGAGAACAAGACAAGGATGCCCACTGTCACCACTTTTATTCAACGTATGCTGGAAGTCCTACCCAGAGCAATCAGGTAAGAAGAGAAGGAACCCAAGAGTGTCCAAATGGGGAAAAAAGAGGTCAAACTATCGCTCTTTGCTGACGATATGATCTTTTATCTAGAATACGCCAAAGATTCTGCCAAGAGACTCCGGGAATTCATAAATGAATTTGGCAAAGTCTCAGGTTAAAAAATCAATGTACACAAATCAGTAGTATTTCTATACAGCAACAATCAAGCTGACAATCAAATCAAAGACTCAATACCTTTCACGACAGCAACAAAGAAAATGAAATACCCAGGAATATATCTAACCAAGGAGGTGAAAGATCTCTACAAGGAGAATTATGAATTGCTAAGGAAGGAAATTGCAGAGGATGGAAACAAATGGAAAAACATATCACGCTCATGGATTGGGAGAATCAACATTGTTAAAATGCCCATATTACCCAAAGTGATGTATACATTCAATGCAATCTCCATCAATATACCAAGGTCATTTTTCGCAGATCTACAAAAAATACTTCTACGCTTCGTATGGAACTGGAAAAGAGCTTCGATAGCCAAAGCAACCTTAAGCAAAAGGAACAAATCAGGAGGCATCACTTCACCAGACTTCAAGCTACACTACAAGGGTATGGTAACCAAAACAGCGTGCTATTGGCACAAAATAGGGACATAGATCAATGTAACAGAACAGAGAACCCAGATATAAAACCCTCCACAGAGATCAAAGTAATAGAACGGAGAACTCACATATAAATCCCTCTACATATAGCCATCTGATCTTTGACAAAGCAGATAACAATATATTGGAGAAAAGAATCCCTATTCCATAAATGGTCCTGGAAAAATTGGACAGCCACATGTAGAAGATTGAAACAGGATCCTTACCTCTCACCACTCACATAAATCAATTCCTGATGGATAACAGACTTAAACCTAAGACATGAAAGTATAAGAATGCTAGAAGAAAATGTTGGAAAAACTCGTCTAGATATTGGCGTAGGCAAAGAATTTAGAAAACGACTCCAACTGCAATCACAGGAAGAATAAAAATTAATAAATGGGACTTGATTAAATTAAAAACCTTCTGCACGGCCAAGGAAACAATCGACAGAGCGAACAGACACCCTACAGAACGGGAAAAAATATTTCCATGCTATGTATCTGATAAATGGCTAATCACTAGGAATTACAGAGAACCCAAGCAAACCAGCAAGAAAAAAATCAACAACCCCATTAAAAAGAGGGCAAAAGACTTGAACAGAGCTTTCAAACAGACAATAGACTAATGACTAATGCACATATGAAAAAATTCTCAATGTCTCTAATTATCAGGGAAATGCAAATCAAAACCACAATGAGATATCACCTAACTCCAGTAAGAATGGCTTTCATCAAAAAGCCCCAAAACAGGCCGGGCGTGGTGGCTCACGCCTGTAATCGTAGCACTCTGGGAGGCCGGGGCGGGTGGATTGTTTGAGCTCAGGAGTTCGAGACCAGCCTGAGCAAGAGCAAGACCCTGTCTCTATAAAAAAAATAGAAAAAAATTAATCGGACAACTAAAAATATATAGAAAAAAATTAGCCGGGCATGGTGGCGCATGCCTGTAGTCCCAGCTACTTGGGAGGCTGAGGAAGGAGGATTGCTTGAGCCCAGGAGTTTGAGGTTGCTGTGACCTAGGCTGATGCCACAGCACTCGCTCTACCCCAGGCAACAAAGCGAGATTCTATCTCAAAAAAAAAAAGAAGTCCCAAAACAATAGATGTTGGTGTGGATGCAGAGAGAAAGGAACACTTATACACTGTTGCTGGGACTGTAATCTAGTACAGCCTCTACGGAAATTAACATGGAGATACCTCAACAAACTAAAAGTAGACCTATCATTTGATCCATCAGTTCCCCTACTGGGTATTTACTTAAAGGAAGAAACGTCCTTTTATAAAAAAGACACTTGCACCCAGATGTTTATTGCAGCACAGTTCACATTTGCGAATAGTTGGAATCAACCCAGTGTATGTTAATTCACGAGTCGATTAATAAAATGCGGTGTATGTATACCATAGAGTACTTACTACTGAACTATTAAAAAAAAAGAGGAGTTAATAGCCTTTGTAACAACCTGGACGAACTAGAGACCATTCTCCTAAGTGAAACAGCACAAGAATGAAAAAACAAACACCACACGTAGTCACTGTTACATTGGAACTAACCGATCAGCACTCAAGTGCACATATGGAAGTAAAACTCAAAGGAAACCAAGCAGGTGAAAGCGGGAAGAAGGGGATGGATGAAATCACTCCTAATGGATACAACGTGCACTCTCTGAGTGATGGACACACTTATAACTGACTCAAGCTGTACAAAAGCAATCCATGTAACCAAAACACCTGTACCACTGGAATATTCTGAAATAATAATTAAAAAATAAAATTAAAAAATGGTACAACATAAAAAAATGTAGGAACTTGAATTCTAATGCCTATTAAATACACATATTCAAAAACATAGATACAATTTTATGCAGTGAAATTTAGACACGTAGGCATTACCAAAAAGCCCAATGGAGTTTATTATAATAGATTCTTCCTGTAATAAAATCATAACATGAGAAATGGAAATTTTCAGTATCATACATTACTTTAACAAATTTAGATAAGGCCAGTGCAGTGGCTCACATGTGTAATCCCAGCACTTTAGGAGGCCAAGGTGGCAGGACTGCTTAAGGCCAGGAGTTCGAGCCCACACTAGGCAACATAGTGAGAACCAGCCTCTACCAAAAAATCAAAAATTAGCCAGCTGTGGTGATAAGCACCTGTAGTCTCAGCTACTTGGGAGGCTGAGGCAGGAGGATTGCTTAAGCCCAGGAGTTGGAGGCTGCAGTGAGCTCTGATCATGCCTGTGTACTTGAGTCTAGGCAACAAAGTGAAACCCAGTATATTAAAAAAAAAAAAAAAAAAAAAAGACGTAGATTTATAAAAAAATGTATCACAACATTATGTACCTGAAATATTAGTTAAAAATAAACAAAAAATAAATTTGGGGAAAAACCCCTAATGTTAAGCAAGGATATCTCACCAAATATCATGGTCATCAGTAAGCACTGGATGCCTTTCTTTTAATTAAGATGGAGAAAAGTGGGCTGGCCAGGGCTCCAGCCAAACACTACTACCCAGGTTATCTCAGGAGGGAACAATAAAGAGGAAAATAGTGGGAAAAAAAAAGGAAGTGGGGAAGAGAGTAAAGAGCTAGATTTCTTAAAATTAACACGACATGACTGCAACCAAGAAAAACAATACTGTTTAAGTATAAAAACTACTACCAAGATATTGAAAACCATCTTCTTTCTCTAGCAGCTCTCATTAAACAGACACATACATGGTACATCTGACGTTTCCACTAGCAAATGTATCATGGCACCTAATTAAAAGATATTTCCAGGCTTATGTAAAGAAATTACAAAATTGTACTCATGTGGTGATATCAGTAAGATAGAGAAATAGAAAACCCCAGACACGGAGACACACACAGATAACAACACACAGATCAACTGTCTGTGCGAGAAGTTGAGAAATCACTTAAGAGGTTGGAACCCCTAATGGATGCCTAATAGGAACACTTGAGACACATTGCCAGAGGCAATACCCTGGCATCATGTGGCAAAATTTTGAAGAAACCCCCAACTCCTGGTTTCTCATAGGGGGAGGGAAAGAATGGGAACATCCATGCAACACTCTGGTTTTCAGGGGACTACTGGAGAGACATATTTCTATCCTGGGTGAATATAAGCACTGAAAGTAAAATCACACTGGGCATGGGAGCCATTGAAAATAAAGGGCATCAACGTAACGAATCTCTGCAGTAACACGGGTGAGACACTAGGGGGAGAGCCAGACCACCGTTTGCTAGAGCACCAGCCAGGCTGCAGAGTATGAGGCAGACAACAGGAGAGCTTCTGAGTAGAAAATGGCTCAAATGGCACAATCTGTTCAGTTAGATTATAAGCAAAAGCCTAGAGAGGACACATCCTCAAAAAAGTCTTGAGAGGTCCCCAGAATCTCTAGTCGGGCTACATGAAGCGTGTGCTCCCTGAATGAAGGGAAACAAAAACCGGAAATAAGTGCCTGATCTGTGAAATGCTCAAGTCCCAACAGAAGACAACGACATATACAACACGCAAAGGAAACATAACCCACACATAGGACTAAATTAAATCACCACCAACTGACACTAAAGAAATGAAGATTTTCTGGAATTAGCATGCAAAGAATTCAAAGTAAGACTCACAAGGACGCTAAATGAATGAAGACAGCACACATGGACTTCAGGACATCAGAAACTCAATGTAATATGAACAAAATGAGATTATCAACACAACTAGAACTACAAGAAACGGAAGAGAAATTCTTGAGCTGAAAAATATAATAATTACTGAATTGAAAAACACACTACTGGGCCTCAAAAGCTGATTTGACCAGCTAGAAGAAATAAACAGCAAACAAAAAAAGGAGCAAAAGAAAAAACAGAATGAAGAAAAATGAAGACAGCCTAAGGGAATTAGGGAACACCGTCACACCCGTCACCTGCATGTCACAGTAAGAAGAAAGAGTGTGAAAGACAACTATGGTCAAGCACATGCCAACAAGTTAGATGAGCTAGAAGAAATTGATCAATCTGTAGAAACACACAAACCTCCTGAGTCAAAAAGAAAAATCTACACACTCCTATAGTAGTAAGGAGATTAATCAAAATCTCCTATGCAAGAGACTAGATACAGATGCAAAATTCATAATCACTGCATAATTCTATCAAACTTTTAATGAAAAATTAACACCAATCCTTCTCATTGCCAAATAACGGAAGAGAACACAAACACATTTCATTCTATGACACCACCATGACTCTGATACAACCCAGGCAAACATATTACATGAAAACAAAACTATACAATGTTCCTGACGAATACTGATGAAAAAGTCCTCAACAGGTTGAGTGTAGTGGTTCGTGCCTGTACTCCCAGCACTTTGGGAGGCCGAGGAGGAAGGATCTCTTCAGCTCAGGAGTTTGAGAACAGCCTGGGCTACATAGCCAGACCCCATCTCAACAAAAAATTTTAAAAATAGCTGGGTGTGGCGGCGTGAACCTGTAGTCCTAGCTACTTAGGAGGATGAGGCGGAAGGATCACTAGGCCCAGAAATTCAAGATTACGGTAAGCTAAGATCAAGCCACTGTACTCCAGCCTGGGCCACAGAACAGACTATGTCTCTAAAAAAAAAAAGAAAAAGTCTTCAGAAAAATACTAGGAGACCAAATTGTACAGCACGTTAAAAGAATTATAGACCATGATCAAGTGTGATAGACACTAGGAAAACAAGGGTGGTTCAGGAGAAGAAAGTCAGTCAGTGTAATACACCACACTGACATAGGGAAAGACAGACTAGGAACAGAAGGAAATGTCAGAACATTACATTTGGCAATGATTTCTTGGAGATAACACCAAAAGCATAACCAGAAAAGCAAAAATACACAAATGGGGCTATCTCCAACTGGAAAACTTCTGTCCTTAAAAAGATGCAACTAGCCGGGAGCGGTGGCTCACGCCTGTAATCCCAGCACTCTGGGAGGCCAAGGTGGGTGGATTGCTCAAGGTCAGGAGTTGGGAGACCAGCCTGAGCAAGAGTGAGACCCCGTCTCTACTAAAAATAGAAAGAAATTATCTGGACAACTTAAAATATATATATAGAAAAAATTAGCCGGGCATGGTAGTGCATGTCTGTAGTCCCAGCTACTCAGGAGGCTGAGGCAGGAGGATCGCTTGAGCCCAGGAGTTTGAGGTTGC
>NW_012144522.1:1345244-1348612 GCF_000956105.1 Propithecus coquereli | reverse complement strand
TGAGGAATCAGAAAATGTAGGGGACGAAAGGGATTGCCTTTTTGCCCAGATTTAGAACTTGTAAAAAGAACACAGTAGCAAGTTTTGTTTAATGATGGGGAAGTCTCTTGTGTCGTTGGTGGGAGAGGGTACCTTTGCAGCTGAGGTGGAGATGGAATGTTGCCAGATTTAGCAAGGTAGGAAAGGCACCATCCTAGAAGCAATCACTCTTTCAAACGCCCAATCTGGAGGAATCCTCTGACAGCTACAGGGAAGGTGACTTGCTCAGAGGCAGCCACTGTGGCATTCTTTGTTAACACTGCGAAAGCTAAAACATCCACCTGTCTTCACTAGCAGAATGCTCCAACAAGGAAGTAGAATTCTAGAGCAAGCTAGCCGTAAATGTTTCTTAACAAAAACATACACATTTTTGAAGCTTGCAGGTTAAAATGTCAAAACAATGCATTCACTGAAGAACTTTACTTTCTAATGTCATAATGAAGTAGACGTTTCTACAGGACTTGTGCTCTCACCACGAAACTGACAACAGGGATTCCCCACTAACACGGGAGGGAGGGTCGAAGGCCAGACAGGACAGGGGGTGCTCTATGCCTTAGCCCCTAAGCTAAGCAAGTTTGTTTGGAGTTTTACTATAACATAAATATATGTCGTGTGATGTTTCCAATAAAATGGAATATTTAATAATAATTGGTAAAACAAAAATATAGTTCCATCTTCTCTAATGGCAAAGAAGTGCTGCTCCCAGGTCCCAAAATTATAACCGTTCTTAGCTAAAACACCTGTTGCCCAGGAGGCCCTGCAGGAAGACCACACCATCTGTGCTGTGGACTGTCTGAGAGTGGTTTAATGAAGCTCCTGCTCTTTGATATTTATGTTATAGCAAAAACAGATGATGGAATGAAAGAATCCTCTGTCACTGATGTCTGTGTCTAAACTTTCCACCCCACTCTGTCATTAAGGCTTTGAGTCAGTGACTCACTGATTTAGCTACAAAGGTAATGAAAATGAGTCGGAAAAGATTTCTCCTGATTATTCCCTTTGTAGAGCATTTAGCAGGTGTCTGTGCACATTAATGCATGACTTATGGGCAGGTTCTCTCATCTTCCTCTACAGACAGCGGACAGTGCATCCGGACATGGGCCCTCAACAGTCCCGGCTGCCCAACAGCACTGACACCACAGGGCCACGCCCATCTCCAGCCCACGTCTGGGTGTGAAGCCCTTCCCAGGACCGTGTCCAAAGGAGCCTCTTCACAGGGTCATGTCACCGGGTCACAGCGAGATTGAATCTCAGTGGAGATGAGAGGGACTAAGGCAGGGGTGAGTGTGAGCAGCAAACACAGCAGGCAGGACGCTGCACAGTCAGAGAAGATTAGCAACTCCAGTGCCCGCATGTCAGAAAGGAGGGAGACTCAGAACCAGCCACTGAGAATCTCACCTTACCTGAGTAAGAGCCATTCCTGACTCCTTTTCTTTCCTCCTCCCCCGCGTCCAGGCTTCTTCCTCACCCGACATGAGTCTTTAGAAGTCAATCCTGAAGGTCAAAAATAGGAGGTTTAAAGCTTAGAAACCACACACCCCCTTCCTGTGCTACAGCACACACAAAGGAAGATCTCACCCTCCAGAAAGACGGTCCTCTGCTACCCACTGCACCAGGGGGGATGCGAGGATGAAACACCCCTACACGAAGCCCAACAAGTGAGTCTTCGTCACCTTTGTGCAGAACTCGCTCCCCTTGTGGTGAAGCCACTCACACGCTGCAGCGGTGGGGGGCTGGCCTGGGCTGAGCTCCCCCCAGGGCACAGCTATGGCCCTGACCAAACCCGATGCAGAGCACAGCGCCCTCACCCCTGCATGGATCACAGGCTCATCTCAGCCCATAGAAATAAAAGAAATTCAGCCTTGACACTCAACGCTGGACACAGAATGGAGTCACTTGGGGCACTGCAAATATTACTGAAGGAGGGTCCCAACTAGACTCTGTGAATGGGAATCTCTGCGAAGGGGGCACAAGAGCTGTATCTGCAATGCCTCAGCACCCCAATGTGGAGCCACAGGTGAGCTCTGCTCAGAGGGACAGGCCCAGCACACCTCCCTGTGCTCTTGTCCCCTTGGGAACGTGTTGCCACCAGTGTCCAGACAGTGAACGGCGAAGGAACGAAAAGAAACATGCGGAACAGGCAATATGGACCAGTGGAGGGGGTGAGGATGGGGCTGGAATCTTAAATGGGGGCAAGTGGGAGAAGCCTCCACTGACAAGGGGATGTCAGAACAATGACCTGGGGAAGGAAGGATGTTTCCACCTGCAGGGGAGGGCCAGAGAGTTCTAGACAGACAGCCCATGTGGAAGCCCTGAGGCAGGAGCCACCTTCGTCCCAGGAAAGGAAAGAGGCCTGTGAGGCTGGAGCAGAGCGAGCGAGGACACGAGCAGAAGATGAGGACAGAGAGGTCCTGGGGGGGAGCAGAACATGGAGGGCCCAGGGCTGCAAACATTTCTCTCCCACACCTTAACAGGGGAATGATGACATCAGTCCTTTGTATTGGGGCATTTGTCTTATTTGACTGTTAACAATTCAGTAACCCAGCCTGGGCATGATATAGCAAAACCCCATCTCTTAAACTAGAGGAGCATATTCTGTTGGATTACCATTTTAATCCGTGTCGCAGACAACAAAGCCAGGCTCCACATGTAGTGAGCAAACGAATGAACGGGAACGACATACAGTCGTACTGGTCCACCCTCTGGCACAACCTTCACTTTGAGGAGACGGGATGTTGTCCTGAGGACTGTGGGAAGCAAGGGGAGGGTTCAACGCCAGAGATGGACATGACCTGCTTTTAGATTTCCCTATGATAACGCTAAAGCACAGAAACACCCCTCAAGATGGTCTCTCTGTGAGTCTAAGCTTCTGTTTCTTTCATTCTAGTGCCTTTGTTTTATTTTTTCATTTTTGAAGGACTGGGTCCCACTTAAAATTCTAATTAAACCTGGGACTCCTCCCTCCCAAAAGAAAAGTCAAAGCCACAGACACTGCTCTGTTTGGCCAAGCACTTCAGGGGTCCATGTCAGTCACACTGAGGTTTTCTGGTCCAGTCCCTCGTCTCCATGGAGCAGGTGGGCTCACGGAGGCTCAGAGAAGTTTCACCAAGTTATCCTGACAAGGTCTGGGTTGAGTTAGAAGAGGATGTATCTGAATCCTGATATGCTGGCCTGGAAGGGCCAATGTATGGGTTTGTCTCTATCACACCTCCTCTAGAAAATTCCAGGACCATCTTTCCCATGTCTCAGCAAAAGAAACTTCTCTTTCAAGGGCATGATGTCACTGATCCCAAACATTTAATTACTCTCTACCAGAAGATCACAGTAAT
>NW_012144522.1:1339767-1343041 GCF_000956105.1 Propithecus coquereli | reverse complement strand
AGACCTGGGGAGCAGAAGGGCCCGACCCAAGGAGGAAGCGAGGGCTGAGGAGGGGGTCTGCAGAATCCCCGGACCAGGCGGAGGACGCGGCTTCTACGGGACTGGGGCTGCGGCGCTGCCCTCCAGAGCCCAGAAGGGCGAGGCTTGGCGACCCGGAAGAGCCCGAATTCACCTAGGCGTGAGGACTTCCCGTGGCTCAGGGCGGGCGGAGAGGTCAGTAACGGGTTTTAAGCAGGAAAACGGTGCGCACCGAGGCGTCTGCGTGGCCTGAAGGCAGAAAGACTGGGGACAGGAAAAGCCTCGGCGTGATTTTTTCCTATGGGCGCGACCCCCGCACCCGGGCGACGCCTGATTTTCTAGGGCTGAAGGGAATGGGGTGCGGATTTAAGGTCTGTACGAACCCCCAGGTCCCCGGTGTGGAAGCGCGAGAAGACTGAGAAGCCCAGGTTTAAACTTAACATAGATAAAAAGGGAACTCACGCGCAGCCACGTTACAAGCACTCCAAGCGATCCGCTTCCGGGGGCCACAGAATGCTGCGCGCGCAGGAGACCCGGGCCTGGGCGGGGCCGGCGAGCGGGTGGGCGGGGCCTGAGCTTCCTTCCGCCTATCGCTAAGCAGGTCTCTGCAAGGCTTCGGAGGTTGGAGGACCTAACAGTGAGCAGCTGAGCGGACTGAGAGCTGGTATGGCTCTGGCGGGATCCACGTGGCTTGTGATTGCATCCAGGAAGGTTCCTTCCATTGAAATTCATGTTAGCAATTTAATTAAAAAGCTCCAGAATTGACTGTGAAGGGGATACAAGCTAGAACGTGAAATGCAAATCTCTGGGTGGGCAGAATGTGCAACTTCAATGGAAAGCCACTCCGTTTCTACTCCTCATTTACTCCGGAGGGAGTCAGCCCTGTGCTCAGTTCCAGAGACTTTCACAGGGACAACACCTGAGGTACAAGGCATGGAAAGCTAAATCCAGTACTAAGTTAGGTCACCAACTGTTGCTTTTAAAAAAGCAGTAACTTTTTAAAGTAGATATTAATTAGTTCTTCCTTACACTTGGTACACTTGTTACGCTATTCCACTGAAGATAAGTTAACCTGAAATACTTTTCAGATAAACTTTTGTCATCACGATATTGTTATGTCAATAATTTCTAAATATACTGTAATGTCAAATTGACTTTATATGCATTCTGAACACGTACTTTTTATTTTAAAATGGTAATGTATTTTAGGTCTTTATCTTTCTGAATGTTCTGTTGTTATGGTCCGGAGTGCGAGAAGTGACAAGAGACTGAATTGAGCCAAATTGTGAGTTTTTATTAGCTGGGGCCAGCGACTACTGTCTGCAGGGCTGAGAGGCAGCAGCACAGAGAGCAGTCCAGAGCTGAAAAGGTGAGAAGGCTTTATACCAATTTGGGGTGGGGTGAGCTACATCACATTAAACACGACATAGTGGAACAAAAATAATTACATCATACATTCCATAGCCACAGGTCTGGGACCTGCCTCAGAGCATTTGCCTGGCTATGTGACTGATTACAGTCTTTGAGCAAGCAAGGTTACAGAAGCAGATGGCATCAGTTAAGGCAGGGAGCATTCTTTCTTGGGTAGCCAAGTACAGTAAATTTTTACTGCAGGCAGCTGGGGGGTTTACACAATCAGTTACAAGGTCATTTCTTACAGAGTACAGATTTTTCTATTAAGGGCGAGGTTTACAAAGTACAAGCTTTTTACTCTGTAGATAGGAATGAGTCTTGAAACAGCGTTTTCATAACAACTTTTCATATTTTTGAGGCCTACTACTACATTCGCCACTGGTTTTCTGTGTAATGAAATCTTTGATTCTGCATTTACAAATCACTTTTACAGACGTGGTGATAATGAGTGCGAAGCACCATTAACTTGACACTTTGGAGACGCTTTTCCACATATGTTAAAAGGCACTTAATTATACATGGGCCAATTAATGATGCTAATAAGAATAAGATCAGAGGCCCCGTTTTATCTAGCCTAGCCATCTCCTTAAAGGTAGGTCGGTTGTAATTGTCCCTGTGAATGTTTAGTATAGTGAAAGAAAAATATAACAAAAATTGCTCATTCTCTTTTTTATGGCATAGGCTATAATACATACTCAATAGGTGAAAGTAGTTCCTACTTAGAAAAAAATTTTTAAATCCTTAGTAATTTGTGTCTGTCTTATAATGCTATCAGAGGGACCACATGTCAAAATATTTCTGTGACTGAGAAAATATCCCTTTTTTATGTCTCATGAATAAGAATGTCCATGTTGCTTCCTTCAAATTTTTAGAAGCAGCAAAACTCCCCATATACAAAATGGATTCAAGACCTTCAACTATACTCAGCTTCTTGTCTACTGTTTTGACTTTAACCAAAAGCTCCACAACCAACTCATTTATTTGCTTAGGATCAGGGAAGTCTAGGTTAAAAGTTCCTTCCTAGCAACATAGTTACTTAGCAATATTGCAAAATAAAGAATCATCTATCTTGTAAAGATTCCAAATTCTAGTCAGGACAGTGCAATTTTTAAAAACATGCCGATATGTTTTCTTGTATTCATCTGTGTGCCATGCCAGGACATTCTGCTCATTTCACGTCGATAAAATGTTTAATATGGTAAGTTTCCTATGTGAGCATGATCGTATTTAAATTTATTGCCATTTCTCCATGAATGAAACTTTCCACAAATAATGATGTTAGAGAAAAACATACTTCTCAGTACATGTTAACTCAAAGATACTGCCATAAAGTTATTGCTGGTAGAAGTGAAGATATTTAAAATTTGACAACCACGTTTTCCTTTCTTCAAGGTTCTTATGAAGGAGAATAGCCTACCTGCCATATACTGTTAGAACTATTGCAAAATTATTCTCTAGGGGAAAATAAATGCAAATGCCTTTGTTCTCCATATAGACAGAACATTTGGAAAGATAAAACAAAGACCTAAAATATATTACCATTTTACAATAAAAAGTATGTGTTCAGAATGCACATAGTCAGTTTGAAATTACAGTATATTTAGAAATTATTGACATAACAATATCGTGATGTCAACAAAATTTATCTCAAAAGTATTTCAGGTTAACTTATCTTCAGTGGAATAACATAACAAGTGTACCAAGTGTAAGGAAGAACTAATTAATATCTACTTTAAAAAGTTACTTTTTTTTTTTGACAGAGTCTCGCTTTTGTTGCCCAGGCTAGAATGAGTGCCTTGGCGTCAGCCTAGCTCACAGCAACCTCAAACTCCTGGGCTCAAGC
>NW_012144522.1:1337786-1339717 GCF_000956105.1 Propithecus coquereli | reverse complement strand
ATCCTGCTACCTTTGCAGAGAACATGATGGATCCGAGGGACTTGAGGGCAACATCTCTGCAGGAGTTCACTATTTTTAACAGATGACATGAGGAAAGAAAACTGAATACCAGACTAGCTACTTCAACTAGGTTTTTGTGTTTTCAACTAGGTGAAAAATGGGTCATTGATATCTTTAAGAAGTACATATTGAAATAATCTAAAATTATATATTAGGTCCCAAAGTATGTTTCTAATATATGACAAAAACTAGCCAGGTGTGGTGGCGAACACCTATAATCTCAGAGAGTCTAGAGGCTAGGAGACACCAACATCATTCGAGCCCAGGAGTTGGAGGCTGCAGGGAGCTATGATTACATCATTTTCCAGCCTGGGCAACAGAGCCAGATGCTATGTCTTTAAAAAAAAAAAAAAAAAAAATCATCACGGAAAGAATAGAAGAACAAAACAAATAAATAAACCGAACACAACTGATTTCAAAGAGAAACAATTTTGAAATTCTTAAAAAAAAAAAAAAAACTAACGAATTCTGGGGTCAAAGAAAAACATCTGAAAATATGTAATTTATAAACAATGATGTAACTGATTATAAGATACTACCGACCCTATTTCAGAAGTAATTGTACCTAGAAAAATACAAATTAAATAAACTAAAAATCATGTAAAGCTTCAAAAAACAATTAATGAAATGAAAAAGAACTAGAAAAGAAGGGAAATCTATTACAAAAAGAGCACAAAACCATTTTCAATGTTCCTTTTCAAAGGCACCACGTGGGCTCATCCCTGTAATCCCAGCACTTTGGGAGGCTAAGGGGGGAGAACTGCATGAGGCCAGGAGTTCAAGACTAGCCGGGGGAACACAGCAAGACGCCTACCACTACCAAAAAAAATTGTTTTTTCAAAAGGTACCCTGTGGTAAAAGACTCCATCACTTCTTCCCCACTTCACTTCCCATACTCTAGCCCATCCCAGGAAAAGGGAAGAGATTACCCACAATTGAATGACTAGTCACTTTCCTATGGCTGAATATGGATCACAAGTGGAAACCAACCTCTGCTGCCATAATCATAAAATGCACCAATCTTATGAAGAAGAATTTGGCAATTCTCATTCTCATCTGAACCATTTAAACAAAAATTTATTATATTATACGGAGAGAAATCAACAGGTCACAACTTAGCCATCACATTCGATCATCTTACCACTCGTCTGCTCCCAGAGTCCCCCCACTTTTCTCATCACTGTGTGCGTCCCTCCCGCATTCTCTACGTATCTCTCACTCTCACCTTCTTGCTCTAGCTCTTTTGTTTTCTTTTCTTCTGTTTTCCCCCTGAGTTTCAGCCCCTCTCCTCTTCTACTCTCTCTCCTCTTCTTCCCTCTCTCTATTCCTTCTCTTCTGCCTGTCCTGCTCCATTCTGGAAACTTGTTTCACCTCTTCTTCCTTTTTCCCCAGTCTTTTCACTGTCCCCAGTCTCCATATATTTCTGCCCCTTTCTTCCCTGTCTCTGCGCCCCCTCTGCTCTCCCTGGTAAACTCCCTCTTCCCTGTCCCGCCCCCTTGGTCCCACTCTCTGCCACCCCCAGGTCCCTGGGCTTCCTCCCGTCTATGGTGCCCGTCTTGTTGTCCCAGCACCATGCTGCTCTGTCTCCCTCCACTCTCTGTCTGAGGTGCCTCCCCCTTTGCTGTCCCTGTCCTTATTTTGCTGACATTCATCTCTGGGGAGACCAAGCTCTTCTCTACATTTCGCCAGTCGCTTTTCTCCCCCTGCTACTCTCCCGCCTTCTGCTTGCACTCTTACTGTCTCTCTGTGAATCCTTCACCCATCCTCGACTTTGCATCTTCTTCTCGCGTTCTCAGGTTTCCTGCTTCCTCTCGGTCTCTCTCTCCCCTGATCCCCTTTGCCCACACAGTGAAATGGAGGGGAAGGAGTAA
>NW_012144522.1:1326867-1327866 GCF_000956105.1 Propithecus coquereli | reverse complement strand
AGAGGTGAAACAAGTTTCCAGAATGGAGCAGGACAGGCAGAAGAGAAGGAATAGAGAGAGGGAAGAAGAGGAGAGAGAGTAGAAGAGGAGAGGGGCTGAAACTCAGGGGGAAAACAGAAGAGAAGAAAACAAAAGAGCTAGAGCAAGAAGGTGAGAGTGAGAGATACGTAGAGAATGCGGGAGGGACGCACACAGTGATGAGAAAAGTGGGGGGACTCTGGGAGCAGACGAGTGGTAAGATGATCGAATGTGATAGCTAAGTTGTGACCTGTTGATTTCTCTCCGTATATTATAATAAATTTTTGTTTAAATGGTTCAGATGAGAATGAGAATTGCCAAATTCTTCTTCATAAGATTGGTGCATTTTATGATTATGGCAGCAGAGGTTGGCTTCCACTTGTGATCCATATTCAGCCAGAGGAAAGTGACTAGTCATTCAATTGTGGGTAATCTCTTCCCTTTTCCTGGGATGGGGTAGGGTATGGGGAGTGAAGTGGGGAGGAAGTGATGGAGTCTCTTAACACAGGGTGCCTTTTAAAAAATTTTTTTTGGTAGCGGTAAGGGTCTTGCTATATTGCCCGGACTGGTCTTGAACTCCTGGCCTCATGCAGTTCTCCCCCCTTCGCCTCTAAAAGTGCTGGGATTACAGGGATGAGCCCACGTGGTGCCTTTGAAAAGGAACATTGAAAATGGTTTTGTGCTCTTTTTGTAATAGATTTCCTTTCTTTTCTAGTTCTTTTTCATTTCATTAATTGTTTTTTGACGCTTTACATGATTTTTAGTTTATTCAATTTGTATTTTGCTATATATAATTATTTCTGAAATAGGGTTGGCAGTATCCTAAAATCAGTTTACATCATTGTTTTCAAAATTACGTATTTTCATATTTTTTTCTTTGACCTAAGAATTCATTAGTTTTTTTTTAAGAATTTCAAAATTGTTTATCTTTGAAATCAGTTGTATCCAGTTTATTTATTTATTTTTTCCTTCTATTATTTC
>NW_012144522.1:1288805-1325797 GCF_000956105.1 Propithecus coquereli | reverse complement strand
TGTTTCTGTGCTTTAGAGCTATCATAGCGAAATCTAAAAGCAGGTCATGTCCATCTCTGGCATTGAACCCTCCCCTGGCCTCCCATAGTCCTCAGGACAACATCCCGGCTCCTCAAAGTGAAGGTTGTGCCAGAGGGTGGACCAGTACGACTGTGTGTTGTTCCCGTTGATTCATTTACTCACTACATGTGGAGCCTGGCTTTGTTGTCTGCGACACGGATTAAAATGGTAATCCAACAGAATATGCTCCTCTAGTTTAAGAGACAAGGTCTTGCTATATCATGCCCAGACTGGGCTATTGAATTGCTAACAGTCAAATAAGACTAATGCCCCTGTGCAAAGGACTGATGTCATCATTCCCCTGGGACTCCCTACTTCCACCTGACGTCACCACCTCACCCAGCTCTGCCTACTCTGTTTCTGTCCCTGCGGCTGATTACAGCCCGGAGAAAACATTCGCCCAGATTGACTTATCTCACATCAATTTCCTGCTGACCTCTGCTTGCATTTCGCTATTGGTCTGTTCCACACCTTTCCTCTTGATCCCTCAGCAGCCCAAGTCCTCTTTTATCTTTTTCCTACAAGACCTTTGTTTTTCCTGCTTTGAGCCCCTGGAAGCAAGAGCAGAGATCTCCCACCGGCCCAGCCCCGTGCCTCAGGGCCTGTGGTCTCTGCTCAGTAGAGACTGGGGATGGTCTGTCCCTGCTCTTGGCTCTTGCTGGCCCTGAGATTGTGTCCCCCTTGCCAGCCACGCTAGCAGTCTCAGGATGGTGTGGCGTCCTTCCTCCACGATGTCACCAATATTTACTTCAAGGGAATTATTTTGATCAAAGTACCCAAATGGTGGTATTGTCCATTAAGACACACACACAAATAAGGCTTTTTTCCCCCCATTGTTCCATCGTTAAAACAAAAATTGTCCATGAGATACGTATTTATCTTTAGTAAACACCCTTCTTTTGTGTTCCATTTAAAAGCTAAAATTTGCTCGTATTTCTGTCTTTAATTCTTGCCTTCAGTTCCCTTCATTCCATCCAGTCAAGCTGTCACATCCACGATTCCACTGTTATTTTCTTCCTCAGAGTCACCAGTGATCTCCCCATTTCTAAACCAGTATTTAGTGTCCTGTTTTCTTTTTCTCCTGTCCACAACACGTTGCAGAGCTGGTCTCTCCTTCTTTCTTTTCTCCTTGCCTTAACGGTGTCCCGCTAACCTTCAGAAGTCTGTTTGCTTTAATATTCTTGTCGCCTCCCTGATCACTGTACACTTTCCTCTTCTTGTGTGGCCTGAACTCCCCGTTCTCTGACTGTGGAGTGACCCACAGCTTAGTCCTTGGGCCTCTTCTCATCTCAGTGCACACCCGCTGCCTTTCCTTCTCATCTTGTCTCATGGTTTAAACCCCACTGACGTGTCAAGGTTTCCCTTGCAGACTCCCCTGAACTGCACAGTCCTGTGTCCAGCTGTGTCCTCCACTCTCTGCTGGGCTAACAGGCATCTCCCCCTTGGTGCGTCCAAAAGGGACATTCTGAACTCCCCCTAACGGGTTCCCCTTTAGCCCCACATCTTGGGTGAGAGTGACCCTGTACTTCCTGGGGTTTAGCTGAACTTACCAGCATGTATTTTAAATATTTAAGATAATTACATTATTTGTAAGTGTTGTAGTTTCTCATATAAAGAAAACATCACATGTTCACTTGATACGAGTGAGGGTATACATAGTTTCCAGAATTCTCTTGAGATGTGGGAGAGAAATGTTTGCAGCCCTGGGCCCTCCCGGCTCTGCTCCCCCAGGACCTCTCTGGCCTCATCTCCTGTTTGTGTCCTCGCTCGCTCTGCTCCAGCCTCGCAGGCCTCTTTCCTTTCCTGGGGCTAAGGTGGCTCCTGCCTCAGGGCTTCCACATGGGCTGTCTGCCTAGAACTCTCTGGCCCTTTCCCTGCAGGTGGAAACATCCTTCCTTCCCCAGGTCGTTGTTCTGACATCCCCTTGTCAGTGGCGGCTTCTCCCACTTGCCCCAACTTAAGATTCCAGCCCCATCCTCACCCCCTCCACTGGTCCATATTGCCTGTTCCGCATGTTTCTTTTTGTTCCTTCACCGTTCACTGTCTGGACACTGGTGGCAACACGTTGCCAAGGGGACAAGAGCACAGGGAGGTGTGCTGGGCCTGTCCCTCTGAGCAGAGCTCACCTGTGGCTCCACATTGGGGTGCTGAGGCATTGCAGATACAGCTCTTGTGCCCCCTTCTTAGAGATTCCCATTCACAGAGTCTAGTTGGGACCCTCATCAGTAATATTTACCATGTCCCACGTGGTTCCAGTCTGTGTCCAGCGTTGAGTGTCAAGGCTGAATTTCTTTTATTTCTATGGGCTGAGATGAGCCTGTGATCCATGCAGGGGTGAGGGCGCTGTGCTCTGCATCGGGTTTGGTCAGGGCCATAGCTGTGCCCTGGGGGGAGCTCAGCCCAGCGCAGCCCAGCGCCCCACCGCTGCAGCGTGTGAGTGGCTTCACCACAAGGGGAGCGCGTTCTGCACAAAGGTGACGAAGACTCACTTGTTGGGCTTCCTGTAGGGGTGTTTTATCCTCCCATCCCTCCTGGTTCAGTGGGTAGCAGAGGACCGTCTTTGCAGGGTGAGATCTTTCTTTGTGTGTGGTGTAGCACAGGAAGGGGGTGTGTGGTTTCTAAGCTTTAAACCTCCTATTTTTGACCTTCAGGATTGACTTCTAAAGATTCATGTTGGGTGAGGAAGAAGCCTGGACGCAGGGGAGGAGGAAAGAAAAGGAGTCAGGAATGGATCTTACTCAGGTAAGGTGATACTGTCAGTGGCTGGTTCTGAGTCTCCCTCCTTTCTGACATGCGGGCACTGGGGTTGCTGATCTTCTCTGACTGTGCAGCGTCCTGCCTGCTGTGTTTGCTCACACTCAGCCCTGCCTTCCTCAGTCCCTGTCGTCTCCACTGAGATTCCATCTCGCTGTGACCCTGTGTAGAGGCTCCTTTGGACACGGTCCTGGGAAGGGCTTCACACCCAGACGTGGGTTGGAGATGGGCGTGGCCCTGTGGTGTCAGTGCTGTTGGGCAGCCGGGACTGTTTAGGGCCCATGTCCGGATGCACTGTCCGCTGTCTGTAGAGGAAGATTAGAGAATTTGCCCATAAGTCATGGATTAATGTGCACAGACAGGTGCTAAATGCTCTACAAAGGGAATAATCAGGAGAAATCTTTTCCGACTCATTTTTATTACCTTTGTGGCTAAATCAGTGAGTCACTGACTCAAAGCCTTAATGACAGAGTGGAGTGGAAAGTTTAGACACAGACATCAGTGACAGAGGATTCTTTCATTCCATCATCTGTTTTTGCTATAACATAAATGTCAAAGAGCAGGAGCTTCATTAAACCACTCTCAGACAGTCCACAGCACAGATGGTGTGGTCTTCCTGCAGGGCCTCCTGTGCAACAGGTGTTTTAGCTAAGAACGGTTATAATTTTGGGACCTGGGAGCATAACTTCTTTGCCATTAGAGAAGATGGAACTATATTTTTGTTTTACCAATTATTATTAAATATTCCATTTTATTGGAAACATCACACGACATATATTTATGTTATAGTAAAACTCCAAACAAACTTGCTTAGCTTAGGGGCTAAGGCATAGAGCACCCTCTGTCCTGTCTGGCCTTCGACCCTCCCTCCCGTGTTAGTGGGGAATCCCTGTTGTCAGTTTTGTGGTGAGAGCACAAGTCCTGTAGAAACGTCTACTTCATTATGAGATTAAACAGTCAAGTTCTTCAGTGATTGCTTTGTTATGACATTTTAACCTGCAAGCTTCAAAAATGTGTATGTTTTTTGTTAGGAGACATTTACGGCTACATCCTTGTTGAAGCATTCTGCTAGTGAAGACAGGTGGATGTTTTAGCTTTCGCAGTGTTACAAAGAATGGCACAGTGGCTGCCTCTGAGCAAGTCACCTTCCCTGTAGCTGTCAGAGGATTCCTCCAGATTGGACAGTTGAAAGAGTGATTGCTTCTAGGATGGTGCCTTTCCTACCTTGCTAAATCTGGCAACATTCCGTCTCCACCTCAGCTGCAGAGGTACCCTCTCCCACCAACGACACAAGAGA
Source organism: Propithecus coquereli (assembly GCF_000956105.1). Classification (NCBI taxonomy): domain Eukaryota; kingdom Metazoa; phylum Chordata; class Mammalia; order Primates; family Indriidae; genus Propithecus; species Propithecus coquereli. The sequence goes on along the minus strand of NW_012144522.1, from coordinate 1,321,686 downwards.
CTTCCCCGTCATTAAACAAAACTTGCTACTGTGTTCTTTTTACAAGTTTTAAATCTGGGCAAAAAGACAATCCTTTTTTCCGCTACATTTTCTGATTCCTCACAAGTCTCACGAGCTTTCATTACTTTGTGGATATGTATATATAAGATGGGTTTCATATGTTGTTCCATTTTCTTCTCTTGTATATTAAGAGCTATTTTATAGTCCGTGGTTTAACTCTTCATGTGTATGCCTGGTTGTCTTTCTGTAAGTTCTAGATTTTTAGTGTGAAACAAAATTCTTCCGTGATTCAAGCCCCCATCTTTTGTTGTGTGTGTATTTTATCTGGGTTTGGAAGACCTCACTTAGTGCATGGATACAAAATGGTATGATTCTTTTAGATCTAGTAGTTTAATATTTTGTTTGTATATCTTACTCATTTGGATTTTTGGCTATACATTGTAGGTACTTTAATTGATTTAAAGTTTCAAATAATATATATCATAAGTGGTTTCTATGTAGTTTGTAAAAGGGTTTCATTTTTTTATTGTTGTTCAGGGTTACGTTGCTTCTGCTTTGACAGAACACAGGCCTACCATTTTACTCTTTTTGTTGCATCTTTTGAAGGACAGAAGTTTTCCAGTTGGAGATAGCCCCATTTGTGTGTTTTTGCTTTTCTGGTCATGCTTTTGGTGTTATCTCCAAGAAATCATTGCCAAATGTAATGTTCTGAAATTTCCTTCTGTTCCTAGTCCGTCTTTCCCTATGTCAGTGTGGTGTATTACATTGACTGACTTTCTTTTCCTGAACCACCCTTGTTTTCCTAGTGTGTATCACACTTGATCATGGTCTATAATTCTTTTAACGTGCTGTACAATTTGGTTTCCTAGTATTTTTCTGAAGACTTTTTCTTTTTTTTTTTTTAGAGACGTAGTCTGTTCTGTGGCCCAGGCTGGAGTACAGTGGCTTTATCTTAGCTTTCCGTAATCTTGAATTCCTGGGTGTAGTGATCCTTCCGCCTCCTCTTCCTAAGTAGCTAGGACTACAGGTTCGCACCGCCACACCCAGCTATTTTTAAAATTTTTTGTTGAGATGGGGTCTGGCTATGTTGTCCAGGCTGTTCTCCAACTCCTGAGCTGAAGAGATCCTTCCTCCTCGGCCTCCCAAAGTGCTGGGAGTACAGGCACGAACCACTACACTCAACCTGTTGAGGACTTTTTCATCAGTATTCGTCAGGAACATTGTATAGTTTTGTTTTCTTGTAATATGTTTGCCTGGGTTGTATCAGAGTCATGGTGGTGTCATAGAATGAAATGTGTTTGTGTTCTCTTCCGTTATTTGGCAATGAGAAGGATTGGTGTTAATTTTTCATTAAAAGTTTGATAGAATTATGCAGTGATTATGAATTTTGCATCTGTATCTAGTCTCTTGCATAGGAGATTTTGATTAATCTCCTTACTACTATAGGAGTGTGTAGATTTTTCTTTTTGACTCAGGAGGTTTGTGTGTTTCTACAGATTGATCAATTTCTTCTAGCTCATCTAACTTGTTGGCATGTGCTTGACCATAGTTGTCTTTCACACTCTTTCTTCTTACTGTGACATGCAGGTGACGGGTGTGACGGTGTTCCCTAATTCCCTTAGGCTGTCTTCATTTTTCTTCATTCTGTTTTTTCTTTTGCTCCTTTTTTTGTTTGCTGTTTATTTCTTCTAGCTGGTCAAATCAGCTTTTGAGGCCCAGTAGTGTGTTTTTCAATTCAGTAATTATTATATTTTTCAGCTCAAGAATTTCTCTTCCGTTTCTTGTAGTTCTAGTTGTGTTGATAATCTCATTTTGTTCATATTACATTGAGTTTCTGATGTCCTGAAGTCCATGTGTGCTGTCTTCATTCATTTAGCGTCCTTGTGAGTCTTACTTTGAATTCTTTGCATGCTAATTCCAGAAAATCTTCATTTCTTTAGTGTCAGTTGGTGGTGATTTAATTTAGTCCTATGTGTGGGTTATGTTTCCTTTGCGTGTTGTATATGTCGTTGTCTTCTGTTGGGACTTGAGCATTTCACAGATCAGGCACTTATTTCCGGTTTTTGTTTCCCTTCATTCAGGGAGCACACGCTTCATGTAGCCCGACTAGAGATTCTGGGGACCTCTCAAGACTTTTTTGAGGATGTGTCCTCTCTAGGCTTTTGCTTATAATCTAACTGAGCAGATTGTGCCATTTGAGCCATTTTCTACTCAGAAGCTCTCCTGTTGTCTGCCTGCTACTCTGCAGCCTGGCTGGTGCTCTAGCAAACGGTGGTCTGGCTCTCCCCCTAGTGTCTCACCCGGGTTACTGCAGAGATTCGTTAGGTTGTTGGCCTTTATTTTCAATGGCTCCCATGCCCAGTGTGTTTTTACTTTCAGTGCTTATATTCACCCAGGATAGAAATTTGTCTCTCCAGTAGTCCCCTGAAAACCAGAATGTTGGATGGATGTTCCCATACTTTCCCGCCCCCTGCGAGAAACCAGGAGTTGGGAGTTTCTTCAAAATGTTGCCACATAATGCCAGGGTATTGCCTCTGGCAAGGTGTCTGAAGTGTTCCTATTAGGCATCCATTAGGGGTTCCAACCTCTTAAGTGATTTCTCAACTTCTCATGCAGACAGTTGATCTGTGTGTTGTTATCTGTGTGTGTCTCCGTGTCTGGGCTTTTCTATTCCTCTATCTTACTGATATCACCACATGAATACAGTTTTATAATTTCCTTATATAAGCCTGGAAATAGCTTGTCATGAGGTGCCATGAAACATTTGCTAGTGGAAACGTCAGATGTACCATGTGTATGTGTCTGTTTAATGAGAGCTGCTAAAGAAAGAAGGTGGTTTTCAGTATCTTGGTATTAGTTTTTATACTTAAACAGCATTGTTTTTCTAGGTTGCAATCATGTTATCTGTTAATTTTAACAAATCTAGCTCTTTACTTTCTTCCCCACTCCCTTTTTTTTTTTTTTTTTTTTAACCCTCAGTTGTTTCCTCATTATTAGACCCTGTTGAGATAGATATCCTGGGCAGTGGTGTTTGGCTGGAGCCCTGGCCAGCCCACTTTTCTCCATCTCAATTAAAGGAAATGCATCCAGTGCTTACTGGTGACCATGATATTTGGTGAGGTATTGTTGCTTAACCTTAGGAGTTTTTCCCCATATTTATTTTTTGGCCTGATTTTTAACTGTCTAATAATTATTTCAGGTACATAGTGTTGTCATACATTTTTTATAAATTTACGTCTTTTCTTTTTGTTGTTGTTTTTTTTTCTTGTTTTAAGAGACTGGGTTTCACTTTGTTGCCTAGGCTGGAGTATAGAGGCATGATCAGAGCTCACTGCAGCCTCCATCTCCTGGGCTTAAGCAGTCCTCCTGCCTCAGCCTCCCAAGTAGCTGGGACTACAGCTGCGCAGCACCACAGCTAGCTAATTTTTAATTTTTTGGTAGAGTGAGGTTCTCACTATGTTGCGTAGTGTGGGCTTGACCTCCTGGCCTTAAGCAGTCCTCCCACCTTGGCCTCCCAAAGTGCTAGGATTACAGATGTGAGCCACTGCACTGGCCTAATCTAAATTTGTTAAAGTAATGTATGATACTGATAATTTCCATTTCTCATGTAATGATTTTATTACAGAAAGAATCTATTATAATAAACTCCATTGGGCTTCTGGTAATGCCTACATATCTAAATTTAACTGCATAAAATTGAATCTATGTTTTTGAATATGTGTATTTAATAGGCATTAGAATTCAAGTTCCTACATTTTTTTATGTTGTACCATTTTTTTATTTTATTTTTCTAATTATTTCAGAATATTCCGAGGGTACAGGTGTTTTGGTTACGTGGATTGCTTTTGTACAGCTTTAGTCAAAGTTATAAGTGTGTCCGTCACTCAGATAGTGCACGTTGTATCCATTACGTGTGATTTCACCCATCCCCTTCTCCCCGCTTTGACCTGCTTGATTTCCTTTGAGTTTTACTTCCATATCTGCACTTGAGTGCTGATCTCTTAGTTCTAATGTAATAGGGAGTACCTGTGGTGTTTGTTTTTTCATTCTTGCGCTGTTTGACTTAGAAGAATGGTCTCTAGTTAGTCCAGGTTGTTACAAAGTGTATTAAGTCATCTTTTTTTTTATGGCTCAGTAGTACTCTATTGTATAAATATACCCCATTTTATTAATCCACTCATGAATTAACATGCAGTTGGGTTGATTCCACCTCTTCGTGAATGTGAATTGTGCTGCAATAAACATCTGAGTGCAAGTGTCTTTTTTTATAAAAGGACAGTTTTTCCTTTGGGTAAATACCCAGTAGGGGAACTGATGGATCAAATGGTAAGTCTACTTTTAGTTCATTGAGGTATCTCCGTATTAATTTCCATAGAGGCTGTACTAGTTTGCAGTCTCAGGAACAGTGTATAAGTGTTCCTTTGTCTCTGCATCCACACCAACATCTATTGTTTTGGGACTTTTTGATAAAAGCCATTGTCACTGGAGTTAGGTGCTATCTCATTGTCGTTTTGATTTGCATTTCCCTGATAATTAGAGAGGTTGAGGATTTTTTCATATGTGTATTAGCCATTAGTCTATTGTCTATTTAAAAGCTCTGTTCAAGTCTTTTGCCCTCTTTTTAATGGGGTTGTTGATTTTTTTCTTGCTGGTTTGCTTGGGTTCTTTGTAATTCCTAGTGATTAGCCATTTATGAGATGGATAGCATGGAAATATTTTCTCCCATTCTGTAGGGTGTCTGTTCGCTCTGTTGATTGTTTCCTTGGCTGTGCAGAAGTTTTTTCATTTAATCAAGTCCCATTTATTTTTATTCTTCCTGTGATTGCAGTTGGAGTCGTCTTCTAAATTCTTTGTCTAGGCCAATATCTAGATGAGTTTTTCCAACGTTTTCTTCTAGCATTCTTATAGTTTCATGTCTTAGGTTCAAATCAGTTATCCATCAGGAATTGATTTATGTGAGTGGTGAGAGGTAAGGATCCTGTTTCAATCTTCTACATGTGGCTGTCCAATTTTCCCAGCACCATTTATGGAATAGGGATTCTTTTCCCCAATGTATTATTAGCTGCTTTGTCAAAGATCAGATGGGTATATGTGGAGGGTTTTATATGTGGGTTCACTGTTCTACTACATTGGTCTGTGTGGAGGGTTTTATATCTGGGTTCTCTGTTCTCTTACATTGGTCTATGTCCCTATTTTGTGCCAATAGCATACTGTTTTGGTTACCGTAGCATTGTAGTAGAGCTTGAAGTCTGGTGAAGTGACACGTCATGATTTATTACTTTCGCTTAAGGTTGCTTTGGCTATTGAAGCTCTTTTCGACTTCCATATGAAGCTTAAAAATATTTTTTGTAGATCTGCAAAACATCACCTTGGTATATTGATGGAGATTGCATTGAATGTGTACATCACTTTGGGTAGCATGGGCATTTTAACAATGTTGATTCTCCCAATCCATGAGCGTGATAGGTTTTTCCATTTTTTCCCCATCATCTGCAATTTCCTTCCTCAGTGATTCATAGTTCTCCTTGTAAAGATCTTTCACCTACTTCGTTAGACATATTCCTGGGTATTTAATTTTCTTTGTTGCCGTTGTGAAAGGTATTGAGTCTTTGATTTGATTCTCAGCTTGATTGTTGCTGTGTGGACATACTACTGATTTGTGTACATTGATTTTGTAACCTGAGACTTTGCCAAATTGATTTATGAATTCCCGGAGTCTCTTGGCAGAATCTTTGGAGTTTTCTAGATAGAAGATCATATCGTCAGGAAAGAGTGATCGTTTGACCTCCTTTTTCCCCATTTGGACACCCTTAGGTTCCTTCTCTTGCCTGATTGCTCTGGATAGGACTTCCAGCACTCTGTTGAGTAAAAGTGGTGACAGTGGGCATCCTTGTCTTGTTCTAGTTCCAAAACACCAGCTCACAGGTAGCTCCCAAATTGTGCTCCTCTATTCACTGCAAGTCCCCAAAGGAAGAGGGGAGGGCTTTGCTCTGCGTGAAGACCTCAGCCTGAAGTGCATACCTCCCATAGAGAAGCAGCTATCGATGAGCTTCGGTTGTTTGAGGAAACTTGTTGGTCTAATTGTCATAGGAATTGCCTAAAATAGTATTAAAATGAGGCGAGAGTACTCAGCTTTGAGCCAAGGAGAAAACAGCACTGTGTGCGTCCATTTAAAAGGGTTAAGAGATTATATTAAAGGTTCCCTGTTAAAACATGGAACTACTATTATCTCATCAATACACTGCTTTGAGAACAAAGGTTTTCAACATAGTAGGCACACTAGGCTGCAGGGAAAATGATATCACCCAAGAGTTTCTTATTTATTGCTCTTTACAAATAGTATTCTTTCTGCAGTCAACATCCTTATCTAAGTTGTTATCACAATTAATGAGTGTAAGAGGCAGAACTCTATATTTCCAGTGACCAGCCCCCAGCCTGAAGCTATGTAGGGGCCTCTGGCCACCACTTATCTGATTAAAATACAAAAAGATACTGTCCAGAGATGTCAAGTGAGCTGTATGTCAGGAGGAAGTAGATGACCACATATATTAATATTTCCCAGTATCACAACATGGATCTGTCAGCCCATTTACTTCAATCCAATCTCTTTAGAGTTCTCTCCTCATATTATGTGAAGATTAGAACTCTCCTAATAGCCACTTGGTGAAATGTGTTTTTCATTTTAGGGACGGTTGACATTCAGGGATGTGGCCATAGAATTCTCTCTGGAGGAGTGGAAATGCCTGGATCCTGCTCAGAGGGCTTTATACAAGGCAGTGATGTTGGAGAACTACAGCAACCTGGTCTCCCTGGGTGAGGATAACTTGCTTTTAGAAGTCAGGATGTCCTCTTGTGTATCTTTGCATTTTCTCTTGTGAGTCTCTGGTTAGCCCCTGCATTGCTTGACTGAGATCGAAGCCCTGTTGATTCAGAAATGAAAAGCTTTATAATGGGGTATCTGGACTTTAACTGCCCCCTTTCTTCAGATGTTCTCCCCTTTGATGATGTATAATTGGATGGTTCCAGAGCTTATGTATGCGTAAAACCTTGTTGCAGATGTTTAAAATATCCAATTTCCTGTTTTTTACTGCGGTGCTTTGATTCATTGGTTCATCAAAGACAACTAAATGTCTCCATGTTACAATATTCCCTGAGCATTCAGAAGGAGGCATTCATAGGATGGATTTCTGACATATATGTGTATATCCATCTGGAAAATGCTTTCTCCTTACCTAAACATAGGGCTGGGATTCTGGAAAAGCCATAGTAGGTATTTTCTTTCTTTCTATAAGCAGGAATTTCTCCTTTTGACTTGAGTATTATCTCCACGTTGGAGCAAGGGAAAGAGCCCTGGACTGTGGAGAGCCAGGTGCAAATAGCAAGAAAATCAGATGGATGGAAATGGATCAAAGCAGCGATCACAGGTTAGTGCTCAGATGGATACAGAGAAAGCTGTTCACTAAATAGTGTTTGGGAAACTCTATGCAAATCTAAGGGTTCTACGGGAAAACAAAAGTTTATGTCCTGTGAGCTCTGGAAGGACATTTTTCTTTTCCTTAACTTCTCACTCTGTTCCTCACATATGTAACACTTCATCCTTGTACCCTCCAGTGATGCTTCCGCTCAAAAGGAAACAAATGGAAAGTCCTTTTGTGGACAACACTGCGTTATCTGACTTCATGAACTCTTTTGTCGTTGACACTTGAGCAGCACAGGAAAGGCTGTTTCAGAAGGGTTGCTTTCCCCCTTGGTCTTTCCTTCTGCAGTTGATTCCATCTGATGCTAAGTTCTCAGTCCATGTTGATCAGAGCTGAGGCCGTCATAGTCCTGATGACTGGACCTCTCCATGTTCCATCCCATTTCATGTGCTTGGAAGACCCAGTCAGGACATGGGAAACATTGTCTGGTCTTCCTTCGCATCTGGATCTCCAGAAACTTCCTGGAGTTTTCTGAAGCCCTTTCTGCCTGGTGAGGTCCCTCAGCCATTTTTGCCACACTTCACGGGTGTATATGACAAAAGAGTGAGTTGGATCTTCTGAGGTTGTCACTCAGTAGGCAAAAAGTCAATAGAAACATCCTCTCTTTGATTTCCAGTCCTACGTGGGTGCAGATCCTATTCTTTCCGTCTCTTTGTGTCGGCTCTGTTGGCAGAACATGGAGTCCAGTCTCAAGATGCCACAAAATCTGATGCCCATGCATTATATTTTTCTCTTTTCCGCTGCTGTTACTACTCAGTGAATGTAGGGAACCTCGGCTCTGCCTGATTTTGTACTCTCTTAGTCTGTGTGATTTTCTTTCTGAAACCGACTTTTAACATGCACGTTCCTATAGAAGTCAGGATCTGTCTGCCCTCATGTATCTTTGCAGTTTCTCTTGTGCGTCTCTTGTTAACCCCTGCATTGCTTGACTGAGATGATAGCCTCAGGGCTGACTTGTTGGGATAATCCACCTTTCGGTTATGCATAACTTCTTGTGGAGTATCCCATGGGGTGGGTTTACTGCATAACATAAAATTGATGAAGGAGAACACTTTAACTAATGTGATTGAATATCATCCTGCTACATGTGAAGATGCCTTTGAAGCCACTGAGTAGAGCTGGCCCAAGATCCTGAGATAAAAAGTATCAGGAGAGCCTGACTGATAAGTATTTCCTATTGTTTGCCTAGTTTTTGAGAAGCGTCACAAAAGTGTCACTGTGACAATGCTGATGACATATATTAATGATCATCTCCTTTCAGCCAGCAGTCAATGTTGTAGGAATTTCTTCCAGGGAGAACATTGTTTAAGGCCACTGACTCATGTGTAAACTGTTGTTCATGTCACGTTTTCATCCCCTGTATGTGTCACTATTCATTTTCACCAACAAAAACTTTGTCATTTTGTTGTTGGTTCATACCTGTAACAGACATGGTTTTGATACATCTTCTTGAGGGAGCTTATGAAGGTAAATGATGTCTCCATATTTTAATTCTACCATAGTTTGTTTAAGCCAGTTCAGCTTTCGTCTTGTATAGTTTTATGTATTACAAATCAACTTTTTAAAATTTTATTTAATCAGCAGTTCATATATTCAAGCAATTTAGAGCATAAAGAACAAACTTAGAGTTATCATTGTACCTGATTTGAAACTATATTACAAAAGTATAGTAATTAAAGCATGATTGTAGTAGCCTAAAAATAGACACATTGATTAGTGAAGCAGAATAAAGAAGAGAAATGAACCATACATATATGGTCAATGGATTTTTGCCAAAGATGCCAAGAACACACAAAGGAAAAAGGACAGTCTCTCTATACATAATACTGCAAAAATGATTCCACATGCAGAAGAATGAAACTGGACCCTTATCTCACATCATATGCAAGGGCTGTCCAGAAAGTATCCAGCCATGTAATGTGAAAAATAGTATTAACAATAGCTGGATACTTTCTAACAGCCCTTGTATAAATACAACTACTAGAAGAAATCACAGGGAAAAAACCTACATGACATTGGTCTTAGCAATCATTTTTTTTTAGCTTTGACCCCAAAAGCTCAGGCAACAGAAGCAAATACAGACGACTGGAATTGCACCAAACAAAAGTGTCTCTTCACAGCAAAGGAAACAATTAAGAGAAACTTTGCATTGTTAGAAAAGATTTGCAAGCCATACATCAGGTAGGAAATTAATATCCAAAATATGTAAGAAACTGAAACAACTCAATGGCATGAAAAGAAACAACCCAATTAAAAAATGGTAAGGGGACCTGAGTAGACATTTCTTGAAAGAAAACATGCATATGAACAATAGATATATTAAAAAGACTCAACATCAATAATCATTATGAAAATACAAATTTAAACCACAATGAGATACCACTGCACACCTGTCATAATGGCTATTGCTGAGACATGTTCATGAGGATACAGAGAAGAGGAAACACTTCTATACTGTTGGTGACAATGTAAATTAGTATGGGCATTATGGAAAAATATATGGAGTTTCCTCTAAAAACTAAAAATAGTATTACTATATGATTCTACAATCTCACTTTTGGGTATAAATCCAAAGAATTTGGAATCTGTATGTCTAAGATGTCTGTAGTTTGTGTTTACCATTGCATTATTCATACAGCAAAGTTATATCGTCAAACTAAGTGTCCATTAGCAAATGAATAGATACAGAAAATGCGGTGTACACTACAGAGTGGAGTACTACTCAGCCTTCAAAAGAAGAAAGTTCAGTTTCTCACATGTGGATCAACATGGAGGACATTTTGCTAACTGAAGGAACCAGGCACAGAAATAGAAGTATTGGATGTTTTCATTTATATGTGGAATGCAATTGGAGTAGAGTGTTGGTTATCAGAGGCTGGAGGATGAGGAATAGGTTGGTCAATGGGTACAAAGTTTCAAGTCAACAGCAAGAGTAAATGATAAGTTTGGTAGTGATGGATAGATGATTGATTCCATCATTCCACATTACATAGGTATATCATGATATTACTTTGTTCCCTGCAAATATATACAATTATAATTTGTCAATATATAATAAAAATTTTAAAAACTCGTATTCCAGGTCTTATACTGTGTGCTGGTTCTAAAATGTTTGTCCTTGCTTTTTTCTTAAGAGAAAATGATTCCTGTTTCCACAGACTATGGGTTTTTATAGATGTGGTTACTAATTCTTTGTCTGCTTGTTTTATAATGGGTTACTAGGGTGTTTTACTAATTACTTTTTGTTAGGATTTATAGATGATAGTTTCTAAGTATGTATTACGCAATATAACTTATTTTCATTTCGATTGTGAGATAGCTGTATGTTTTTTGTCAATTGGTGTATATCTTGGGGTCACTGCTTTCAAGGCTAACGTAGGTTTGCACATTGTGTTTTAGTTATAGGTGCTTTGAAACTAGACTTCTACAATATTAATTTGGATCACATATAATCACCTTTTCTTTATTAAACAATACTATTCCTTTTGTGTTCCTAAAAATTGAATTTTATCTTTGTGAAGTTTGATAAGTATGTTTATATCAGTATTCTTTTTGGTGTAATATTATCAATGTTAAATGTTTGTTTACATGATGTACTTAATTGGAAACTTACGGTTCTTTATATCTTGTAGATCTCTCTCCTGAATTTGTAATAAAAGATATACCACCAAAAGAGAAGAGCAATGCAGGAGAAGTATTCCAAACAGTGACATTGGAAAGACCTGAAAGCCATGACATTGAAGACTTTTCCTTTAGGGAAGTCCAGAAAAATATACATGACTTTGAATGTCAATGGGGAGATGATGAAAGAAGTTACAAAGCAGAGCTTATGACCCAGAAAGAAAATCTCACTGGTAGAGGAGATCAACATGATGGCAGGGATGCAGGAAACAAGCTTATTAAAAGTCAGTGTGGAGTAATCTTTAAGTCACACGTGCCTCAACTGCAGCTACTTCAAAGTAAAAGGAAAGTTGACGAATGTAATCAAGTCAAGTCTATCAACCATGGTTCCTCAGTTTCACCACTTCTAGAAATTCCTTCTAGTGGCAAAACCCACATTTCTAAAAAAGATGAAAATCATTTCATGTTTTCTTCATCACTCACAGAAGGACAAAAAGTAAACAATGGTGGCAAACCTTACAAATGTACTGAACGTGGCAAGGTGTTTACTGAAAATTTACATCTTACATGTCATCAGAGAATTCATACTGGAGAGAAACCTTACAAATGTAATGAGTGTGGCAAGGCCTTCGCTCGAACTTCACGGCTTGTATATCACAGGAGAACGCATACCGGAGAAAATCTTTACAAATGTAATGACTGTAGCAAGGTCTTCACTCGAGCTTCACAGCTTCTATATCACAGGAGAACGCATACCGGAGAAAAACCTTACAAATGTAATCAGTGTGGCAAGGGCTTCACTCAACATTCACACCTTGCATGTCACAGGAGAACGCACACTGGAGAGAAACCTTACCAGTGTAATGAGTGCGGCAAAGCCTTTAGTCTACGTTCAGGACTAACTCTCCACCAGGCAATCCATACTGGAGAAAAACCTTACAAATGTAGTGAGTGTGGCATGGTCTTCGCTCAAAATAGATACCTTGCACGTCATAGGAGAAGGCATACTGGAGAAAACCTTTACAGATGTAATGAGTGTGGCAAGACCTTCACTCAAAGTTGGCACTTTCTTAGGCATCAAAGTATTCACGATGGAGAGAAACCTTACAGGTGTGATGAGTGTGGCAAAGCCTTTAGTCTTTATTCAAGCCTGACTACCCATCAGATGATCCATACTGGAGAGAAACCTTACAGATGTAATGAGTGTGACAAGTCCTTCACTCAACATTCACAGCTTGCATGTCACAGGAGAACGCACACTGGAGAAAAACCTTACAGATGTAATGAGTGTGGCAAAGCCTTCACTCGAAATACATACCTTGCACGTCACAGGAGAAGGCATGCTGGAGAAAAACCTTACAGATGTAATGAGTGTGGCAAGGCCTTCTGTCAAAATTGGGACCTTGGTAGGCATCAAAGTATTCACAATGCAGAGAAACCTTACAAGTGTTATCAATGTGGCAAAGTCTTCACTAAAAATGCATGCCTTGCACGTCACAGGAGAACGCATACTGGAGAATGACCTAACAGATGTAATCAGTGTGGCAAGGCCTTCGCTCAACAGTCACGGCTTGTTAGTCATCAAAGTATTCACAGTGGAGAGAAACCTTACAAGTGTAATGAGTGCGGAAAAAGCCTTTAGACTGCGTACATTCCTAAGTGTGCATCAGGCAGTCCATATTGTTGGGAAATAGAGTTAAGAGACATGGTTTTGCAGGGCTTTGCGTTGAAGGAATCTGTGGATGTATTAGTTCACAAACCAGAAGCTGCTTAGCATGAAGTGGGGGATTCCACTGATCAGGGGCGACTGCAAGGCGGCACCAATCTCGAAGCCTGGAAGCCAGCGCCTGGAGCTTGTGCAAGGCAGAGCTCGGCATGGGGCCCAAGGTTAAGAGATCTCAAGAGGGGATATCAGCCCAGCAGACAACCTGCAGTTGGAACTATCATTAACTTGAAGGCTATTCCTGTTCACTCCTGACCACATGTCTCGTTACATAGAGAAATAATTCAGGGAAGTATGCAGGCTCAATGTTCCTGTTTTATGCGTTACTGTTTAATTAGCGATTATATCTTTAACTTGTATACTCAGGTCTCTTCTTAACTTAGGGCTTAAAATGTTTATCTTGGAAAAATTTTGTTACCGTTTACTCTTGTAGATAGAATTAGGTAAGGGATCTCTTGAAGCCTTTGGGGGTCTTTGAAACCTAAATGAATAATCTGTACACATCATTCTATGACCAAGGACAACTGCTTGCCTTACCAGTTAATACTGATGTGGAACTTCACTCGGTGCATCCTGGCTCATGGGAATGCTGGAGTACCCTTGACTTCCCCATCGCTTTAAACTATACTTTGTCTCTGTCTCTGTTGTTTCCAAATCTCTTTTGACAATCCTGCCTGGGACCCGTTGGTTGGGAGAGTAGCTAACTCACAGCACAATACTAGAGAAAAACCTTACAAATATAATGAGTGTGGCAAGCTCTTCACATGAAGTACACACCTTTCATGTCATTAAAGAATTCATAATGGAGAGAAACCTCACAAGTGTAATGAATGGGAAAAGCTTTAGATTGCATTCAGGCCTAACTACACATCAGGCAATCCATATCGGAGTAAAACCTTACAAATGGAATGAGTGTGGCAGGTTTTCACTCAACGTTCACAACTCGCGAATCATCAAAGAATTCATACTGGCGAGAAACCTTACAGATGTAAAGACTGTGGCAAGCTCTTCAGTGAACGATCAAAGCTTGCAAGGCATCACAAAATTCATACTTGATAGAAACCATACAAATGAGTGTGACAAGGTCTTCAGTCACAAATTCACCCCTTGTATGACATTAGAGAATTCATTCTCAAGAGAATCCTTACAAATGCAGACTATGGCCAACTCCTCATGAGTTCAAGCATTAACACTGGAGAGCCCACGCTAAAGAACAATTATATGATTGTATGTGGAAGAGGCTTTTTTCGTGCCTCACAACCCACTGGGCATCAAAATACACATCTTTGATAAAAGCACACAAATGTAAAGTGTATGTTGAGGCTATTACCCAGGGTCCTTAAATTTAGGTGAGGATTTGTATGAGGAATGAGTCGATCTCTTAATTCTCCATGATTAACCTTTGATATTGCATACTGTAAAATAATTCTAAGTCCAAATATGTTAAAACTTATGGTATGATATATATCAAAGGTGCCAGGATGTTTGCAGATGGCCAAATACCTTGAAGTTACTAAATATTTTATTCATTTATTTGAGGATTCTTGAAAAGGCTACTGTACTATACGTAACATTCAACTTGAACTTTAAATTCTTACTATTATGCCCTTTTCACAAGCCTTTCATTGTGGTGTGTGGGAAAGAATCGATTGCATGGCAGGTCCTGCTTTAAGGGTGAGGATCCCTTCCATCCACCTTCCTAAAAGAAGAAGGATGCTTCCTTTGAATATTAAATACCATCTCAATTAGCATTTGGGAGGGGCAGAGAATAACATAAAAGTATGTCACTCATCTTGCTCATTGTATTCAAGGTTCTCTTCTGACCGGAGGGCACCATAGGTTAAGGAAGACAAAGCTCAATCAAGTGACCGTAATACAGAGCAGATCAACAAATTGGCTACTCAGGTGAGTGACTTACAACAAGCGGTCACCTTACTGGGAGAGCAGGTTGTAAGCCTACGAAAGCAAATTAGACTCCGTTGCAATTGGAGTATCACTCAATTTTGTGTTATACCTCACATACATAATCAGACTCAGTTTCCTTGGGAAAACATTAAGAAACATGTACTTAATCAAGGAAATCTGACTGAAGAGATTGGAAATTTACAACAAGCAATATTAAGTACTTTCAGTCACAAACTTGATCTACTCTCTAAGGCTGACGTTAACGGTATTTGATCTCGAATGGAGTCAGCTAACCCACTTTCTCATCTTAAGATCTATGGGAGTTCCACTATAGTAACTTTTCAAATTATTTTGGTCATTTGCTTGTACTTATAGTCTGGAAAAAACTCCGAAAAAGACAAGACCCTGGAGACCAGTGCCTCGCATGGTGACTATCCAACTTCATGAACTTCTAGAAAGAAAAGGGAAGTTGTTGGGAAATGGGGTTAAGAGACATGGAAAGTTTCAGGAGTTTTGCAGGACTTTTGTCTTGAAGGAATTTGTGGGCGTGTTAGCTCACAGACCAGAAGGTGCTTAGCAACAAGGGAGATGTTCCACTGATCAGGGGCGACCGCAAGGTATTGCCAGTCTAAGGCCTGCAAGCCAGCACCTAAAGCTTATGCAAGGCAGAGCGTGGCATGGGTCCAAAATCTAAGAGACTGATCAAAGGATGTCCACCCAGTAGACACCTGCAGCAAAAACCAATTCGCCTCAAGAACAGTTCCTGTTTCACTCCTGACCACATGTCTCATTATATAGAGAAATAGATTAGAGACGTATGCAGGCCTAGTGTCCCTTTTTATGTGTTACTGCTTGATTAATGACGTTATCTTTAGCTTGTACGCTCTGCTAGGTCTGTTTCTTAATTAGGGTTGAAAATGTTTATCTTCAAAATATTTTGTAGCTGTTTGCTCTCGTAGGTAGAATTAGGTAACGGATCTCTTGAAGCCTTTGAGGAGCCTTGAAACCTAAATGAATGATCTGTACACATAAATCTGTAACCAGTTACAGCTAATTGCTGTACCAATAAATACTGATGCGGGACTGCAGCCTGTACCTCCTGGCTCACGGGAATGCGGGAGGACCCTTGACTTCCCTATCACTTTAAGCTACACTTTGTGCCCCTCTCTATTTCCAAATCTCTTGCGAGAATCCTCCCTGGGACCCATTTTGTTGGCAGAGTTGTGAACTCCCAGCACCTCTCCTGAGATTAGAGCCACCCACAGCATCCTTATCCTGGTTAGCACTTTTGTCTCTTTTTATACCTTCTCTGTCATCATTTACTTTTATTTTTATTTTTTTTTTATAAGACTGCTAAGTGGCTGGTGAAGACACCTGCCTCAATTAGTGCATGTTTCCCAACTGTCAGTTCCTTTATTCTCTCAACTAGTGACCCTTGTGTATGCAAGCTCTTCTTTTTGTGCACTGGAAGAAATGTACAATTTCCTGATCTCATCAGAAAAATATAAATTGTGTATTTTTCACTGTGTTCACAGATTGATGTACTCATGCTTCCCAGATTCTTAAGCACATTTGTAAGCCAGTCTCGCACATAGAGTTCTGAGTTACACAGAGACTTTGCTTTAATATTAAATAAAAAATAATAGCCACAGTAACTGAAATCTTATGTAATTTTTACAAGTACTCTTATATTTATTAAGAGTCATTGTGGAGAAAATCAGAGTCCACTAAGTAATTCCTGAAATAATGTAGAGATACTGAAAATGTCTGTTACTTTGTATCTTTTAATATAATACATTAAACTTTCCTATGATTTAACTGTACCCAGGGTCTTAAGGACAGTTCAGTAGAAATGGCATAGCATTTCATATGCCCCTTCAAAAAACTGAGGTGGAATGTATAGTTGCCTGGAAGTGAAGCTAGAAAACTGTTTCATTTATTGCAAACATCTGAAGCCATGTTGTTAATGTGGAATATACCTTACATCCTAGGACAAATATGATAATTTGAGATGTGGTAATGCTTATGTAGAAAGATTAGCATATTAAAATATTTTCAGTTACACACTGAAATAACTTGAGGAGACAGAGGGAAACACAAAAATGTGTCAGTTGATATTTAAAAACTGCAGTAGGAATCCAGCATTAAATAGACATTTCCTTTCTGAGATCAAATTGAATGGATTTTGGTGATGTTTGAAGTAGATTCTCATTAAATCTTGATGCCAATTGGCTCTATTCAAAAACAGGTTTTAGGATTTTCTCTTGCGTTTCCAGTTTTAAGATGCAATAGTTATGGAAGAATCTATTATCAACCTTAAATCCATATAGTAGTAGCAATTTGCAGGCCAAAGACATGAATTTGTTGTTTATGGAGGAGTTTTATTGCTTTTGAAATCACCAAAGGAGCCAGACGTTCAAAGAAAAATTTCATATTAACTCAAACATAGTAAATAATTTCAGGTAACACTATGTAATTAAATGATAAATAGTTGCAATTCTTAAGGTCAATTTTTATTTTGCAATAAATTTATGCCTGCAGAAATGTGGCAAAGATAGAACGAAGAGTCCTCATACGTCCAATATTTATTACAGTTTCTGTTGATGTTAACGTCTTACATTACTATGGTATGTTTTACAAAAGAAACCAACATTGGCATACGTTACTATGAGCTAAATTTGCATTTTGCCAGTTTTAAACCAATGTCTTTTTTCTCTTCCAGGATCCAATCCAGAATACTACATTGTATTTAGTCGTCATATCTCCCTATTCTCCTCTGTTAAAGTTTCTCAGCCTTCTCTAGTTTTTCATGACTTTAGAAGGTTTGAGGAGAACTGGTCCATATTTTTTTAGACTATCTCTTAAGTTAAGGCTCTGATGTTTTTCTCATGGTTAGACTGGATTTATAGGTGTTTAGAATATCTCATCTAATGGTGGCATGGCACATCAGGGATTATATACAATTAACATAGTTTGTCACTGGTGATGTTCAACTTGATCATTTGGTTGAGGTGGTGTTTTTCAGGTCTCCATTATAAAGTTACGATGTGTCCATTTTCATCCTCCTTTGTTTGGATGGGAATCACGAAGTCCAGCCCACACACAAAGGATTTGGGGTAGCAGAATTAATCTCTACCTACTGGTAGAGACAGTTCTCCAAGAAGCCTTTTATTAAATAATTGTATTAGCACCCAAGATACAGGTGCTGAATGTTCATTGCTACTGGATGTCACTAGTGTAAGTCAAGAAAATACACATTTGTACATGTCTGTAATAGCTGTCTGTCTTGATATGAGTTTATACTTGTGTCTAACCCTAATCCAGTAGTACCACAGGATTCTTTCCCCTTGCTTATCTGTATTTGTTAAGTATTACGGCATTCGAGGCACCTGCATTTTCAAAATAGCCATACTTCATATTTCTCACAGAGTTTATGAAAAATTATTAGCTGTTGAAAGATGTTTTAAATTTTTGTATGTGTAACATGCTGGACAAGGATAATACAGAGATACATGTGGAAAGCTAATTAATTTTCCTCTGTCCTTTTAAATCCCTTTTGTGGGATACAAATTGCCAGAGGGCACTGTGAAATCCATGATTCATTAGGCACTAAGTAAGGTTTTAATATGCACACAATGTGTTTGCATTAACCTCAACCCTCAAGCTGAGTCCTGCTGCTGGGCAAGTACCAATGTAGCAATGCCATCCTTCTCATTAATTCAGAGTTTCTCTATGTGCCATGGTCATTCTCAAGAGTGTGAATAGGGAAGGGATGCTGAAAGTTAATATGTTGACTATTTGAGTATCATCACTATTCTCTAATCTTGGTCGGTGTTTCAAAATGCAAAAGATTTCTCTGATGAGACATTTTTGGGGTTTTGTGATATATCATTCGTCCTCAAATGTTTTGTTTTCTACAGTCTAAAGGGTTTTGCAAGACTCTGTTACCTCGTTTCATGTGGAATCTAAAATTTTAATCTAAAGATTCAGTGACTTCAAAGGATGCAAGTTTCAGGATATCTGAAATATTTAGACATAAGGATAAAAATTTTTCAGCACCAATAGAAGACAGGTGTAGAATTTTTATAGCATTATAGTATAATTGCCAAAGCTGGAAAAGACTGGAATGTCTGACAACTAATGAATGGATGAGAAATTGTGGCACAACCTTATAATAGAATCATACTCAGTGATAGGAAAGAGTCAGCTAATGATACATATAACACCGTGGTAGAATATCAAAGGCATTAAACTGAGCAAGAAAAACTCGTGTCAAAACATTATATATTGTATGATTCCATTCATATCATATTCCAAACAAACTGAAAATAGAGTGACAGAAATCAGATCAGAAGGGTCCATGGTATGAGCTGGGGGAGTATAGGGACTTCAAACAAGCAAGAGGGAAATCTTTACATTGATGGAAAAATCTCTGTTCCTACACCACGGCAATGGTTACACAATTGTAAACATTTATCAAAACTCATAGAGCCGTACATCTAAAAGGCTTGAATTTTACTTCCCGTAAATGATGCCTTTGTAGACTACATTTAAATGATGCCTATTATATAATTATATATTCATAATAAAAGTTCTTTAAGAAAGTTTTTACAGCTAGTTTATTAAGTTAAACATACCCTTATTTATAGTATACATACCTCGTACTTGTAGCTTTCTGAATATAGTTTAGAATATACTTCGTGTGCTTCACTCCGAGGGAATGTTGAGTCAACACAGAGATTGGCTCTGTAGATGCAGCTCCCACCCTTGGGGCTGGAGGGAGAGTAGGGGAGGATGGAGTGTTTGGAAACCTGCAGCCAGGGCCCTCACCAGGAGCAAAGACATAGCATACAACTGAGAGAGGAGCTCAGTCTGCTAGTGCCTGGAGAGTCTGAGATGTACCTGTCCCCGTGTTTGTTCACAGGTGAACAACGTGTCTGAGAGATCACAGGCAAATGATGGGCAGAGCCTCTAAGGGAGAGAAGCTGTTGTCAGTTAAACTCTACAGGTGGGCAGGTTAGACAAGATCTAAGACCAACGGGAGCTCTCCAGCGTGGGCAATCTTTGTCTATGGGAAATAGTTGTACTTCTCTGTCCCTAGAAAATTCCAGGATTCCAGTAACTACTCTTTCAGTCAGGGGCTGATTCAGACAGCCTCTTGCCCCCTATAGATTTCTCAGGGAAATAAAAGACCTCCATTATATCTCCCCAAATGCAGAGGACACATATTCAACTCTTTCCTGTCTCATTTAAGTGTTCCCTTTATGATTTGTTTGTTTATTTATTATTTATTTTTTGAGACAGAGTCTCACTCTCTTGCCTGGGGTAGAGTGCCATGGCATCAGCCTAGCTCACAGCAACCTCAAACTCCTGGGCTCAAGCAATCCTCCTGCCTCAGCCTCCCAGGTACCTGGGACTACAGGCACATGCCACCATGCCCGGCTAATTTTTTTTCTATTTTTTTTAGTTGTTTGGCTAATTTCTTGCTATTTATAGTAGAGACAGGTTCTTGCTCTTGTTCAGGCTGTTCTCGAACTCCTGAGCTCAAGCAATCCTCCCACCTTGGCCTCCCAGAGTGCTAGGATTACATGTGTGAGCCACCGCGCCCAGCCTCCCCTTTATGATTTGAAGGGAAAACGACACAGAGCCTTCCCTATGTTAAGGTTGGCGGTCACAGCACTCCAGGTGTTCTTTTGCAGAAACTCTCTAACTCGTCCTCTGTTCTCCACAGGCTTTTGTATGTATTGGATGTGGTGAAATTTATTAGTCTTATAGATGGTTTGTGACCATCTTCTTAAAGAGTTCAGTCCATGTCTCAGACCCTCGGCTGAATCTGTGGGTAAAATGTACCTATAGGTGCATCATCTCTGAATTTGGATAAAATAAGGAACTCACCTTCTAATAACTAAAAAGTAAGCAAATATGCTCAGTTTTCAATTTAAATTTGACAAGTTTAATTCCAAGAGGTGGCATTGGGGTGGGGGTGGTCTCTGCATAAAAGCTGCTTCTCTCTAATTTGGTGGATCTGAGGTATCTCTGCACGGTCTGTCCCTAGGTGCTCCTGGCTGTCTGTGCTTCCTCTACTTCCATGGTCCGATTCGCAACCAGTCTCTGGGAGGAGCTGCCCAAGCTGAACTGTTTTCTACAATAAAACTCTCTTTGGCTCTGTCTTTCTCGGGCAGCCTCATTCCTCTGTGAGGATAAATTTCCTTGAGTTTTCTGAGCATTTTTCACAGGGTTATAAAGACAAGAAGGAAGGGGTGGGAGCTCACCAGAGACCTCGAGCAGGGCAGGGCTCTCAGGCACCAGGAAGGAGGCAGGTGGGATGGAGCAGGCACCTAGGAGGTGCAGAAAAATATGTAGGAGGGAGCAGCCACTAAAGTCAAAGTCAATCGATTTCTTTTTCAATATGACCATGATTTCATATGCTTAATTATTTCACTTTATTTTATATCCTTTGCATTTTACTTTTTAAATTTTGTTCAACCATCTCGTATTTGTTTTAATTTAATTTTCTTTTGTGGACTTTTTGAAGTATATATGTACTTTCATTTAGTGTTTTAGCATGATGAAAATATATTATAATTTCACATATTACCTGGCACTAAAGATTTTATTAGGAGATGTTTTATGAACACGAGTAAAATATTACAAGTGATCCATGCATGGATCACAAAATATATATTTGTTTTCTCACTGCTCTTTGTATTATTTACTTAACCCATGCCTTTACGTTCCTGTCAAATGTGTATACTGGAATCTTAAAAATTATAACATAGTATCCCATTTTAGTTTTTGTGAGTCACTTCCATTCATATTCTCTTGCTATTGTTTACAATATTCAGAGTATAGGCATTTTATACACCATTTTATCACATTTAATATATTATGAATCATAAATTCATATTAATAATTATATAATGCTCTTTATTGTACTTAGCTTTTTCAACTTTATTTTTTGTTTGCTTTATATTAAGAACATTTCCTAATGTAGTGAATTGTCTGTGTGTATGTGTTGTGTATATTTGTATCTCTGTGTATATGTGTGGCTGTGTGTGCATAGGTTGGTGAACATCTGTATGTATGCGTGTGTATGCTTTAATTTACGCATCTGTTTGCATATGTGTAAATCTATGTGTACATGTTTCTGTGTGTTTATATTTGCGTTTGTATTTGTTATTGTGCACACGCATAGTCTTGCACACCTGGTCCTCCCATTGCTCACAGGAGAGGTTTAAGAGGATTTCTCTTTGACAAGATGTTTGATATTGGGGACATCTAGTTTCTTATTCATACATACATGCATTTATTTGAATATTTACAACTTTCCAGGTTTAAAGGATATTTGTTTGGAAATTTAAGACTATGTACAATTTTTCTTTTGAGAACTATTTTCAGCACAAATGAGGAAACAGAAGGTGTTTAACGGAGAAAGAGGAGTGCAAACAAAACAAAGGGAGGACTTGTAAAGACACAAAAAGAGAGGGAAGAAAAATGGAGAGGAGAATATAGAAAGAGGGTTAGAAACAGAAAGAGAAGGAGGTGGGAAACATATAAGGGGATAGGAGGGGACACTTAAATAGGGAGATTAAAAGGAAGGTGTGTCTGTGGGGAGAGAGAAAGAGAGAGAGGAAAAGAATGCAGAGAGGAGAATAAGGGAGGAGCCATAGAAAGAAATAGTTAAGATGACACAGAAAGATTTGAAGCTGGAGGAAGAGGAGAAATGAAAGTGCAATATGAATGGAGAAATACAGAAGAAAGAGTGAGGGTAAAGTAAGACAGGAGAGAAAAAACAAAGGGGCAAAAACAATGAGAGGAAAGAAAAATATTAAAAATGAGAGAAAGAGGGAACCAGGAAAGGGGCAAAAGAGTGGGAGAAAGAGGAGTGAGGGAGAAAGAGATGGGGAAGAAAATAGAAAAAGGGAAATGCAGAAAACGCAGGAGACAGAAAGGTGGAGAAATGTAGTGAGAGAAGAAAGAAAGACTTCAATTAGAAACAGTGGTTACCACAGGCTGGTGGGAGGGGGACAGGGAAAGGGTAGACGTTAGTCAACAGGTACAAAGTCAGGAGAGGTTCTGATGGTCTTTTGCACAGCATGGTGGGCTACAGTTGTAGTGTGTTTTATATTTCAAAATAGCTATACCCACCCTCCAGATTGGATCAGCCAGTCATCTGCACAGCCCTGCTTCTGGCTGAGAGGCCCTGCTCAGAGGCTTTGCTTCCAGCCCCTCCCCAGGCCCAGCTTGGAGGCTCTCACACCAGGGTGCAACAGGCTCTGAACTGAGAGGCTTTGGGCAGCCACTTCAGCCGTCCCAAGTGGGGCGTGGAGAGTTCCATGGTCCCTGGAAGGCCAGAGCTGACCACTGCCCGCCCACCTGACCTGGCATCCAGAGGGCCCCTGTGCTTACGAAGCAGCCGGCCACTTGCTCGCCCAGATTCCGCCCCCCAGGCCCCACCTGCCTCCTGCCTGCTTGGCCCTGACCACGTCTTACAGGTCAAATCAGCCCTGCGATTTACACGGCCCTGCTTCTGGCTCAGAGGTCCTGCTCAGAAGCTCTCCTTCCAGCTCCTCCCCAGCCCCAGCTCTGAGGCTCTCACATCAGAATCTGAGACTCTGCCTCGGTGCCTCCAGAACTCTTGCCAGGCCCGTGACACCATCCCCAAGTTTCCAGCACTGCACCTAGACCCCAATACCCAATTCCAGAGCCTCCACAATTGGAGCAAAGTTAGAGCTGCTCCAAAGTACAATGCCCTGCCATGGACCCTTCAGCCTCAAGCTTCCAGCACACTGTGACCCACTTTGAGCAAATGTCCACAACCCGGGAACACATGACAACCTTATGCAGCTGCTGTAATTACCTCTGTGGGGAGACCCTGGGTAGAGCAATCCCAACGACACCAGCCTCAGTGAAGAGGGTCTCAGCCAGCTCCCAACTCGAACATCCTACAACTATCTGGAGAGCTCTCAGCAAGTAACAGGAGTCCTGCAAACCTATTAGCCCTGAATAGAGAAAAGAGGTCACAGATGGGAAGAAAGCAGCAAAAGAACCCTGGCAACATGAAAAATCCAAGCAGATCTTCACCCCCAAGGGATCACAATGGAGCTACAGCAGAGAACTGCAACTCCAAGGAAATTATTGAAATGACAGAAATGGAATTCAGAATATGGATGCTAAATAAGATGAATGAAATTGAAGATAAAGTTGAAAACCAACAAAAAGAAGCCTAAAAAATATTTCAGGAAATTAATGAAAAAGTCACTAAAGAACTTGACAAGATTAGGAAGGATATCATAGAACTTAAAGAAATGAAAGAGTCATTCAGGGATTTTCAAAACACACCCGAAAGTTTTAGCAACAGATTAAACCAAAGGGAAGAAAGAATCTCAGAGCTTGAAGACACTTGAGCTAACCCAATAATTTGAAGAGGCAAAGAAAAGAGCAACAAAGGCAGAGCAATCACTTAGAGAGATACGGGACTATGCAAAGTGAACAAACATATGAATTATAGGTATCCCTGAGGGAGAAAAAGAAAGTGCTAAAAGCATGAAAAATCTATTTGAGGGAATTACTGTGGAAAACTTTCCCAATATTGCCAGATATCCAGACATCCACATACAAGATGGCCATTGAACAACGGGAAGATTCACAGTGAATAGGTCATCTCCAAGACACATAGTATTAAACCTGGCCAAAATCAAAATGAAATAGAAAATTCTACAAGCAGCTAGGCGTAAGCAACAACTGACCTATAAGGGCAAACCCATCAGGATATCAAGAGACTTCTCAGTGGAAACCTTTCAAACTAGAAGGAAGTGGGCCCCCATCTTCAATCTTCTTAAGCAGAACAACTGCCAGCCTAGAATTTTATATCCTGCAAAACTAAGATTCACATTTGATGGAGAAATTAAGCCTTTCCAGACAAGAAAATGCTGAGGGAATTTGCCAAGACCAGACCTACCCTGCAGGAAGTACTCAGACATGCATTATACATGGATCAGCACAATGGATGCCCATCAGTGTAAAATCTCCCAAAAACTAAAGGCCAGAGCCCAGTAACCAGAGTGGCTCGAGGTAAAACAGAACAATAAAGTTCTACTCAAGAGGAAGAACAGAAATCCACTCCACTTATCCATTTTTTCAATAAATGTGAATGGCATGAACTCCTCACTCAAGAGACATAGGCTGGCTAGGGGGATTTAAAAAAATACAAGCCAAGTATCTGCTATCTCCAGGAAACACATCTAACCCATAAGGACTCACTCAGACTCAAGGTCAAGGGATGGAAAACAACATTCCATGCAAATTAAAACCAAAAGAAAACTGGTGTAGCAGCTCTCATATCAGATAACATAGACTTCAAATCAATAAAAGCAAAAGAGACAAAGACAGTCATTATATAATGGTAAAGGTAACAATTCAACAAGAAGACAACAATTCTAAATATCTACACACCTAACACAGGTGCACCCAGATTCATAAAGCAAATTCTACTTGATCTAAACAAAATGATAAATAGCAGCACCATAATAGCCAGGGACTTCAACACCCCACTGACAGAACAGGACAAATCTTCCACACAGAAAATAAACAAAGAAACAATGGACGTAAACAGAACTCTAGAACAAATGGGTCTGACAGACATTTATAGAACATTCTACCGAAAAACCCCTGAATATACATTCTTCTCATGAGCTTATGGAATATTCTCTTAGATTGATCATATGCTAGGCCAAAAAAAAAGTCTCATTAAATTTTAAAAAATAGAAATTATACCGTGTATCTTCTCAGACTACAGTAGAATAAAATTAGAAATCAACTCCAGCAGAAACACTTATCTCTACACAATGCCATGGAAACTAAACAACCTACTGCTGAATGATAGTGTATCACAAGAATGTAAAAACAAGCACCACATGTACTCAATACTAAGTTGGAACTAATCACTCAACACTTACGTGCACATACGGAAATAACATTCACTGGAAATCAAGCAGGTGGGGTGGGTGGAAGGGATGGGTAAATTCACCCCTCAAGGGTACAATGTACATTATCTGGGGGATGGGCACACTTATAACTTTGACTCAAATGGTACAAAAGTAATTTATGTAACCAAAATGTACCTCCATAATATACTGAAATAAAAATAATTTAAAAACCAAAATATATACTTCTGTGTAAACATTGCAATAAAATGTCTACTCCCAAGGAAAAGTGTGATGGTTTATCTATCAAAAATATTTGATTTTTCTACTTCTTTAAATCTACGTTATCTATATAACCAATCCTTAATATATTTTCCTCATACTAGCATTTCATATTTCTTATTATCCTTACTCTTATTTTATTTTATGCTTTTGTATTTGTGAACTGCCTTCCAAAATCTTATAATTTATTAGAGTTTGTATATACAAAGAAATGTGTTCTTTTTGTTCATGTTACATTCTATTAGAATATTTGTTTTATAATGTGTAATAGATTTGTCCATTCATTTCTTAGATTTTTCTGTATGTGTATATGCATATACACATATACATATATATACACACACACACACACGCACGCACACAAGGGCTGTCCAGAAAGTATCCAGCCATTGTTAATATAATGAAAACATATTACATGGCTGGATACTTTTCGAACAGACCTCATATATATTTTTTCCTGTAATCTAAAAACGGAGTTGATATGATGTTACCCCTTTAGTATCCTGGTGAATTACATTTATTAACACCTCCAATAAAGTGTTCAGTAGTTGAGGCAATTAGGGTCCCCCAGTGTTCTTTCTGAATTCAGAACATATGCACACGAACTAAGAGCAGGATTGGGGAACCTTTAGCCTTAAGGCCACATGTGGCCTTCTAGGTCCTTTTGACTGAATCCAGATTTTACAGAACAAATCCTTTCATTTTTATTAAGACATTTTTGTTCATCTTTTATATCTTCATTTTATTTTTTAAATGAACATATTTAAAATACCAAAGAATAAAATAAATTTCAACAAAATAATTTCCCAGATTGACTGGCATATTAATAAGCCGTAAGGGCTAAATTGACAGCTGCCATGCTCATGATTTAGTTCTAACTTCCCCCGCCTGACTGGCGCCACTACTGCAGGAGGCTGGTTGCTGAGAGTTTATGGGGGTCCAGTAGACCAGTCTCTTATCAGCTTTTGACAATGAGTACTGTATTTCTGTTTGAGTGAATTTGTGAATAGTTGCACATCTTGACAGTATTTTTAAGTCTGTCTGCTTAACAGCCCATCATGTTAAAAAAGACCAACAAACTGGTGAAGGAAGAAGGCAGAATTTTAAATGAGGATTGAGAATTGCAATATTATCTTATTTCTGCTCAAGATAAGATGATTTGCTTTCTTTGTGTTACTGCAATATCAACATTAAAGAAATTCAATGTTCATCAGCGTTATAATACTCATAAGGATCACCAATATTTTAAATTAGAGGAAGAGTTGCAAAAGGTTGTTTTGCAGAAATTAACAGATGAAAAGCAAAAGCAAAGACAATTCTTTCAAGCAGCAATAAGACCTGGAAATAATGCCACTGAAGCAACTTATAAAGTAGCTTATATACTCGGGGAAAAAAGGGAAGCCAATCAGTGATGTAGAAATGGTGAAAGAATGCATTGTCCAAGTTCTAGGATGCTTAGACCCTGTTAACATTTCAAAGTGCACACTGTCTCTTTCACGGAGAACCATAACTGACTGGCAGCATGAATTAGGCTTCAACTTCACAGAACAATTTCAGGCACTAATTCAAAAAGAAAATATATATTATTTAATCTCTTTGGATGAATCAACTGATACTATTGGCTCGGCACAGGTTTTATATTTCATTTGCCTCATAAGATTTTCTTTGCTACGCAGAGTCACTTGCTTTGGGCACTCTTGTGAACAGAACACAGGGAATGGATATCTTCAACTTTCAAGATAAATGTCGTGAAGTTCGATTGCATTTGGAAAATTTAGTGAGTATATGTGCAGACAGTGTACCTCCCATGACAGGAAAACATGAAGGGTTTATTGCACAGATAAAAAAAAAAAAGGTGTTAATGGATCCAGATGCTCTCATGTCTTTTCATTGTATCTTATATCACAAAAATCCCTGTGCTAAAGCTACTATTTTAAGCAACACTTTGCAACAAGTTATAAGTATTGTTAACTGTATTGATGTAAATGTAACATGGCACGGTCAGTTTGGTAATGTGCTAAAGTTTGAAGGATGAGCTATTCGGTGTGGATTTTCCATATCATTCTAAAGTGCATTGGCTATTGCAGGGACAGATGTTAGCCAAAATTTTATCTCTGTGAGAACAGATAAATTTTATGAAGAACAGAATCAGCACTGTGGATCATTGAAAGAAGATTTCTACAGGAATGCAGCATTTCTGTGTGATACCATGTCAAATAAAAATGACTTGAATATTTCTTTGCAAGATAAAACTAAGTGTACATATGATATGTGGCAAAAAGAAATCCAAGCATTTTGGGCCGGGTGTGGTGGCTCACTCCTGTAATCTTAGCACTCTGGGAGGCCGAGGCGGGAGGATCGCTCAAGGTCAGGAATTCAAGACCAGCATGAGCAAAAGCGAGATCCCCGTCTATACTAAAAATAGAAAGAAATTAGCTGGACAACTAAAAATACATAGAAAAAAATTAGCCAGGCATGGTAGTCCATGCCTGTAGTCCCAGCTACTTGGGAGGCTGAGGCAGAAGGATTGCTTGAGCCCAGGAATTTGAGGTTGCTGTGAGCTAGGCTGATGCCACGGCACTCTAGCCCAGGCAACTGAGCAAGACTCTGTCTCAAAAAAAAGAAAGAAAGAAAGAAATCCAAGCATTTGGAAAAAAAGCTATCTTTTATTTTCAAAACGCCTCTTCAAAAGGAAATATCGGATGAACATTTTCCCCAGTTAGCAAAGGTCATTGATGAGCAGGATGATATGTGCTAATCATTTGAAGAATACACAGCTGTTATAGACCTATTACTCGGAGAATACAATGAAAGTTTCACTGACTTTGAAAATCATGACATCACACTCAAATTGATGTCACCAATACACCTAAAGAACTACAGATGGACTCGATTGAGCTCTCAGTAGACGACATTTTAAAGTCATTGTTTGATGCTAAGAAAGATCTAACCAAAATATGAAAAAATGTAGTAGAATACCCTCACCTTTGACAACATGCCTGAAAAATGCTTTCTTGCTTTTCAACCACTTATTGCTGCAAATCTACATTTTCCAAATCCAGACACCTTTAAGGTCACAAATGGCTGATAGCCATCTAGAGGATGAAGTGAAACTCTGGACCTCCATGCTGCAACCAAATATTCAAATGCTTTCCAATAAAAAGCAGACACAACAAAGTTATCAAAAGGTTAGTTAACTTTAAAATTAACAAATAGTTTTCATTTTTTGAAAGTATTAAATACATAAAGGTTGGATTTTTACAAAACAATGTACCTTTTTAAATATATCTAATTGAAGGTTCTTGAATGCGGCCTTACTTGATTACAGCTAAATTAATGTGGCTTTCCAACATGAAAATGTTCCCCACCCCTGAAGTAGATTTTCCAATTAATTTGGACTGAGTTGCACAAATGGTTTCTTATAATTTTTAATATCACTTCTTGGCACCCTGTTCTTCATTTTTTTATTCTCTTGTCAGTTGTTTGTGTCATGCCATATACCTCCAGTCACAAACTTTATGATGGTGAAGCTTAGGAGCCTTGGGAAGACAGAAAATTCAATTTTGTGGGACAAATCACCTCTTCTGGAAGCACAGGAGCCAGTGGGACACGTGTGCGTCACAGTCCCTCAAGGCTCAGACTTCAACTTTCTCTGCCTCCTCCAAGTGAGACCCTCTGCCTCCAGGGATGCTGGAAACAGTGCATCTCTGCTCAACACCACATCTGTCTCTGTGGAGATGCTCACTATAGTTTACAAACTTTTCATTGTTTCTGGGAATTTGGAACTGGGAAAAAGTTATTCAGATATCTCATCATTCTGACATCTACACTGTCTTCAACACTGCAGGTGAATTGATCATTTCAGTCCTGTGGGGAATTGAGGTCATAGACACACAAATGTTTATGTCCATCCTTCTACCTTCTTCCCACACAAACAATTGCTGATGGGTCTGCCATCTTGAGGTTGCCATCCTGGTAGTGGGAAAGAGGTGAATATTTTTCAGTCTCAAAAACAGAGTCTGTAAGGGAAGCAGATGCAACAGGATTCATGGTAAGTAGTCTTGTCTGGAAATTGCATTCTTCTGGGGTAGAAACTTATGTATTGCCAAAGACATTCAGAGGGGAGGAATAATTTCCAAGACATGAAGAGAGTTTGGAGAGAGAGACTGAAAGACCAAGACCCTAATGGTTCCTGATATATTTTAACGTAACCCTCATTGATGGGCTTGCTGGAGTTAGCTTCAAGCAGCAATGAAATCTAAGTCTTATGATGGATAGGACTCTAATTTCAAAATTAATCTTGAGTTTTAATGTGTCATAGAGAATTGATACAGAAATTTTCTTAATATAGTTCATGTATAAAATTCCATGGATGTTAATGAATACGATGGAGCTAAGTGAATCATCAAATCCTCTGCATGAAATATTTGAATGAACAGTAGTTGATGAAATGAAATTATTTCTACAATGTTGGTGTAATGTGCTTAGTTGAGTCAGTAATTATATTTCTACTGAAATTGTAAAGAGTAAGTAAAACTATGTGTAGCCTTTGATATTGGTTAGCGTTTATCCCTCTTGAATTTAGAGAAAGAAATTTTAAGGAAAATTAACTTCACACTGAAAGTTGAAGATGGCAGAAAAACATTGAGGACTTCTGCATTTATTGGGACAAATATACCATGCAATATTTTCTTTGCATAAAAAAATAGTCTAATGTCATTTCCATCTCTCTTCCACTTTAAATTATTAAATGCACATGATTCTATAGCCCTAATTTCCAGTTTGGATACCATTGTTCTACTTTAATACTTTTTCTGGATTCTACATTAAATAGAATTTCAAGCATCTTTTTCTAAAATAATGAACAGAAAATTATATGCTCTCTAATAAGAATTAATTTAGTATCTACCCAAACTATTTTATCATTTAATTATATTTAATATCCCATAGCTTAGGACACATCCCAATATTGAACAACTTATGTGGTGGGTACAACTGGCAGGAAATGAAATAAATATTCTCTTGATACTTTAATGTTGATCTATCCTGAACAGAAACAATGTGATCATGGTAAATTACTCAGTGTATCTACATTTTATTGAGATTTTTGAATCTTCATTGATCAGTGATATTGGTCTGTAGAATAAAACTTAGACAATGGATAATTATCATGATCAAACTTGTAGAATTCAATCTTACAGAACGGCCAGCGGCTCCGTGGTTTTCATCCTGCACCGGCGCAAGCAGCAGGTGCGACACATTCACAGGAACGATCTCTCCCCCAGGTCCTCCCCTGAGACCAGAGCTGCCCACAGCGTCCTTGCCTTGGTGAGCACCTTTGTGTGTTTTTACATCCTCTCCTGCATCATCCAAGTTTGTGTGGCAGTTTTGCATAATCCTGACTGGTTACTGTTTACTGTCTCTGCCTTAATAAATGGGAGTTTTCCAACTTTCTGCCCCTTCGTGTTCATGAGGGATGAGCACAGTGTATCCAGAATCTACTCTTTCTGTTTTGGAAGGAGCACAGAATCACCTAATCTCATCATTGAAAATACGAGTTTTCTCTTTTTCACTGTGTTAAGTCATCCACTGATGCACTCAACCTCTGCAGTATTCCCTTAAAACGCAGAGGACACATATACAATTCTCTCCCTGCTCCTAAAAGTCTTCTCTGTCTGACTTGACTTAAAGGAGTCCCGGCCCATTCCCCCCCTCTCCCCAGCACATCAGCTACACTCATTCAGAAATTCCCTAAACCCTCCTCTGCTCTCCAGTATCGCAGCACCGTAACAGGGTACGACCGTCTCATTAGGAATTTTCTCCATGTTTTGGAGCCCCTGCCGTAGCTGTCGGGAAAATGCTCCTGTATGGGCCTCGTGTTGGAGCTTGGATGAGTAATGAAAGCACCGTCTATGATAATAACTAGAATGTAGTAACCTGGAACATGAGGAAAGAAAACTGCTCAATTTTAACTTTAAAACGTTGGAAAGAAAAATTCCAGGAGGTGGCATTGCAGGGCCTCTGCATCGAAGCTCTTGTCTCATGTGGCGAATCTGTGGTCTTTTTACACAGTTTCTGTCTGTGCTTCTTCCGCTTCTAAGGTGCAGCCTTCCAACCTGCATCTTTGGGACATGGTCCCCAAACTGAGCGGATTCCCACGACAGCACTGCCCTTGCTCTGTGGGTCTGGGGCAGCCTCATTCCTTTCTGCAGGGTGTTCCCTGAGTTTCCCTGCATCTTCCCAAGGTGTGTGCTTAGAAGGAAGAGCGGTGAGTATCACTGGAACCCCAAGCAGGACACATCTCTCAGGCCCAAGAAGGAGGCGAGACGGATGCAGAAGGCATACAGGAGGTGCCAAGGAGCTTGAGCTGGAGGGAGCAAGAACTCTGACAGGGCAAAGTTCAGGGATTTTTTCGAATCGTCCTTAAATTAGATTTCATATTTATGCATATGTCTCTTTCTACATTATTTAAAATTCGATTATTTGTTTTAGCTTAATTTTCTTTTGTTAACTTATTAAGGTGTAACTTTAGTTGTTTTAGGGGGTTTTTTTGACATAGTGTTGTTTATCATAATAAAAATATAAGCCTGCTGTAAATTTTATACACTGTACTGCATTATCTAGAGTGATAGATTTTGTTATAAAATGTTTAATGAATGTGAAGAAAATCATGCATTCTGTATACACGGTTGCAAATTCGATTATTTGTTTTAGCTTAATTTTCTTTTGTTAACTTATTAAGGTGTAACTTTAGTTGTTTTAGGGGTTTTTTTTGACATAGTGTTGTTTATCATAATAAAAATATAAGCCTGCTGTAAATTTTATACACTGTACTGCATTATCTAGGGTGATAGATTTTGTTATAAAATGTTTAATGAATGTGAAGAAAATCATGCATTCTGTATACATGGTTGCAATTTTGTATTTTATATATTTTTCATATTATT
>NW_012144522.1:1281332-1288755 GCF_000956105.1 Propithecus coquereli | reverse complement strand
GAAAAAATTAGCCGGG
Organism: Propithecus coquereli; assembly: GCF_000956105.1. NCBI lineage: Eukaryota > Metazoa > Chordata > Mammalia > Primates > Indriidae > Propithecus > Propithecus coquereli. The sequence goes on along the minus strand of NW_012144522.1, from coordinate 1,288,739 downwards.
CATGGTGGCACATGCCTGTGGTCCCAGCTACTCGGGAGACTGAGGCAGTAGAATTGCTTGAGCCCAGGAGTGTGAGGTTGCTGTGAGCTAGGATGATGCCACGACACTCTAGCCCGGACAACACAGTGAGACTCTGTCTTAAAAAAAAAAAAAAATTGAATGTAGTATTTTATTTTAGTTAATAAAAATCAGTATCTTCTAGTAGTAATAAATATTGATTAGAGTATTCCACTTACAAGTGTGCATAGCTTATTGCACTTAATTTTTATTAATATAATTTATCATTTTATAAATTTATAATGCTCATTGTATTCAGATTTCACGTAATTTTAAATTTCCTTTTTTATTTTATACAAAACACTTTTAACGTGAATCATGTGTGTTGTGTGGGTGTGCGTATGTGTATATCTGTGCACACGTGTCTGTGTGCATTTGTGTGTGCACATTTACCTGGGTGTCCATTTGTATTTGTGTGTGTGCATATTTGCATATGTGTGTGAATGGATGTGTGTGTGAACTTGTGTTTGTAGACCTCACTCTGCACGTGGATCTTGCATTGCTCACATGAGAAGCGTACGAGACTTTTTTCTTCAGGAGGTAACTGATCCTGCGAAGAGACTGAATGTAAACACTTCTTATCTTTTATGCCGTGTATGTATTTGAATTTTCATTGACTATATTGTAATTAAAAGTGTTATGTATTAAGGAATTCCTCAGAGTGTATACCTTTTGAGAGCTCCTTTTGAGGTCAATGTTAAAACAGAGTGAAGATTTGTGAAGGACACAGGAAGCAAGCAAACGAAAGAAAGGTGAGGTGTATCCTGAGTGGACCATATAAAGAGAGAGGTAAGTGAAGGGGGGGATATAGGGAGAGGCCAGGAAAAGAGAGGAAACGAAAGAGGAGGTGAGAACCTGAAGGAGAACCAGAGAAAAAGAAACCTGATGTCCTGGGCTTTAAAGAGGGAGCATCAGAGTGAGAGAAATAAGGACATAATGGAATCGGAGAGAAAAATGAGGAAGAAGAGGACGCAGAGAAAGATACAAATCAGAAAAAAAGAGGAAAAATGGGACGGGAAATATGAGTGGGGAGGTACAGAGTAACACGGAAGAGGGTGTGTGTGTACGTCAGAGACGGAGACAGAGCGCCAAGGAACAGAGGAAACTAAGGAGGAGCAGAGAGAAAGGGAGAGGGGGAAGGAGAAATGAAAATTACGGAGAGTAAGATGGGGTTAAAGTGGCAGAGAAATCAGACAGAAGCAAAAAAAAGATAGTAAATAGAGATGGAGTTAGAGAGGTAGGAGAATTTAAAGACAGGGAGAAACTGAGAGAAAATGTAAAAGTTGACACAGCAAGTGTTAAAGGGAAGTTGAGTTGTTGATTATATTCTAACAAGTGGACGTACAGAGACCCCCTTTGAACTGAGAATTCCTCGCATCCTGTACATTTCGATTTGCGTATATTTATAGTGACTGAGTTAAAATATTTTTGAATTGCTCTTTTGAGTTATTATTTGGCCTTGGGTTTTTTTCTTTTTGGCCTTGGATTATTTAAATATGACTTATTTAAATTCTGAATATTTGGGAATTTTCTTTTTATCTTTTATTTAAACTTATTGATTTGTAGACTTATTCCACTGCATTCAGATAATACACCATTGTAGGTTGAAAATGTGCTTGCAAAATTCATATGTTGATGTCCTAACCCGAACACTTCATAATGTGACCTTATGTGGAAATAAGGTCCTTACAGCTGGAATTAGTGAAGCTGGTATCATAAGGAAACAGGGCAGGCACCTAACACAAGATGACTGGTGATCTTATGAAAAAGGAGAAACTTGGACACAGAGACACGCACAGAGGGAGAATATCACGTGAAGAGGAAGGCAGATACATAAAAGCCTGTAGACGCCAAAGATTGCCAGAAGGTGGCATAGAGGCAGGGAACAGATTTTATCCCACAACTTTCAGAAAGAACCCACCATGCTGAAAGCTTGATCTTGGACTTCTAGCCCCCGGAATTGTGAGGCAGGAGGTTTCCGCTGTTCTAAGCCACCCAGCGTGTTGTACATCACTACGGCAGCCCTAGCAGGATGGGAAAGACATTCTGCATAACCTGAAACATTTGGAATATGTTGAAGGTTGCTTATGGCCTGGGATGTGGTCAATTTCAGTAACTATGATGAATGCACTTTAAATATATATGAATTCTTCCATTTTGTGGGTGGGGGGCAGGAATGTCTATACCTCCATTGGGTGAAGATTATTAAGAAGGTGGCTCACATATTTTTATGTCCTTATCAAATTTTTATCTACTTGTTATAACAGCTCTTTAGATAAGTGTGTTATTCCCCCACAGCCTCTGTGAATGGATCTGCTTCTCCTGGTAATTCTGTAAATTACTGCTTTGTGTATGTTGCAGCTACGTCATAGGTTCAAATGGATTTGTAATATATTATCATCATTAAGTTGGCCCCATTCACTGGAATGCTTAAAATGTTACCCCGAAATACAACAAGAGCCATTGGATCCAGGGAGAGCAGGGGGGAGATGAAGAAGAAATGAGAAAACAGCCTTCTAACCCAGACATACAGTAAAACAAACACATGAATTAAATATGCACACATGTAAAATATAAAAGGTTAGAAAAAATAAATATTGATTTCCTCATTACATAATATGAAATTATAAGTCAAAGGACAAAACAAACCTAAATACTCTTATCTTACTCTTCCTGAATAAAAGTATATCTATTTATAATCTGAAAGATTCTAGGATCCCTCCATAAAATGCAAATAGAAAAACATGTAAAAGCAATATAACAATATGTAAAAGAAATGACAATATCTATATGAGATTTAAAATCCTACCATAAAATAGGAAAATTGAAAACATAAAACAGGATAGAGTTGCCAAATTGAATGAGACAACAATTGAATGAAAAATGAATTTAAATAATAAACATTTAATTGACCTGACTTTGTTTACATATAAAGGACATAAACATGAAACAAAAATGATGCAATGGTTTCACACATCAAATTCAAAAATGTAAGTATTTTTCAACACAGAGATGCTGTTAAAGGATTTTGGTTACGAATCCTGCATGGACCGGGTGTGGGAGAGTTTCGAGCTACCTCCTTTTTAGAACTAAAGGGGGAGGATATGAACTCATAAAAATCTGGCTGCATTCTGTCGTACACAAACACATATGAATGGTTGTACCTGGTATTTGTTCTGCTTATAAAGAATAGCATGATTGTTAGACATTCAAACCACATCAAAGGTCTAGCAAAATTTAACATTTGACTGTAATCTTCATCTCAACAAAACCAAGAGTTCATCATTTTGAGTATATTTCTCAAGTTTCTTTTTTATGATCGCCCAGGTTCTGTCATCTGTTAGCAGTGTGTCTAAAACCGTCCCTCCCGGTCATCTGGAGGAATCTGAGAAGTAGCAGGTCTTTGTTCTTGCTCCCAGATCTGCCCGCTTTGCTGAATAGGGTCCAGGTGCCCCAGCTCAAAATCAGTCTGATGCATCAATGTCTCCAGCTCTCTACTCCCTGGGAGGGGTGGGCCTCGCTCCCTCCTAGGAGGAGCTCTGAGCATCTCTGTGGGCCCTGGGGACCCAGCAGTGGGGCTGGGATGAGCCAGCCCTCAGCAGGGAAGACACAGGCCACTGTGGTACACAGATTCCGTCAGAGCCCCTCAGAGCTGGGCGAGCCCCCAGAGCTGCCAGGTCACTGGAGGATCTGCTTGCTGGTCCCCTACCTGGACGCATCCTGACATGGCCTCACACGTAGCTTGCAGGGAGCATGAGAGCTTTTCTGAAGTGGTGCAAGGCGGTAACTTCCTAGGGACGAGGACCGGTACCGCCTGAGCAGTCCGTAGGGTGCCCTCGCAGGTCCGCTTTGACAGGTATTGCTGTTCTCTTGCTCTCGTTGTAGCAGCCCGTGTTGGGGCCTTTCGCTTCTTTTTTCCCAATTTAATTCTGTGCTCACGGCCTGCAGAGGTTCATATGGAGCGAGCATGTGGTTGCGAAACTCGCCAACGCAGTTCCCGAGGACCCCCAGGCCCGAGATCTCACGACGGTCTTCTAGCGAACCCCACCTCTCTCTTCTCCTGCTTCCAACTCCCTCAGTGTCTACGAGGAGCTGAGGCCACGCCCATCCTTGGTCCCCAAATGCTCCCTGGATCATGGGTTTTCCAAACCCACTTAATCCACTGAGCAACCCCTTTCCTGCGCACTGCCCGCTCTTGATGAGTTGCCTGCTCGCCTGCCTGTTCCTCTTGGGATGAAAAAAGAAAAAAAAAGCAAGATCATACCTGTTTTATCTATCATGTAGCTAATTTTCCTCTTCCTGGAGTTCTCCTTATGTCCGCGGCACTCTGATTTGTAAATAAAGTAAGAGTTTGAGTTACTGAAGAGCTCCCAGCTCCCTGCTCAAGGGAGACCGAGTTACCCCATCTCCTGTCCGTCTTCAACACCGAGTAGCAAATTATCACTCGATACAGCAATCTAGCTGTTTCTGGCTTTAAGGTTAATTCCCTTGGAATATATCTCTTTATTTGACTTGGGCTCTGAACCTGAAGAAAAAGAGGAATTTTAGGTCACTGGCTGCCACCTAAGACACCCAGAACCTCCCCGACCCATATTTGTGGCTCATTTCCAGCTAGTCTGCTCAACAGGTGACCAGGATGAGAAGGGGGGATAAGGCTCCAGGGAATCATGTTTGTTAAAGCCATAACCTTCCCCAAAATGAAGCCCAAACAAATACACAGAATTTGCTATTCCTGATTTCACCTTTCCTTTGAGCTTCCATACAGACAGCCCAATTCCCTCTCATGCATTTGGGTGCGGCTTTTACTGGACTGGAAAGAAAGTGTTTTTCCTTTTCCTTCAAATGGTTTCTCGTCCACATCTGAACCCCCTTCTTTAGAGGAGCTAGGTAAGGAGGGCTGGTCAGCTGGGTGTCGGGTGGAGGGGCAGAGGGGCTCTGGGTCTTCAGTCTCATCTCGAATGCAATGGGAGGCCCTTTCTCGTACAAGTCCTGAGTCAGAGTGCAGGTTGGCCTCATGGACCTGCCTTTCATGAGGCCCTGAGCAGGGCGTGGCTGTCCCCTATTGGCTGGGAGGATTCCTCTCTCGTGCCACTCATCAGAGCCTCGTCTGGGTTTGGATAAGGAGTATTTATAGTTGTAGTGGTGCTGGGGACCCAGACACAGATAAAGCAAGACTTCTGCAGGGTCCCGTCACGGTGTCAGAAAGCTGAATAACACAGCCAGAGGGACAGAAGGACAGAGGGGCTGAAAACTGCAAGACATTGCTGAAAGAATTTAAACAAATCATAAATAAATGAAAAGATACCCTGTGTTCATGGGTTGAAAGAATTAATATTGTCAAAATGTCAGTGCTACTCGAAGTGCAAAGTGATCTACAGATTTAATTCGATTGAAATCACAACAGTGTTGTATTTGCAGAAATAGAAAAACCCATCCTAAAATTTATATGGAATCTCAAGAGAACACAAATAGCACCCCCCCCCCAAAATTGAAGGCTCATACTTCTTGACTTCAAAAATTACTACAAAGCTAACAGTAATCACAATAGTATAACACTGGCGTAAATATAAACATATAGCCTAATGCAATAGATTAGAGCACCCAGAAATACTCTTGCATATATGGTCAAATAATTTTTTTTTTTTGAGTCACTATGTTGTCCTGGCTAGAGTGAGTGCCGTGGCGTCATCCTAGCTCACAGCAACCTCAAACTCCTGGGCTCAAGCGATCCTACTGCCTCAGCCTCCCGAGTAGCTGAGACTACAGGCATGCGCCACCATGGCCGGCTAATTTTTTCTATATATTTTTAGTTATCCAGATAATTTCTTTCTATTTTTTTAGTAGAGACGGGGTCTTGCTCTTGCTCAGGCTGGTCTCTAACTCCAGAGCTCAAACAATCCGCCTGCCTCGGCCTCCCTGAGTGCTAGGATTACAGACGTGAGCCACCTTGCCTGGCCGGTCAAATGATTTTTGATAAGGGTACCAAGAACAAATAATAGGGAAAGGACAGCCTTCCACAAATAATTCTGCTAAAACTGTATATTCACGTGCAAAATAATGAATGTGGACCCTTGCCTTACACCATATACAAAATTGACTCAAAATGGATCAAAAGCCTAAACGTGAAAGCAAAAACTATAAACTTACGTAAGAAAAAATAACACAAAAACTTTATAACATTGGATTTGGCAATGATTTCTTGGCTAGGACACCAAAGGCACAGACAGCAAAAGGAAAAATAAATACACTGGACTACATCAAAATTAAAAACTTCTAGCATCAAAGGACACAATCAACAGAATGAAAAAAGACGCCTATGGAATGAAAGAAGATATTTGCAAATCCTATATCTCATGAGGGGTTAATATCGAATTATACAAAACATCTCTACAGCTCAAGGAAGAGAGTTCGAAGACGACCCTTCTTTTCACTGTGACTAGTCACTGTCACCCTTGTGTTCCATCTCCTGGGGGACCCTCATTCTCGCTTCACAGCAGAGGAAGCAGCAAAAACCTGGGCGTGTTGGAGGGGTACGGTGATGGTGTCTTCCTTCTCATGAGAAATCTAAGGGGGACAGGGCGCCTGAAACCAGACCCCAGCTGCAGGGTAATGGGAGTAACTGCAACCCCAAGACGTGCCAGAGCAGAGAACACAAGAATCTCTTCCATGGGATAAAGATGGACCCTACTGGGAAAGAGAGAGAGATCTTAACATTTAGTCTTACCCCTGCTCACGTCACTCACCTGGAGGGTTTAATTAGCAGAAGGCTTTTGCATCTTAAAAGCTCTGTCCATCATGTGCCTGTGAGTGGTTAGACTCGCTGCTGCCTCGCCCCCTTTTCGTCCAGACAGTCGGGGGGTTTCAGACTCCGCAGCCTGCCGGCCTGCGGGCAGGTCCAGGCAGAGGGAGGCGCTAGCAGAGACGAGCGCAGAGGAGGCCACCGTGTGTGTCCTCAGGTGCCATCTCACTCAGGGGCTGTCTTTGCTCTTGATGTGGCTTCTGGGCCCCAGTAACTCCAACTTCCTCCGCTGTGCCTCCACGCGTGAGGCCGGGAGCAGGGTCCGGAGGGAGCTAATCTCTGTGTTGCCGCAACACTGCCTCTGAATAAAATACTCCAAGTGGATTTTGTATTTCGTGCTGGACATTGACCAAAGTCAAGGCACAAAACAAGAGCTATGCATTTTATAAATAATGTCATCTTAAGTTTAATAAATTGGGGTACATAAAATTATATTTCAAAATAAAAATTTGCGGCCGAGCGCGGTGGCTCACGCCTGTAATCCTAGCACTCTGGGAGGCCGAGGCGGGCGGATTCTTTGAGCTCAGGAGTTCGAGACCTGCCTGAGCAAG
>NW_012144522.1:1278201-1280052 GCF_000956105.1 Propithecus coquereli | reverse complement strand
AAGAAGAGCTTGCACACACCAGCGTCACTACTTGAGAGAATAAAGGGACTGACAGTTGGGAAACACGCATTGATTAAGGCAGACGTCTTCACCAGCCACTGAGTAGTCTTACCGAAAAAATAAAAATAAAGGTAAATGACGGCAGAGAGGGTATAAAAAGAGACAAAGGTGCTCACGAGGATAAGGATGCTGTGGGTGGCTGTATCCTCAGGGGAGGATCTGGGTGAGATGCTGCTCCTATGGATGTGTGGGACCCTCTGCTTGTGCCGGTGCAGGATGAAAACCATGGAGCCACTCGCCCAGGTTATGAGGCCCAAACACAAGGCATCAGGAGTGGATACGAATATTGCATATGGTAAGTCGCCTTGATGGCTAAAGGAACAGCATCCAAAATCTATAGCTGTGATGTTTTCATTCCTCCACCTTCCAATCACATGCATAGGAACTTTGATATTTACCAGCATGTACAGGACCCAGCACAGAATATTGGAGGGGCCAATGTATCCGAGAGCTTTTACTTTAAGCCCCGCCCATCTGGAGTTCCTGGGGCTGATTATGATGCCCTGAAAGACACTCAAGAGGCAGGTGGTACTAAGAGAGACACCCTGGCCACTCTGTGAACATAGAAAACAAGTTTGCATCCAAACTCACTGAGGAAATATTTCATCCCCACAGCTGTCATGGTCTCTGGGATTCCTCTTGAGAGAATGACCAAGGAGTTGGCCACCGTCAAGTGCCTGAGAATCAAATCTGTAGACCTTGACTTCTGTCCAGTGAAGTGAAGGAACATATAGTGATATAAAAGTGAGAGATTCCCCAGTATTCCAATGGCAATCTGAGCCAAAAAAACCATTCCAGTATTCACATACATGGAGGCCATTCTGGTATTTTCCAGGACTCAATATTCACATTCACAAATACAGGATTCTGCGTGGAAGCATGAATTGTGGATTATTATTCTTGTGGAAAGCTAAATCCAAAAATTTCCATTCCATCTAAGAATTTAATAAAAATGTTTAATTTATTTTGTTAAAAGATTTTCCAAGTTTGATGTATTTATGTAGGACTTCCAATATATGGGTCATTGTTATTCATTGTTTATCCAACTTCTTTAATATTTGCAACGCTCTGACTTAGGATCTAACATTATACTCCTGTTACAGACAAGGAAATTTTAGCTGAAATGTTATTGAAAGGACTCATCTGTATATTTTTAGAGTTGGAGTTTTAACCTGGAAAGCCTGGTTGCAATGATACTGGTATTTATCATTGTCCTATACAGCCACTTGTTTGTGTTCTTTAGATACTCCAAATATATATCCTTGATATGTTTCAAATTTATTTTATTGCATAAGTTTAATTGTGCTAACTCATTTTTTATAAACATTTATTATATGGACCAATCACAAATTCACAAAGTGAATGAACATTCATAGACGCACTCAATAATTTTCCATTTTCAAAAGGAATTTACCTAATATAGGTCAATGCTAGGGCGGCGCCAGAATGAATCATATCATTTATTTTGCCAATGGCATGTATGAAAAAATTATTACATAATGTTGGACTTTACCCTAAGCAATGAGGTTTTTTGTTTTGTTTGTTTGTTTCTTGTGGGATAGAGTCTTACTCTGTTGCCCAGGCTAGAGTGCCAAGACGTCAGCCTAGCTCACAGCAACCTCAAACTCCTTCTGCCTCAGCCTCCGGATTAGCTGGGACTACAGGCATGTGCCACCATGCCCGGCTACTTTTCTCTATACATTTTTAGTTGTCCAGCTAATTTCTTTCTATTTTTTTAGTAGAGACGGGGTCTTGCTCTTGCTCAGACTGGTCTCGAACTCCAGAGCTCAA
>NW_012144522.1:1272639-1278151 GCF_000956105.1 Propithecus coquereli | reverse complement strand
AATAAAAGTATATCTATTTATAATCTGAAAGATTCTAGGATCCCTCCATAAAATGCAAATAGAAAAACATGTAAAAGCAATATAACAATATGTAAAACAAACGACAATATCTATATGAGATTTAAAATCCTACCATAAAATAGGAAAATTGAAAACATAAAACAAGATAGAGTTGCCAAATTGAATGAGACAACAATGGAATGAAAAATGAATTTAAATAATAAACATTTAATTGACCTGACTTTGTTTACATATAAAGGACATAAACATGAAACAAAAATGATGCAATGGTTTCACACATCAAATTCAAAAATGTAAGTATTTTTCAACACAGAGATGCTGTTAAAGGATTTTGGTTACGAATCCTGCATGGACCAGGTGTGGGAGCGTTTCGAGCTACGTCCTTTTTAGAACTAAAGGGGGAGGATATGAACTCATAAAAATCTGGCTGCATTCTGTCGTACACAAACACATATGAATGGTTGTACCTGGTATTTGTTCTGCTTATAAAGAATAGCATGATTGTTAGACATTCAAACCACATCAAAGGTCTAGCAAAATTTAACATTTGACTGTAATCTTCATCTCAACAAAACCAAGAGTTCATCATTTTGAGTATATTTCTCAAGTTTCTTTTTTATGATCGCCCAGGTTCTGTCATCTGTTAGCAGTGTGTCTAAAACCGTCCCTCCCGGTCATCTGGAGGAATCTGAGAAGTAGCAGGTCTTTGTTCTTGCTCCCAGATCTGCCCGCTTTGCTGAATAGGGTCCAGGTGCCCCAGCTCAAAATCAGTCTGATGCATCAATGTCTCCAGCTCTCTACTCCCTGGGAGGGGTGGGCCTCGCTCCCTCCTAGGAGGAGCTCTGAGCATCTCTGTGGGCCCTGGGGACCCAGCAGTGGGGCTGGGATGAGCCAGCCCTCAGCGGGGAAGACACAGGCCACTGTGGTACACAGATTCCGTCAGAGCCCCTCAGAGCTGGGCGAGCCCCCAGAGCTGCCAGGTCACTGGAGGATCTGCTTGCTGGTCCCCTACCTGGACGCATCCTGACATGGCCTCACACGTAGCTTGCAGGGAGCATGAGAGCTTTTCTGAAGTGGTGCAAGGCGGTAACTTCCTAGGGACGAGGACCTGTACCGCCTGAGCAGTCCGTAGGGTGCCCTCGCAGGTCCGCTTTGACAGGTATTGCTGTTCTCTTGCTCTCGTTGTAGCAGCCCGTGTTGGGGCCTTTCGCTTCTTTTTTCCCAATTTAATTCTGTGCTCACGGCCTGCAGAGGTTCATATGGAGCGAGCATGTGGTTGCGAAACTCGCCAACGCAGTTCCCGAGGACCCCCAGGCCCGAGATCTCACGACGGTCTTCTAGCGAACCCCACCTCTCTCTTCTCCTGCTTCCAACTCCCTCAGTGTCTACGAGGAGCTGAGGCCACGCCCATCCTTTGTCCCCAAATGCTCCCTGGATCATGGGTTTTCCAAACCCACTTAATCCACTGAGCAACCCCTTTCCTGCGCACTGCCCGCTCTTGATGAGTTGCCTGCTCGCCTGCCTGTTCCTCTTGGGATGAAAAAAGAAAAAAAAAGCAAGATCATACCTGTTTTATCTATCATGTAGCTAATTTTCCTCTTCCTGGAGTTCTCCTTATGTCCGCGGCACTCTGATTTGTAAATAAAGTAAGAGTTTGAGTTACTGAAGAGCTCCCAGCTCCCTGCTCAAGGGAGACCGAGTTACCCCATCTCCTGTCCGTCTTCAACACCGAGTAGCAAATTATCACTCGATACAGCAATCTAGCTGTTTCTGGCTTTAAGGTTAATTCCCTTGGAATATATCTCTTTATTTGACTTGGGCTCTGAACCTGAAGAAAAAGAGGAATTTTAGGTCACTGGCTGCCACCTAAGACACCCAGAACCTCCCCGACCCATATTTGTGGCTCATTTCCAGCTAGTCTGCTCAACAGGTGACCAGGATGAGAAGGGGGGATAAGGCTCCAGGGAATCATGTTTGTTAAAGCCATAACCTTCCCCAAAATGAAGCCCAAACAAATACACAGAATTTGCTATTCCTGATTTCACCTTTCCTTTGAGCTTCCATACAGACAGCCCAATTCCCTCTCATGCATTTGGGTGCGGCTTTTACTGGACTGGAAAGAAAGTGTTTTTCCTTTTCCTTCAAATGGTTTCTCGTCCACATCTGAACCCCCTTCTTTAGAGGAGCTAGGTAAGGAGGGCTGGTCAGCTGGGTGTCGGGTGGAGGGGCAGAGGGGCTCTGGGTCTTCAGTCTCATCTCGAATGCAATGGGAGGCCCTTTCTCGTACAAGTCCTGAGTCAGAGTGCAGGTTGGCCTCATGGACCTGCCTTTCATGAGGCCCTGAGCAGGGCGTGGCTGTCCCCTATTGGCTGGGAGGATTCCTCTCTCGTGCCACTCATCAGAGCCTCGTCTGGGTTTGGATAAGGAGTATTTATAGTTGTAGTGGTGCTGGGGACCCAGACACAGATAAAGCAAGACTTCTGCAGGGTCCCGTCACGGTGTCAGAAAGCTGAATAACACAGCCAGAGGGGCAGAAGGACAGAGGGGCTGAAAACTGCAAGACATTGCTGAAAGAATTTAAACAAATCATAAATAAATGAAAAGATACCCTGTGTTCGTGGGTTGAAAGAATTAATATTGTCAAAATGTCAGTGCTACTCGAAGTGCAAAGTGATCTACAGATTTAATTCGATTGAAATCACAACAGTGTTGTATTTGCAGAAATAGAAAAACCCATCCTAAAATTTATATGGAATCTCAAGAGAACACAAATAGCACCCCCCCCCCCAAAATTGAAGGCTCATACTTCTTGACTTCAAAAATTACTACAAAGCTAACAGTAATCACAATAGTATAACACTGGCGTAAATATAAACATATAGCCTAATGCAATAGATTAGAGCACCCAGAAATACTCTTGCATATATGGTCAAATAATTTTTTTTTTTTGAGTCACTATGTTGTCCTGGCTAGAGTGAGTGCCGTGGCGTCATCCTAGCTCACAGCAACCTCAAACTCCTGGGCTCAAGCGATCCTACTGCCTCAGCCTCCCGAGTAGCTGAGACTACAGGCATGCGCCACCATGGCCGGCTAATTTTTTCTATATATTTTTAGTTATCCAGATAATTTCTTTCTATTTTTTTAGTAGAGACGGGGTCTTGCTCTTGCTCAGGCTGGTCTCTAACTCCAGAGCTCAAACAATCCGCCTGCCTCGGCCTCCCTGAGTGCTAGGATTACAGACGTGAGCCACCTTGCCTGGCCGGTCAAATGATTTTTGATAAGGGTACCAAGAACAAATAATAGGGAAAGGACAGCCTTCCACAAATAATTCTGCTAAAACTGTATATTCACGTGCAAAATAATGAATGTGGACCCTTGCCTTACACCATATACAAAATTGACTCAAAATGGATCAAAAGCCTAAACGTGAAAGCAAAAACTATAAACTTACGTAAGAAAAAATAACACAAAAACTTTATAACATTGGATTTGGCAATGATTTCTTGGCTAGGACACCAAAGGCACAGACAGCAAAAGGAAAAATAAATACACTGGACTACATCAAAATTAAAAACTTCTAGCATCAAAGGACACAATCAACAGAATGAAAAAAGACGCCTATGGAATGAAAGAAGATATTTGCAAATCCTATATCTCATGAGGGGTTAATATCGAATTATACAAAACATCTCTACAGCTCAAGGAAGAGAGTTCGAAGACGACCCTTCTTTTCACTGTGACTAGTCACTGTCACCCTTGTGTTCCATCTCCTGGGGGACCCTCATTCTCGCTTCACAGCAGAGGAAGCAGCAAAAACCTGGGCGTGTTGGAGGGGTACGGTGATGGTGTCTTCCTTCTCATGAGAAATCTAAGGGGGACAGGGCGCCTGAAACCAGACCCCAGCTGCAGGGTAATGGGAGTAACTGCAACCCCAAGACGTGCCAGAGCAGAGAACACAAGAATCTCTTCCATGGGATAAAGATGGACCCTACTGGGAAAGAGAGAGAGATCTTAACATTTAGTCTTACCCCTGCTCACGTCACTCACCTGGAGGGTTTAATTAGCAGAAGGCTTTTGCATCTTAAAAGCTCTGTCCATCATGTGCCTGTGAGTGGTTAGACTCGCTGCTGCCTCGCCCCCTTTTCGTCCAGACAGTCGGGGGGTTTCAGACTCCGCAGCCTGCCGGCCTGCGGGCAGGTCCAGGCAGAGGGAGGCGCTAGCAGAGACGAGCGCAGAGGAGGCCACCGTGTGTGTCCTCAGGTGCCATCTCACTCAGGGGCTGTCTTTGCTCTTGATGTGGCTTCTGGGCCCCAGTAACTCCAACTTCCTCCGCTGTGCCTCCACGCGTGAGGCCGGGAGCAGGGTCCGGAGGGAGCTAATCTCTGTGTTGCCGCAACACTGCCTCTGAATAAAATACTCCAAGTGGATTTTGTATTTCGTGCTGGACATTGACCAAAGTCAAGGCACAAAACAAGAGCTATGCATTTTATAAATAATGTCATCTTAAGTTTAATAAATTGGGGTACATAAAATTATATTTCAAAATAAAAATTTGCGGCCGAGCGCGGTGGCTCACGCCTGTAATCCTAGCACTCTGGGAGGCCGAGGCGGGCGGATTCTTTGAGCTCAGGAGTTCGAGACCTGCCTGAGCAAGAGCGAGACCCCGTATCTACTAAAAAAATAAGAAAGAAATTAGCTGGACAACTAAAAAATGTATATATATATATTAAAAATTAGCCGGGCATGGTGGCACATGCCTGTAGTCCCAGCTACTCAGGAGGCTGAGGCAGGAGGATTGGTTGAGCCCAGGAGTTTGAGGTTGCTGTGAGCTAGGATGACACCACAGCACTCTAGCCCAGGCAACACAGTGAGACTCTGTCTCAAAAAATAAAATAAAACAAAATAAAAATTTGCTTTAATAATTGCAATTATTTATAATTTAATTATATAGTGTCACCTGAAATGGTTTACTATGTTTGATTAATATGAGATTTTTTTTCATTTGAATGTGTCCATCGGGCTCCTTTGGTGATTTCGAAAGCAATGAGACTCCTCACTAAACAATAAATTCATGTCTTTGGCTGGCAAATTGCTACTACTCTGTGGCTCTCAGCTTAATGAAAGACTCTTCCATAACATTTCTTCTTAAAACTGGAGATGCAGAAGACTACGCTGACATCTGTTTTTGTCACCAAAGACGATTGACATTGAGGCTTAAGGAGAACAATCTACTTTCTAAACATTACCAGAAACCATTCAATTTGATCTCAGAAAGGAAATGTCTGTTTAATGTTTGTTCCCACCTGCACTCTTTGTAAACATCAGGGCACGTATGTCCTGTGTTCTCCTTTGTCTCCTGCAGTTCACAATTTCAGTATTTCACTGAAAATACACTCATCTTTCTCCATAAGCATCGTCATATCTCAAATCATCACGTTTCTCCTAGCAGGTGAGCTGTATCTCAGATGAACAACTCGGCCCCAAATGTGTG
>NW_012144522.1:1272267-1272589 GCF_000956105.1 Propithecus coquereli | reverse complement strand
GATACAAGGGGCACATATTAATAATCATTAGAGATAATTTATACCACTCAGTCCAAATTAATGGGAAAGTCTGGTTGACATGGATATTTCTAGGTGTATATATATATATGTTTTATCAATATTGACCTAAGAAGAGGTACAAATTCCGAAGTGAACAATCTCTGTAGAAGAAAGAGCAATATTTATGAGAGTTCCCTCGCAAAAACAGCACCATGTGATATGGCCTAGGGTGACATTCCACCACTCTTAACTACCAGAAACACTGCGCTACATAAGTCATTAAAAATTACTGAAAAAGAATGCTTCCAAATAATTTTTCAAA
>NW_012144522.1:1268915-1269401 GCF_000956105.1 Propithecus coquereli | reverse complement strand
CTCCTGTTACAGACAAGGAAATTTTAGCTGAAATGTTATTGAAAGGACTCATCTGTATATTTTTAGAGTTGGGGTTTTAACCTGGAAAGCCTGGTTCCAATGATATTGGTATTTATCATTGTGTTATACAGCCACTTGCTTGTGTTCTTTAGATACTGCAAATACATATCTTTGACATGTTTCAAGTTTATTTTATTATATAAGTTTAATTGTGCTAACTCATGTTTTATAAACATTTATTATATGGACCAATCACAAATTCACAAAGTGAATGAACATTCACAGATGCACTCAATAATTTTCCATTTTTAAAAGGGATTTACCTAATATAGGTCAATATTGGGGCAGCACCAGAATGAATCATATCATTTATTTTGCCAATGGCATGTATGAAAAAATTATTGCATAATATTGGGCTTTACCCTAAGCAATGAGGTTTTTTTTGTTTTTGTTTTTTGGCAGGGGTAGAGTCTTACTTCGTTGCCC
>NW_012144522.1:1263841-1264308 GCF_000956105.1 Propithecus coquereli | reverse complement strand
ATAGAACAATTATAACAATATACTATAATAAAATTTATATGATTATCATGCCCCATTTCTCAAACTATCTTATCATACTGCACTCGCACTTCTTCTTATGATGTTAGATGATACAATGCCCATGTGATGAGACAAAGCGAGGTGAATGACATAGCCATTGTGACATAGTATTAGACCACTGATGACCTTCTCATGGCACATTAGAAGGAGGGTCATCGAGCCACAACAACGCCAGTTGACTTTGAGTAACTGAAACCATGGAAAGCAAAACTTCTCATTAGGGGGGACTACTGTAATATATTGTACATTTCAAAGCAACTAAGAGAGTAAAATTCACATCTCTTCACAAAAAAGATACATAAATGAGGCGATATTTAATTAGCTTGATTTAATCATTACACATTGTGTACATATATCAAAACATTCCATTGTAACCCATAATGTATACAATTATTTATCAATTAAAA
>NW_012144522.1:1263536-1263791 GCF_000956105.1 Propithecus coquereli | reverse complement strand
CAGGCCGATGCCATGGCACTCTAGCCTGGGCAATACAGTGAGACTCTGTCTCGAAAAAAAAAAAAAAAGATGCAGGTGGTACTACGAGAGACACCCCTGAACACTCTGTGAACACAGAAAACAACTTTGCATCCAAACTCACTGAGGAAATATTTCATCCCAAAAGCTGTCATGGTCTCTGGGATTCCTCTTGAGAGAATGACCAAGGAGTTGGCCACCGTCAGGTGCCTGAGAATCAAATCTGTAGACCTTGGC
>NW_012144522.1:1262968-1263486 GCF_000956105.1 Propithecus coquereli | reverse complement strand
TTCATTCCTCCACCTTCCAATCACATGCATAGGAACTTTGATATTTACCAGCATGTACAGGATCCAGCACAGAATATTGGAGGGGCCAATGTACCTGAGAGCTTTTAGTCTAAGCCCCGCCCATCTGGAGTTCCTGGGGCTGATTATGGTGGCCTGAAAGACACTTAAGAGGCAGGTGGTACTAAGAGAGACACCCCTGGCCACTCTGTGAACACAGAAACAAATATTATTGGGGTTGAGTGCATCAATGACTCAATACAGAGTAAAACAGACAATGCGTGTGTGTTCTGACGGGTGACTGTTCCTTCCACAACAGACCTAGAAGGTTCCGGATACACTGTGCCCACGACTCATGAGCACAAAAGGGCAGACAGTGGGGAAAAATGCATTAATCAAGGCAGAGACAGTAATCAGCAACCTGCAAGGATTATGAAAAACAGACAAACCCACTTGGATGATGCAGGAGAGGATGTAAAAACACACAAAGGTGCTCACCAAGGCAAGGATGCTGTGGGCAG
>NW_012144522.1:1260415-1261812 GCF_000956105.1 Propithecus coquereli | reverse complement strand
AGTGAAGATTCAAAAATCTTAGTAAAATTTGATGCACTGAATAATTTACCACAAAGAATTTGGATTCATTAAATATGGATCAATGTTAGGGGAGCAACAGAAATATTTATTTTATTTCTTGCCAATGGTACCTACTTTGTAAGTTATTGTAGTACAGTGGAGCATGTTCTAAACTATAGGATATGAAATACAAATAATGATAAAATATTTAGGGCAGAAACTAAATTAATTTTCATTAGAAAACATAATTATTTGTTCATTATCCTAGAAAAAATAATGGAGCTCTACTTATTATGTGATTTGGAAAAGCCATTAAAATATGAAATAAGTGTATAAAATGAAAATTGGAGCCAACTCATCATGGGCATGAAGTAATTTGAAGTGGAAGAGAGACACGAATGACTTTAGGGCATTTTTTAACCGAAGAAAATATCACACGTTATACTTACCCCTGACAAATGCCAAAGTCCTTTATTTATTCTCCAACCATCCTCAACCCTCCAGTGTGAAGGTCATTTTCCTTAAATTCTTTCCCAAACTTGAGAAGGGAAAATTTCCCATCAATATCAACAGACTAGTGATATGTTCATTTACTCTGTATATTTTCAATAGAGATATAATTACTGTCTTTATTCAGTACGTCACATTCAAGTTAGACAATGAAAATCTTATTTTATCAATTTCTGTTCATTCAAGGGTTTATACAGAGAATTGGTTGATTCAATTAAATCCATTATGTTTACTCACACATACACAAAATTTATAGATCTATAGGATGACTATAGTCAATAATAATTGTATTAGTCAGGGTTCTCCAGAGACATAGAACCAATAGTATGGATGGATGGATGGATGGATGGATGGATGATAGATAGACTAGATAGACAGATGAGAGGAGATTTATTAGAGGAGTTGGCTCACATGTTGACGAAGGCTGAGAAGTCCTACAATAGGCTGCTGCAAACTGTGGAACCAGCCGGTAGCGTGGTTCGATCCACATCTGAAGGGCTCAGAACAAGGAGAAGCTGATGCTGTAACTCTCAGCTTGAGGTCAGAGGCCTGAGACTCACAGAAGGGTGGGGGAATGGGAGTGTGGCTCCACTTGTGCCAGTACCGAAGTCCAAGGCTGAAGAAGGTGGAGTTCTGATGTCCAAGGACAGGAGCATAAGGGTATTCCAGCTAGGAAAGGAAAGGAGCACCGATTCACCTTTCTTCTACCTTTTTTATTCTATCAAGGCCTCAGATGAGTGGCTAGGACCCGCCCACACCGGGTGAGGCTTGCTCTTCCTTACTCAGTCCACTGATTTAAATGCCAGTCTCTTCAGGAAACACCCTTACAGACACACCCAGAAATAATACTTTGCAAGCTATCTTGGTTTCCCTTAATCCAGCCAAGG
>NW_012144522.1:1247432-1248045 GCF_000956105.1 Propithecus coquereli | reverse complement strand
TAAGGACATTACTACTATCTACATTTCAACCTACTCTCAATGATGAAATTGATTAGCTGCTATTATTATTTCCATTTTACAGATTGGAACAGTGAGGTCCAGATAACCTGTGTAACTTAACAAAGATGACTCTAGAACTATGAGTTTCAAGTACTTCCTCAATCTCATGTCTCTCTCTGCTCAATGTCCCATCTATGTCATCGCTTTCCCAGCCGTAATTCCAAAACTGTCTGCACCTTCAATCTTCCTCCCATTATAATCTGATTTCCCCCAGGTCAGACCTCTTTCCTGTGATTTCTCTGAGGTGGTTCTTGTCAAAAGCAATGTTATACATGTGTTCCCACAGCCAATCATCACTTTCCTAATCTCAATTTATAGGCCCTTTAGCAGCTTTCAGCAAAGTTGAAAGCTCCTTCCTGAACACTTTTTAAATTTTTTATTTAGTTGACACTATGCATTCATTCCTTCTCTCTCTCTCTCTTTCTCTCTCTGCCTCTCTCTTTTTCTTTCTCTCCCTCCCTCTCTCTCTCTCTCTCAGGCTTACTTCCTTTTTCCAACTTATAAATGTTAAAATCCCCAGAACTGAGCTTCAAGCCAGCCTTCCCTGCTCCAC
>NW_012144522.1:1243836-1247382 GCF_000956105.1 Propithecus coquereli | reverse complement strand
GGCATGGTAGCAAGCACCTGTAGTCCTAGCTACTTGGGAGGCTGAGATGGGGGGATCACTTGAGCCTGGGAGTTGGAGGTTGCAGCGAGCTATGATCCCGACAGTGCACTCCAGCCTAGGTGACAGAGTGAGACCTCGGCTCAAAAATAATAATAGTAATAACATTAAAATATTTTAAACAAGTAGAGAAAATATCACAAGATACATTGCATCCTGACCACTGCTGTCTGAAACTCATAGTTACAAAGTTATCTTTTTCTTAAATGCTGTTTGCATAACTCCAAGAGGAAAACAGACCATAATCAACCACCGGAGATGTTTTCAACAGAGACACAATTACTGTCTCTGTTAATTGCATCATACATCCAAAGCTAAAGGAAACATTTCTATCTAAGTCACTGCCATTTGCCTACACTGTTTCTGCACAGCATTGTGATGCCCATGTACCTTCCTTCCACTGTTGGTGACAAGCATGACAGTGTTACAGGTGCACATCTAGTGAACCTACACACGTAGTCTATGATTCCTGTAAAGCGGGCTGAACAGCAGACGGATCTCGGGACTACCATCCTTAAGCACATTAAAGATCAGGTTTCATGGCCACTTGGATCAAGCACCAATCACTGTCATTGTGGGCTGCACTAAATGACGTTAGGAATCATCAGAGATTTGCGTAGGATGTAGAACCCCGTCTCTCTTTACTAGCTCAGCTCCTACCTCAGAAGTTATTCTCCCTTCCTGTGTGGCTTTGGCACTGGACCAGGTTCAAACCCAGAAAAATCCATTTTTCTAATATTACCAGTTACCCAGACTGTTGATTTCCCCTCTTCCTTACTGACTCTGCCTCTCAGACTGAAATTTAAAATATTTACCCAGCTCCTTCCTGCTGCCTAGATGGTGGGATTCAGCACCCGAAGTTCAAGGCGGACAGAACCTGTGTGAGAGGGGGCAGCCCGACCCTGAGATACGGGCTTGTGATGGTGTGAGCTCACCTCCCCTTAGGACTGCAATTGTCTTGTCACCGGTAGCAGCAATGGGAGCTGGGGATATTCTTGAAAATATTTTTCCCAGTTGCTAATTTACAAAAAAAAAAAAAAAGTTGCAAGTTTCTAGTTAGCTTCTCCAAAGGGACCTTTGGAGTGTTTGAGATAGACTCTTTCTTTTCTTTGATCCTTACAGGCAGACAATTGTAAAAGGTGGCTTGTTTGCAACATGACAATGAAGCGAACAGGAAAGTCTAAGGGCTGACACGCGAGGGACCGGCAGCAACGCACACTGGTCTCACTGCATTCTCTGCTTCCCTAAGTCCTTTTACCCCCAAACGTGTTCTTTTCTAATCTGCAGACTGTTGAGCTTCACTGTCATTTAAGAGCATAGAAATAGAGTGAGATATAATATAGTTGCGTAGGATTTTCAAAAAGATACAAGAAGACACAGAAGAACGTATTGTCTATATTTTGCATTAGAAACCACTGGATTTATTTGAACGATTCAATTCTACTTAATTTCAGCTCATCTGTACAATTCCATGCCACTTCATTGGAAAATCATTCGACATTGACCGCAATATATAACAGGAAGTAAAAACAGAACAGTGTCCATAGAATAAAGAAAGGAGATGTGAAACAGCCACCCGGGACAGAGGCGAGCTCGGACGAAGGCACGATGGCGGACGTGCCGGATCTCTACGAGGCCGGGGGCAAGGACGTCGCCGTGGCTGAGGATGGGGACGACAGCATTCGCGAGCCTAAAGAAAAAGCGAACAAACGGCAGGGTCGTGGCTTTGGCTCCGAAGAAGGGTCCCCAGCCTGGGCGCGTGAGGATCACGACGGCGAGGAGCAGGAGGGCGATGGACCCGGACCACGACGCTCCGTCGAAGACTGGATTCTCCGTGTCCCCGGAGTCCACGAGGAAGCCACTGAAGAAGACATCCAGGACAAAGTCGCAGAAGACGGGGCAATACAGACACCCACCCCAGTCAGGAAGGAAAGGCAGAAGGGGAAGGCGCTGTCAGGGACGCATCGCTGCACGCAGCGCAGGGCTGGGGAAAGACCAGTCTGTGCTGCAGACGCCGGCCCAGGCCGGGCGGGGATGCGCGTCGCCTGTCGCTGCTGCCGCAAGCGGGCGCACGAGAGTATGATCTTGCGGTCGAGAAGCGTAAATTGGCGAAGAGATCAGCTTGCAGGTGCGGATTCAGGGCCCGGGGTCAGGGATATGCCAAGGGTCCTATACGCACTGGTGTGGCCTCGCTAGGAACGCCGGGAGCGAAGGGCTCCCCCTAACGGAGAAGACTTGCCCCGGGCCGGGTGGGGCCCGCATTGTCTAGTGCGCATGTGCAGAAGCAGGCGGCCTCGCGTGGTGGCAGCGGGGTGCAGTGAGGGGGTCCGCTCTCAGACTCGTCTCTTCCGACCGCTGGGCGGGTGTGGAATCACAGGACAGGCCACAGCGTGATGGCCTGTGTGTAGAGTCTTTTTCAAGACACCTGGAGTCTCCCTCCAGCCCAGGCCCCACCTGACACACTGAGTGAGATTCACAGATGTCCACTTTGTCCCTGGCTCGCAAGGGTCACTCTCCGGAGACATTCGGTCTAAGTGTCAAACCTTAGAACAATAAACAACACTTGTCTCTTTCGGCTAGCTAGCTCTCAGGGTGGATAGTCACGAATTATTGCAGCATGAACATGAAGGTGTTTTTAATAGAGATTTGTTTGAAAATGAACAAATGGACAACAATGAAGCATGGTTCAATCATTTTTGGTGGGTTTTGATGGAAGCCTTTAGCAATGATGCCATGAATCCATGTTTTATGATATACAAAGGAAGTCACGGTCCGTGTTAAGTAATAAAAAAGATTATGACTGTACTAACTGATCAGATATTATTGTTGTTGCCTAGTTTGTGTGTGTTTTCTATGAGTTGTGGTAGCACATACACACCTCCTCTTTTAGTATTTATATTTTCTCATTTCCTTAAAGTATATTGCTAAAGGCAAATTTAAAAAGAGAACATTCCATATTTCAAATACTTTTTGAAAGCATTGAATATTTAAAAATTTTTTAAGTGTCTCATACTCATTATACAACCATAGTTTAATATTTATGTCAAAAACAGTTGGAGTCCAGCCTGGGCAACATAGCAAGACCCCATCTCTATGAAAACTTTTTTCCTTGTTGGCTGTGTTCCAAATTTTTTATATAGGGATTTTTTTAAATGTTTGCTCCTAATGAGTGCCCCTAATATGGGAAATTTCAAATGAGAAAAAACAGAATTTGTTTATTTGAGGAAAATATCAAAGATATAATTAAGTAGAATGGAAGCAGGTGACTTAATGCAAACACATACAAAGAAATAAGCAGAATACAATTGTGGTTTGTACTTGGCAAGTTGAGGAGGAGAGGAAAGGGCAATGGGGAGTGGGTTAAGGACTGTAATTTTAGGTGGTCCCAAGAAAACCTCACTGAGAATTAGAGTTTTTAGTAATTTCTTGAGGGAGAGCAAGATATAAATACAAGATGTAAATTTAATTTGTTGTAGTATTAAAATGTTG
>NW_012144522.1:1220260-1243236 GCF_000956105.1 Propithecus coquereli | reverse complement strand
ACTTCCTTTTTCCAACTTATAAATGTTAAAATCCCCAGAACTGAGCTTCAAGCCAGCCTTCCCTGCTCCACTCATACTATATGCTGTCATTCTGTCCCATGGCTTTAAACCATTTATGAACAGTGACTTCCAAAACTCCCTGGAACTCTTGGATACTGTGAATAATTTTGCAATGAATATGGGAGTACAAATATCTCTTTGAGATCCGAATACATCTTAGGATAAATACCTAAAAGTAAACATTACTGGATTATGTAACAGCAATATTTTTAATTTGTTGGGGAGACTCCATGCTGTTTCTCACAGAAGCTTGCCATTTAACATTTCTACCAACAGTCTACAAGAGCTCCAGTCTGTCTACATCCTCACTAGCACTTTTTTCTGTTTCTGTTTTTTGAGTTGTTGTTGTGTGTAGGTGTGTGTATTTGTGTGTGTTTTGTATTGGTGAACCTAACCTATATGGTGATATCTTACTGTTGCTTTGATTTATATTAATATTTCATTTCCATGATGATTAGTGATTTTTGAGTATCTAATACACCTTTTGGGGATCTGTATGTTTTCTTTGGAGAAATCTCTATTCCTTTATACATTTTTAATTGGGTTACTTGGGGTTCTTTTTGTTGTTGTTATTGAGTTGTAGGATTTTCTTATATATTTTTTGGTTATTAACTCATTATCAGATAAATGGTTTGCAAATATTTTCTCCCATTCTGTTCAGCTTTTAACTCTGTCGATTGATTCATTTCTGTCCAAAGCTTTTTTTAGTCTGATGTAGTCCCACTAGTCTATTTTTGTATTTGTTGTTTGTGCTTTTGGTGTCACATGCAAGAAATAACTGCCAAGACCAAAATCAAGATGCTCCCCTATGTTTTACAATTTCAGGTTTATCTTTTAAGTTAATAAACTTAATTGATATTGAGTTGATTTTTATATATGATATAAAAGAAGAATCCAACTTCATAGCTTTGGCTATTCAGGATTCATTATGGTTCCATATAAATTTTAGAATGTTTTTTCTATTTTTGCAAAACATGCCATTGGTAAATTAATAGGGATTACCTTGAGTCTTTAGATTATGTTATGTAGTATGGACAATTTAATGATATTAAGTCTTCCAATTCATGAACAAGGGATATCTTTTCATTTATTTGTGTTTTCTTTAATTTATTCCAGGAATTTCTTTGTACTTTTCAGTATATTACCTTCTTCCGAGGTCAGACGGGATCGGGCACGCTCAGGGCGGCATGGTCGTAGACAGTATATTACCTTCTTAATTAAGTTTATTCTTAAGGATTTCATTATTCTTGATGCTACATTATATCATTTAATACAAATATGTACAATTTTTCCTCTAGCATTTCCACATTCTGCTTTTGCTTTATTGTGTTCTCATTTTATTAGTTAACATGCACTCTATCCTTCATATTTCATAAGAACTAGTGCTTGTAGGCAGAACCTTGATTACATTTACCTTAAATTTTTTTTACATGAAAAATATACCATAACAGGAGACACAAAAAAGGGAAAGATATTCCATGCTCATGGATTAGAAGAATCAATCTTGTCAAAATGTACATACTACTCACAGAAATCTACAGATTCAATGCAATCTCCTTCAAAATGTCAATGACATTCTTCACAGAAATAGAAAAAATAATCCTAAAATTATGTGGAACCACAGCCAAAACAGCCAAAGCCATCCCAAGCAAAGGAGCAAAACTGGAGGAATCACGTCCCTGGCTTCAAATTATACCACAGAGTGGTAGTAACCGAAACAGCATGGTACTGGCATGAAAACAGGCACAGAGACCAATGGAACAGAGTAGAGAATCCAGAAATAAGTCCACACATCTATAGTAAACTTATCTTTGGTTAAAGTGCCAAGAACATACAGTGGGAAAAGGACAGTCTCTTTAATAAATGGTGCTCGGAAAACTGGATATCCATATGCAGAAGAATGAAACTAGACCCTTATCTCTCGCCATCTATAAAAATCAAATCAAAATGGATTAAAGACTTATATCTAAGACCTGAAACTATGAAACTACTGAAAGAAAACATTGGTGAAATACTTCAGGACATTGGTCTAGGCAAGAACTTCTTGAATAATACCCCCAAAGCACAAGCAGCCAATGCAAAATTGGACTAATGGGATCATATCAAGCTAAAGCTTGTTCACAGCAAAAGGAAACAATCAACAAAGCAAAGAGACAACCCACAGAATGGGATAAAATATTTGAAAATATAAGAAATTAATCTGACAAGAAATTAATAACTAGAATATATAAGGAGCTCCAACAACTCAATATGAAAAAATAAAATAATCCTATTAAAAATGGGCAAAGGATCTGAATAGACATTTCTCAAAAGAAGACCTAGAAATGGCCAATGGGTATATGAAAAAATGCTCAATATCATTAGTCAGCAGAGAAATGCAAATCAAAACTACAATGAGGTATCATCTCACCCCAGTTAAAATGGCTTTTATCAAAAAGACAGGCAATAACAAATGCTGGTGAACACATCAAGAAAGGGAAATCCTCATACACTGTTGGTGGGAATGTAAATTAGTGCAAACACTATGGAAAACAGTATGGAGGTTCCTCAAAAAACTAAAAATAGCACTACCATATGACCCAGAAATCCCACTGCTAGGTATATAATCCATAAGAAGGGAATTCAGTATATTGAAAAGATATCTGCACTCCTATGTTTACTGCAACACTATTCACAATAGCCAAGATATGAAATCAACCTAAGTGTCCATCAATGGATGAATGGATTAAAAAATTGTGGTACATATATGCAATGGAATATTATATGGCCACAAAAAACAATGAAATCCTGCCATTTGCAACAATGTGTATAGAACTGGAGAACATTATGTTAAGTGAAATAAGCCAAGCACAGAAAGACAAATTTCACATGTTCTCATTCATATGTGGGAGTTAAATATTAAAAACAGTTGATCTCATGGAGATAGAGAATACAATGATGGTTACCAGAGGTTGGGAAGGGTAGTGAGGAGAAGGTGATAAAGTGGGGATGGTTAATGGGTACAAAAATAAGTTAGATAGTTAGATAGAACGAACAATATTTTGTAGTACAACAAATTGACTATAATCAAGAAGAAGTTAGGTTATACTTTAAAATAACTAAAAAAGTGGAATTAGAATGTTCCTAACACAAAGAAACGATAAATGCCTGAGGTACCCCAATTACCCTGATTTGATTAATACTCATTGTATGCCTGTATCACAACATCACATGCAATACACATAAAGATATATAAACTATATAAACTATACAACTATTATGTACACATAACAATTAAATATTTTTAACTGAAACTGATTTATTCTTTACAACCTATAGCAAAATAAAGTTCCAACTAAAAATAAAACTATATGGCAAAAAAAGTACAAGTTTTGATAAGGTTAATCCTAAAAGTTTGTACTGGGATTTTTAGGTTTGTGGGGATGAACAACCCCACCACCACCGAGAGTTCCCTACTCTGATATTTTTACTCATGTCCCTCCCCTATTACTCGATCTAAAAGTAGATGAAGTGCTTTCCCTGATTCCTTCTTTGAGAAACTCAAAATAAAGAAGGTCTATCTGTGCATGATCCTGAAATGATTATTCAGACAGTGGTGCTCTGCCGAGGAAGAGCAAAGACTCTCACACCCCAGAGCATCATGATCTGATAGGAGACTTCTCCCTGAGGCCAGAGGTTCATCTTTCACGTGATCAGAGACTTTCATGGGTCTGCGTTACTCTGCACAACAGCCCTACCACAGAGGCTTAACTGTTAAGAATCTGACTTTGGAGGGTGGCAGGTTAACCCGTGTCCTGGTACTCTGCTACGAGAGGGATCCTCCCCTCTAAATCTCCTCCAGGGCTCCAGGAGATGCCCTAGATCCTTCTACCTCACATAGATAGACTCATAGGATTGGACACAAGCTTTGATCCTCACTAGAACTAATACCACGTCCAAGCAGATTCTCCAGAAATATGATGTTGTAATCTCTCCTGAGAGACCCCATCTCAGGGTATCTCTCCATGCCAACATAATTAGTAAAGTGGGAAGAGGAACAGGCAAGAGTTAGGCTATGCTTGGGGCTACATCTAGGGGGTCCCTTACCTAATCCATGTCTTTGATTTACCCAAATATTGATATAGATTCCTCTCTAGGTGATGGAAAAACAGAAAGAGGAGCTCCAGCTCACACAGGAAGTAGAACATGGAATCAGTGCTCCATAGAGTCCAGCGTAAGCTCAGCCTTGGGTTACTAAGTCTCCTCCGACGAAAGTGATAGCTCTCCAACATCTGAAGCAACTGTGACCCTGGACAGCTGGGCACTGAGTGGACACTCCTCGCTAGAATTCCACACCTACATCACAGAGCGATGGAACAGTCCCACAGGATTCTTAAGCGTGTCGTGGCAACCAAACAAAGAAGATGAACCCATAGTCCCTGCCATACCATTTGGCTTAACTGATAGTAACCCAGTCCTGGCCCAACATGATTTCCAGACTCTCCTCTGGGCCTTAAAGGGGTGATTCAGAAAGACAGAAGGTTAGTAATGCCCCTCCATTACCCATAGCTCCTGGGATCTAAGCTGATTCCTCCCCAGGTTTCACGCTGTCCCTCTCCCTCTACAGAATCGGTATGTCCCATTCTGATGCTACAATTTCACCTAACTTTTGCCATTGCCTACTTTCTCATAGACACTGTATCCATAACAGCCAGGTGAAAGAGGGACGTTTAAAACTTACCCAGAACTAAGTTTGAATCCCATAAACTCACTTTTGGCTGGGCTGCCACTCAGATGGTCAGTATATACAAATCAGGCTGGCCTGGGGTTGCTGCTAGGAAAAAGACAGACACTCCTTGCCCAGAAATGGTCAGAGTGAAAAATCTCAAATTTAGGAAATAGATTCATATAGTTCCCAACCATTTTATTCTTATCCTAGAGGCAGTCAAGAAGAGATAAGCCTTTTCAGGGACAGCCTCATTTGATCAACAAATTACTTAACCAAAATGTGTGGATCAGGAGCAGGAAAAGGAAATGAAATCAGACAGTTGGCCCATTTTTGGTAGATTTAGTGATGAAAGACACAACATGTCAGAGTGCATGATTTTTTCCCAAAAGTCTAAAAGGTAACACGAATTGTTAACCGTTTCAAGGGACACAGGGTGTGGCTGGAGTCCGCTGATGTTACAATGATTATGCACATACACATATACACATACAATATACACACGTACTGATATTTATACAAATGTGTGTGTGTATCACCACTTCCTTATAGCATAGCAGTTTCATATTTCATATTTTCGTATTTTCATATTTCATAAGTGTTTTCAGGTCTATGGAGATGAGTGAATGAACTGAACGTTGTACAAATACATGTGATTCACATATTTCTGATAATATTAGGGATTTTTGTATTATTTATCCAGGCAATGCAAAGCCTGGACACATTGGAGTCCCCGCTCATGAGAACAAAGGGGCTGACAGTTGGGAAACATGCATTGATTATTGCAGAGATGTTCACCATCAACTGAATGGGATTATTAAAAAGAGCCAAACACACTTGTAACATAATAGAGAGAGTATAAAAAGATACAAATGTGCTCACCAGAAGAAGGATGGTTTTTGTAGCTCTGGACTCAGGGGAGGATCTGGGGGAGACATGAGTCGTGTGGATGTGTCGCACCTGCTGCTTGTGCCTGTGCAGGATGAAAACCATGGAGCTGCTGGCCCAGACCATAATCCCCAAACATAAAACATCAGGGTACGATAACAACGCAACATGTAGTGACTCTCTGGCTTTGTCATGGTGGACGGCAGAACAATATCCAAAATCTTTTGTCTTTGTGATATTTTTTGTATTCCCCTTGCCAGTCATATACATAAGAAAAATGATATTTACCAGAATGTGGAGAATCCAGCATAGCAATATGGAGGTCCCAACATACTTGGGAGCTTTCAATTTAAGCTCTGCCCACCACCCAGAGTTCCTGGGACTGATTGGGATGGCCTGGATGACACTCAAGAGGCAGGTGGTGCAGGTGGACACACCTCTGCCCACTCTGTGAAGATAGAAGACAAGTTTGCATCCAAAATCACTGAGGAGATGTCTAAACCCTAAAGCTTGCATCGTCTGAGGAACTCCCCTACAGAGGAGAAATAAGGCGTTGCCTACAATCAGGTGTATGAGAATCAAATCTGTGGACCTTAACCTGTACCCAGTGCAGTAAAGGAAGAGAAGATGGTAAAGAAGGGAGAAGTTCCCCAGGATTCCAAGTGCAGTCTGTGATAAGAAGGTCATTCCTACAGGCAAATCTACGGCAGCCATTCTGTCAGTTCGCACAGACTGATATTCATCTTCAGAGCCAGAGGATCCTGCCTAGGAATATGAGGCATGCACGGGCTGCATTTAAAATGTCCACTGAAATCCGATATTCTCCATTTGGAAATATTTACTTAAAGTTTTTCCCTACTATTAAGAGTTTGCCGATATGAGAATGTGTACTCTTTAAAGTGTACTTGCAATGTATTAAACCTTGCTGTGAAGAACAGACGTACAGTAACTTCTTTATTCTTCACAAATCTGTGAGACAGGCACTACCGTTATAAAGATAAAGAGGACTTAAGCACAGAGAGGTTATGTATACGATTTGTCTAAATTCACACACTGGTTGGGGTAGAGTGGGAACTTGATCCTGTCTGGGATCATTTCAAAGAGTGTGTTTAACCACCATACTCTACTATCAAAGCAAGTTAGCTGAGTTCTTCCAATAATTCAGATATATATTTAATTTTTATTTTATGCCTTGTCTTTATATTTTACATCAATGATATTTAATTTTATAATTTTGTTTTTAACAAGTTTCAACTGGTGGTGTAAAAAAATTACCCCATAGGCCAATATCAGTTAGGAATGAACTTTTAAAAGTCTTGATAAAAATTAGACGCACTGATTGCAGTACAGTAATACAGGTATCTGCCCCATGGTTTAGTTGGATTAATGAATACAAGATTAGCCAGCCTGAGCAATAGTGAGACCCTATCGCTACAAAAAATAAAGAGAACTTTACCAGGCTTGGTGGCTTGCACCTATAGTCCCAGCTACTGGGGAGGCTGAGGCAGCAGGATCATTTGAGCCAGGAGTTTGAGGTTATAGTGAGCTTGATCACACCACTGCACTCTAGCCTGGGCAACAAAGAGAGACTCTTGTCTCAAAAAAAAAAAAAAAGATTAATCCCCATTTTAGGATAGCCACAGAGAGACTCATTTTCTTTTAGGCTAGGAACAAAAGTACACTGGCACCTATTATAGGAATTACTGAACAATCTGATATCATGAACAAATTATGGGACATTGGACACTAGTGTATGATCAAATAGAGTACGGTAGAAACTTAATCATTACTATTTTCAGTTCATATATACTCACTGATTAACTAATATATAAGTAAAACAATTATCATTGAGATGAGATTTGTGAAAGATATTAATGTAGGACACACATGGAAAATTAAGTCTGTAAGACATGGAATCTTATGCATTTTACAAATTGAAATGGTAGATTTGGGGATAGTAGATTTCGTTTATTTATTTATTTTTAATTGACCAATAATAATTGTATATATTTATGGGACACAATATAATGTTTTGATCTATTGTAGAAATACACAGTCAAGCTAACTATCATATCCATCACCTCACCAACTTATCTTTTTTTATGTGGTGAGAACAGGCTATTAGAATTTTTTTTTTCTCACTCCTTCCCCCCTAGAATTTTTTAAACACGAGAAAATCATCACGAGATAATTCAATACTGACAGCTGCTATCTGAAACTGATTATAAAGTTACCTGTTCCTTAAATGTTGCTTAACTTGATGACTGAAAACAGTCTCACCATAATCAATAGATCACTTACGTTTTCAGTAGAGACACAATTACTGTCTCCATTTACCACTTCACACATGACTGTTTGAGAAAACATTTCTATTTCAGCAATCATCATTTGGATACACTGATTCTGCACAAGATTAGATAATTCTTGTAGATTTATCCAACTCTTTATTATAAGCATGGAAATGATTGATATAGGTGCACCTCTCATTGTCCTTAAAATTCTATCTATGACGGCCAGGCGCGGTGGCTCACGCCTGTAATCCTAGCACTCTGGGAGGCCGAGGCGGGCGGATTGCTTGAGCTCAGGAGTTCGAAACCAGCCTGAGCAAGAGTGAGACCCCGTCTCTACCAAAAATAGAAGTTAATCGGACAACTAAAAATATACATAGCAAAAATTAGCCAGGCATGGTGGTGCATGCCTGTAGTACCAGCTACTCAGGAGGCTGAGGCAGGAGGTTCACTTGAGCCCAGGAGTTTGAGGTTGCTGTGAGCTAGGCTGACGCCACGGCACTCTAGCCCGGGCAAAAGAGTGAGACTCTGTCTCAAAAAAAATAAATAAATAAATAAAAATAAATAAAAATTCTATCTATGATTTGTAAAAAGTAGACTAAACAGGACATAGATTTTAGAATTATAGTCTTCAAGCACCTTAAAACTGAGGTTTCATTATCACGTAAACACCAAAAGTCATCATCATCGATGATTATGAAGAGTGGTGTAGGGTCTACAACCTCCAACACTCTAAACCAGCTCTGCTCAGGACTTAGGATTATCACTCCCTCCTGTGCGGCTGTGGCACTGCGCCAGTTTCAGACCCATAAGAGTCCCTTTTTCATACATAATCACTGACCCAGACTCCTGATATACCTCCTTTCCTTACAGACTCTACCTGTCAAACTGAAATATAAAACACTCACCTAGCTTTATCCTTCTGTCTGGATGAGGGGGCGGGGCTCAGTGCAGGGGTCACGCCAGTCAGTGTTATGTGGGAGGGAGGCAGCCAGACCTCGAGATATAAATTTGTGATGCTGTGACCTCACCTTCTCTCAGAACTGCAATTATCATTTTACCTGTCACGGCAATGACAGTGCAGTCCCAAGAAGTTGAGAATATATTTTTAAAACTCTTTTTCCCTTGTTGTAATTATAAAAAATAATTTACTAGCTCCTAGCTAGCATCTCCACAGAGACTTAGGAGTGTTTAGGGAGGCTCCTTCCTTTCCTTGATCCCTGGAGGCTGATAGGGTCTCACGTGGAAGAGAACAGGAGATATTGTGGTCTGACATATGTCTCAGTGGAGTCTGCATCCCAGAGAAGTCTTTCTACCCAAAACAAAGTTCTCTATAATCTTCAGACCTCTGAGCTGCACATGATTTTTAAGTCAAGTGCAGAGAAATGGAATTAGACAAAGTATCTAAGAAGGATTTTCAAAGAGGTGAAAGGAAGAATATGATGCCAGTAGTTTACATAAGAAATCATTGATTCATGAGCACAACTCAACACCAAATAATACGGAAAATTTGTAGAAAAATATAGTTTACCAATATTAAAATATATAGTACTATATAATCACACTAATATAATATGTATTTGTATAAATATACAAAATATAGCATTACCAACATAGTTTAGCAATATATAGTATGCCAATTTCTCTTAACAGAAATATCCCAAGTGGTAAAAGTTTTCTAGCTAGATTGACAATTAAATGTTTTTTCATTGTAAAAAAATTCACTGTTCTTATAATGTCATAGGCAGGTCTCCCTCCAATTCCTGGTGCTACTTCCATGTTTATGTTAGTGTATGTTCCATGCCAAAAGAGACTTCATGTATGTAGTGAAGGTTACTAGTTGTTTGATCTTAAAATAGGGAAATTATCCTGGATTATCTGAGTGGGACCAATGTGCCTTTGAAGCCGACAAATAAGTCAGAGAGATGTGACCGAAGAGGACGTTAGAGCTTAGAAACAGGAGGGTGATTTCACATGCTGTGGCTGACTTTGAATATATGGGAACCATGAGAAAGAAATAAATTCTGACAACAACCTGAATGACCTTAGAAGTAGATTCTCCCCAGAGACTCAAGAACAGAGCCCGTACCTCCGATCTTGATGTTGGCCTCATGCAGCCACCAAAGCCTGACAGATTTCTCATCTATGAACTGTGAGAAAATAAATGGGTGCTGTGCTAAACAGCTGGTTAAACTGTGGTAATTTATACACATCTGAACAAATTTAATGATATAATATTTAAATGGTAAAATTTAAAAATACCCATTAGTTGCCCCATGACCAACAGTAGATTGATGTCCAGACATAATTTTTATCAGTTTTAAGTGTATCCTTCTGCATTTACAATTTCATATATATCTAAAATTACATCTGAAATTGCATAAAAATATATGTATATACACTCCCCATGAAGAAATTTTGTTGTTGTTTCAGTATTTAAATATATATTTGCAGAGTTAGATTACTATGCAATTAAATGGCTTTCCTTAATCAGTGATGTTTTCGTACCAGTTAAATAGATCTACGCATTCCTTGAAATGCCACATAATATTCCATAGTGATTATGAATAAGCCATCTTCACTGAAACACTCCCTGTTTACACACTAACAGAGCTGAATGTGTCCGTCTGTCCCCTGCTATCACACATGTTATAGCATGTGAATCACACTGATTGAGCACATATGGGGTTATCTGAGTGGTCCTTATATATGGGATGATCGTACCATTGTGAGTGCATATTTTCCCTGCGGGCAAGAACCAGTTAACAGACCTTGCAAATATGTGTAAAATGTCATATACCGACAATTGTGTACCCACAAACCTCCATCTCCCCTTTCCGCCTCCCTCTCTTCCATCTCTATTTAGAAAACATGACATACAAGATTTTTTTATGATCAGTAATAAGGGAACAGAAGATATTCTAAATTCTCCTGGGTCAGATGGGCCAAATAATACCCAAGTAGCAGGGAATTAGGAGGATTGATTCACTTAATGTGTGTGATTCCAAGCACAGTGCCCTGCAAATAGTGTATGATAACATATGTGTGAGCACATGGTAGAGGCTCAGTAAGCACTGCTTCAGCAAATGAATGCATTCCGTTTCCCCAACATAGCCTAGATCAAACAGTTCTGCTTTCTCTGGGCCCCTCTCATCTTGCAAAAGGCCAGAAAATAATACGATTTTCGGGGAACTCTTGGGTAGTTTTCATTGGGAACCAGCAATATGTGGAGGAAAATGAGACCTGCTCTATGTGGTTTTTTTAGGGGTGGGTCAGTCCACACTACATTCCCACTGCTGTAGGAAAATTTGGGAGCATCTCTGGGAAAGTGTCTGTAGACAGAGGAGGTATCATTTTTCTTACATTTTAAAATTTCAAATTATTCCTATCAAAATCTCAATGGTATTTTTTTTACAGAAATAGAAAAAAAATTCTGAAGTTCATATAGAAGCACAAAGGAACCCAAATAGCCAAAACAATCTTGAAAGAGAAGAGCAAAGCTGGAGGCATCACACTTTCTTATCTCAAAGCATATTACAAAGCTATAATAATCAAGAAAAGAAAACTCAGAAATAAATCCAGGTATTCACAGACAACTGATTTTCCATGAAGACACCAAGAACATACATTGGGGAAAGGGCATCCTCTTCAATAAGTAGTGCTGGGAAAATCGAATATCTATATGCAGAAGAATAAAAATAGACCCCTATTTCTTACCATATAAAAAAATCAACTCAAAATGGATTGAAGACTTAAAAGTAAGACTGAAAACTATAAAACTACTAGAAGAAAACGTAGGGGAAATGCTTTGGGACATTGGTCCAGGCAAAGATTTTATAGCCATAGACTTCAAAAGCACAGTCAAAAAAATTAATAAACAAATGAGACTCTATTAAACTAAAAACCTTCTGCACTGTAAAGGAAATAACAGAGTGAAGAGACAATGTGTTGAATGGGAGAAAATATTTGCAAACCATTCATCCACAAGGAACTAACATCCAAAATATGCAAGGAACCCAAAAACTTCAATACCAGAAGAACAAATAATACCATTAAAAAGTGGGCAAAGGATCTGAATAATTTCTCAAAAGTAGCCACACAACTGGTCAACAGGTATAAGAAAAAAATGCTCAGCATCACTAATCATCACCTAAGCATTCACAGAGACATACAATCTCACCTATGTCATAATCAAGGTCAAAACCTCAGAGGTGCCTTTCCGTACCTGAGTGCCATGAGGCTCCCTAATGATTCCACGTAAGGTCAAAAATCCAGTCACAGCCACCAACCGTTCTCTCCCAACAACCGCGTATATTTTCGAGGACAAAGCATCTCATGCCCAAGGAAACAAAGAATCTCACAGACACAAACCACACCACAAAGAGAAACAACCGTAGGCAATGTCCCGGTCACAAAATCGGTCTCAAGGTAACACTCACAGAGCCAGTCAACGAGACAGACAGTGCTCTAAGGGATGTGGGCAGCGTCAGGGAACAAAACACAAAGTCCGGTCCTTACAGAGAGAGAGCCTGTGACACACCCGATCACCTCCGAGTTCTCTCCCGTGGAACCTACACAGGATACCACCACACATGACCTTGGGGCCCTGGAATCTACTTGCGCGGGAAGAACTCCCTAAAATCTCAAGGCACCGAGGGCAAGCTGTGAGTTTTCTGAACACCCTAGCTTACATTTCCTAAAGATGTTTCCGGCCCCGGACTGTATTTCCAAGAACTGTCTGGAGGCACAGCTCTTTTAGAAGCGGACCCGTGTGGCACGCTGGGAAAATTTTGAACTGTCCCAAATTTATGGTGGGGTCCAAAGTGCAAGTTGGGAGCAGTCGGGACTGTTGGCTCCCTGATTCTGAAGTACATTCCCAGGGGTTAGTGGGGCGTGTCCTAAGCAGTAGGCCAAGTTTCATGCTGGGAGACATCTGAAGGGCCAAAAGGGCTTCCAGGATTTAAAGATTCTCCCGCCCTGAAATATTTTTCCACAGAAGACTGTGGGGACCAGCTCCTTCCGCAGCGACAGGACATGCACATGGAGGGCACTTCCGGCGCCAAAAATTCCCGCGACGTGGACCACATTTCCCAGAGGTCTCTGAGGCACGGCTCCATTAGGGCAGTGTAGAGTTGCATGCTGGGAAACACTGCCGGGCGCTCTTCCAGCTCCGCGGATTCCCGGTTGATGGACTACATTTCCCAGAGGCCTCTGAGGCACAGTCCAACGTGGAGCGAGACGAGTCACCCGCTGAGGGGCGTGTTTCCTGCTCGCGGGATTTTTAAAAATGGTTTCGTGGGGACACCGTCCCAAGTACACCTCGAACCATGCTCCTCCGGACGTCCTGGATGTTGTTCGGCCCTGAGAAGGGCGTTATTCGCTTCTCAGGAGGAAGCCAGCGCGAGGTTCCTCGGCGAATGGCGACGAGGGAGCCACCCGGACGAGGAGACCCTAAACGGAGCCTCCACCTGAGGCTTTAGGAGCAGCCGAGGAGGGAAGTGCGAGTGTGCTAAGAAGCTGCCTGACGGGGTCCCGCCGTGTCCCCGTGACCGAGATATGGGCATGCGAGCGTCTGTGGGGGTAACGGGGCTCCCCGTCTTATTGGCTGAAATACACTTACGTGTGCTTGCGTGTGCGCGGTTGACGCGGCCGAGCTCTGGCCCCATAATTGAGACACAGGTGTGTGTGAATGTTCGTGAGGGCGATGGGGCCGGGCTGTGTGAGCATCTGTAGGAATGGCACGGCTGGGCTGTGTCTCCACAACTCTGCTTTACGTGAAGTAAGTGCTTGTGGGCTCTGCGGGGGTGGCACGGCCAGGACGTGTGTCGGTGGCAGTGAAATGTGCCTTTGCACTTACATCGAGTTGGCAGCGAAGGGCAGTGTCTCCCTGGTGTGGCCGTCAGTGGGTCTGAAAGGGCCCGCGGCGACTGCGAGGGCGTGACTGGTGAGGGGTCGTGCTTGGCTACGTGGCCTATTGAGTGAGCACAGGTGTATATGAAAGTGTGGCCTCTATTTCCAGAGTCTCTGCTGCTTCCTCTGCCTTCACCTTCCAACCATGTGGAGCCTGCTTGGGAACTGTGGCCCCGAAGTGACATGAGAGCCTGGACCCTGCCATGAAAAAGACCACAAAGAAGAGCACAGAAAGAGTCACGACGATTTTAGAGCCAGAAGTGCTTTAAATGCAGACCACCTGAACAACAAGAGGAGGTAGCCTCCGGAATGGAATTCCTGGGGGAAGGGGACAGTTCAGCAGCCAGGAAGGACTTGTTGAGGTTGGCATACCTATCAAGGACAGTAACTACCATGGCTTCCAGTGCTTTGTGGAAACCTCAAATTCGTGGCCTCCTGGCCGGGAGTCTGCAGTTTCCTATGGTTGGAGCACTGTTTGTATCCCTGCGGTTGCAGCTCTCTGTAAGTTTGCTGTGGCTGAACCAAGAAAGAAAGCGTATGCAGATTTCTACAGAAATTATGATTCCATGAAAGATTTTGAGGAGATGAGGAAGGCTGGTATCTGTTAGAGTACAAAGTGATTTTGGAACATAAAGAATTTCTTTGGGTTGGATTACAAAGAAGTTTGTCACTGACCCGTGTTCCTGAGCTATGAATATGTGGACTAGACATGGGAGGCCGTGAGAGGGGCAGCTACGTGTTTCGGAACCCCAGTTCCTAGAGCCTAGTCCTCAGGAATCTCTGAAACACTAAGATCCCAAGGCCCTCTTATTTCTGACTGGTTTTGTATATAGCCTAGGGGCAGGTATTTTCTAATGTGGCATGATCTAGAAAAAACCTAGTGCTTCATTCTTGTCCTTCTCTTCTCCCCAGACCAGCGTCCTTCAGAAAAGACATCTGAGGAGGAAGAAGAATTGTTACACTGCTTAAAATCAAGGCTCAGGTGAATTTTGTTGATTAAATGATTTGTGTTTATACAACTTAGGACTCTTTGCTTTCCTTGGCCTTAAATGTCCTCCCTGATAGCAACCTATACCAGTATTTCCATCCCAAGGGGTGTGACAGGCTTATTCAATTGTATCCCTCAGTGTACTCCCCGTTGACTGGCCCTCTCCTTTGAATATTCATGTACCCATTTGGCAAATTGTTCAAATCCTCCTCTGTTCTCTGCTTTCTAAGAATCTTATGGTTTAGAAAAATATCTCCTGGAGGTTAATGTTAGTGCTTTATTTTAGAGTGTGGTTTGGTAAGGAGGGAGTAGGGGCATCAAACACCAGGTATCAAACACCAGGTATATTTGGTCTTTTCCGTGGGCCTAATTTTCAGAACACAGCAAGAAAGGAGATGATTTGGTTGTGTTAGTCAGTAAATGACAAAGTTGTCAGTTTTGTGGGTCCTTTAAGAGTGAGATCTGAGCATAAGGCAGGGATTTTTTTCCAGTGATCAATAGAGAGAAATTTGTTCTAATAACCAAGTCTTCCTTGAGGCAGACAGCCTCAGATTTTTTCAATTTCTTCTTTGTGTGAACTCTGAGAAGCGATATGGTTTGATGTTGGTTATTAACCCTGGATCTAGGACACGGCAAGTTTTTCTGTAAAGGGGCAGGTAGTGAATGTTTTATACTTCGTACACCACATATACTTGCTTATTCTTATTCTTTTTAAATAGTTTTTTTTTTGTTTGTTTTTTGGTTTTTTTTTTGAGACAGAGTCTCACTGTGTTGCCCGGGCTAGAGTGCCGTGGCGTCATCCTAGCTCACAGCAACCTCAAACTCCTGGGCTCAAGTGATCCTTCTGCCTCAGCCTCCCGAGTAGCTGGGACTACAGGCATGCGCCACCATGCCCGGCTAATTTTTTCTATATATTTTTAGTTGTCCAATTAATTTCTTTCTAATTTTAGTAGAGACGGGGTCTTGCTCTTGCTCAGGCTGGTATCGAACTCCTGAGCTCAAACAATCCGCCTGCCTTGGCCTCCCAGAGTGCTAGGATTACAGGCGTGAGCCACCACGCCTGGCCCAGATTTAGATTCTTAATAGCTGAGACAGTCATATCTTGTATTTTTATTCTGATTTTACCAGTGAGGACAGTCACTGTGAGGTCAGACCTCAGATACACATCCTGAAACACCACAGAACTTGTGTTCTTAATTTCACCAAAACATCTCTGCCTAAATTATACAAACCTTTTTAAACCTACCTTCTTCACTTGGTAATTCATCATAAATTCTTTCTCAATTAATATGAATCAGAATCATTATTAGTAAATGTTTTCTATGTCATTATATGACAGAACATAATTTATTTAATCTGTCCTTTACTGTGAGATATTTCTATTTTATTTTTAAAAATTATTATCTAGAGAACCTGGATAATATCAGTGGACTGTATCTGCGTCAGTGTCCTACTGTAGTTTTGCAGTGATCATCATTGTAGTAAATCAGGTAAAGGGTAAACACCATCTCTCTCTTATTTCTTATAACCACATGTGAATCTATAACTCAATCTTTTTAAAAAAATTCACTAAAAATATAGTCTCTGAATATTCTTGCACAAACATTTGGGTATTACTAAAGGTAGGTCCTTTAGATAAATTCTGAAAAGTGAAATTTTGAGTCAAAATCAGACTTGTTAAGTGCCTGTAATATATGAAACTCTATGATATTAGTGCTTAGGATGAAAGAATTAAATAAAAAGACATAGCTGCTACCTGTACATTGTTTATAATCCAGCAAGGAAGGGAAACTGAATAGAAGTAGCTCAAGGCAGCCTGCAGTGAAGGCCTGTAGAGAATTCCAAGTGACGTGTCCTGAGTGATGCTAGGAAGGGGACATCATTCTGACAACACCTGCTGATGTCAGGTCATAACCAAATAATTCTAAATTGACAAGTTATTTATAGAGATAAATGGAATTTATTGTCTAAGTTTCATACCTTGTATTTTTCTAATAATGTTTGATGCAAAGTGAAGACTAGTAGGTAGGATGAATTAGCTAGCACTTGTCTGCAGGCCATCGAGGCTTGAAGGACAAGTTCACGAGTAAAATTCACACTTCTATCAAGAAATAAAAGGAAGCAGCCCCAAGACAGCCGTCAGTATCTACAGGGCAACGCTTGGAATTGTAGCCGTTTTTGTCGGTCTGTGCTCCAACATACGTGGGCATATGTGTCTCTGTGAAGGTGCACTCCATCTGCTTGATGGGTCCAGGGCTGTCCCAGGACCAAGATGTGTGCACAGGCACATTAGTGTCCACAGGGGTGACAGGGACCAGGCGTGTATGTGGCACACTTGCATGGGAGTGCGTGGGCGTGACACGGCCGCCTCGGTCTCTGTAACTGACACAAGTGTTTGTGTGAGTGTCATTGGGGGCGATGGAGGCTGTGTGGGTTGAGCATCAGTACGAGGGAGGAAGGACATACATGTTCTAGAACCCCAGAGAACACAGGCTAGACCCCAGGAATCTCTGAAACATGCAAATCCCAGCACCCTCTTATTTCTGATTGTGGTGGGGGCAGGTGTGCCTTGGGAGGTATTTTCTAACGTGGCCTGTACTCCTGAAAGACCCTAATGTTTCGTTATCTTCCTCTTTCCCTCAGGCCAGTTGTCCTTCGGAAAAGCATCCCTGAAAAAGAAGAACTGTTACACATCTTAAAATCAAGGTTCAGGTGAGTTACCTTCCTGTTCATTAAATGATTTGTGTTGATCTATCTACTAGATTTTTTTCTTTGTGGTTACCATAGGACTTGTGTAAAGCATCTTATAGTTACACTCTAATTTAAGCTAATAAAAACTTAACTTTGAATACTTTGTCTTTTAACTTTCTCGCTAAGAGTTTAAAGTAATTAATACGCCACCATTAACAGTATTAGAGTATTATGAATTTGACACTGTAGTTACATTACTAGTGAGTTTTATGCCCTTCTATAATTTTATGTGACTTAATGAGCTTTTATGTCCACTCAAGGAACTTGCTTTAGCACTTTTGGTAATGAGGATTACATGGTAATAAACTCCTCACTTTGTCCTGGAATATATTTTTCTCCTTACTTCATGAAGGACAACTTTGCCTGGTGTAGTGATCTTGGTTGACAGTTTTTCTTTCACTATTTTAAAGATATTATCTCACTCCCTCCTGGCTTAAAAGGTTTCCGTTGAGAAGTCTGCTGAGAGCCTTAAGGAAATTTTCTTATATGTGACGAGTCTCTTACCATTGCTGATTTCAAGATTCTCTCTTTGTCTTTGACTTTTGACAATTTCGTTATGAGTCTCAGAATATGTTTCTTTGCATTGATCTTGCTTAGAGGGCTTTCAGCTTTGTGGACTGGATGTCCAAATCCCTGCCAAGACTTGAGAATTTTTCAGCCAGTATTTCTCTGAATAGCTTTCTGCCCTATTTTCTCTCTCTTCTTCCTCTTCAACCCCCATAATGCATATATTCATATGCTTTATATGGTATACTATAGGTCCATTATGCTTTCTTCACTTTTTACCATCTATTTTTCTTTTTGTTCTTTGAATTTGCTAATTTCAAATGACCTGCCTTCAAATTCATTAATTCTTTCTTCTGCATGATCAAATCTGCCATTGATACTCTCTTTTGGATTTTTGAGTTCATCATTTCATTCTTCATCTCTGGGATTTCTTTTTGCTTCTTCTTTATAGTTTCTGTTTTTATTTCTTAGATATCCATTTCTTTGAGATCAGTTACTGGAGCTTTAATACTTTACTTTGATCATGTCATGTTTGCCTCATCCTTTGTTAAGCATGTAGCCTGTGTTGGTATCTGTGCATTTGAGGGAGCAAATACTTCTTCCAGTCCTTACAGCCTGGTTTGGCACATTAATGCTTATTCCCGTTAGGTCCCCAAGCTGATAGGATTGTCTCCAAAATTGCAGTTGAGTTGAGTTGGAGGTGGGTTATGTGGCTGCCGTTGGGTCCACAGTGTGTACCACGGTTGGCAGGCCTCGTTACCGGGGACTCTACAAGACATGAATCTTCTCTTGTCCCTGAACAGACTCAACTGTGTCCATAAACTTGGTCCATAGGGCTGGTGCTAGGATGTGGGTCCACTTCAGGGTCCATAAGCAGCAGGTCTGTTACCAGGTATGCAGACTGGCATGGCTTCCTCCAGATCCCTAGGTGGGCTCCCATTAGATCATTAAGCAAGAAATACTGCCAGGGTCTATGGCTGAGAGAGGCTTGAACCAAGTCACAGGGCTGCTTCATAGTCCACAGCAGAGACCAAAGTATTCAAGACTGTCTCTGAGGAACAAGCAGGCATGTCTCTTGATGGATTCCTGGGCTAGAAGCCCTACTCACACTGCAGTTGAGAGCGGCTGGAGCTGATTTCTACAGCTGATTCAAGTACCACAGTGAGACCACGTTCATCAAGTCAGCCTACAGGGGCACTGACAGGTGTGTCTCTGTCCCGTTCCCCAGACAGGCAGAACTGCTCCCAGACCACAACAGAGTGGCGCTGGGACAGAGATTCAAGGCCATATCAGGATCTGCTGTGGTGTTGAGTTTGGCAAGCCTGTTATGGTTGCCCAGATGGGCACTCTCCCAGAAGTTCCCATAGCAGGCAGAGTTGCTCCAAGAGAGCAGCCATGAGGAGGGGGCTTGACCTGAGATACAGGACTACTTCAGGCTTTGCTGTGGGATTGAGGCCAGGGAGCCTGCTCCTGGGACTTAGTTGGGCATGTCTCCCTCTGGGTACTTGTGCGCACAGGACTAGTCTAGGACCACAGTCGAGGTGGATGGATCTGAATTACCGGGTGATTTGAAGGTCCACAGTCAAGACTGAGGCACTAGAGTGTGTGATTTCTTTTGGGGTTGTTGGTACATGGTTTTGGCAGCAGGATCGAAGCCAAACTGTGTTGTAGCAAGCCCAGGGCAACAGGGGTATTTCTGAGTCTGGAGTCAAGACAATGATCAGTGAGTTTCCCATCTGGGTGCAAATCAGCCCTCTTAAAACAACCTTCCTGTGTCTTGGGTTCCACCATGGTTTCACAAACTCCTAAGTCCCTAGGTTCCCACAGGGCACTTTTGTCTATGGATAGCTGTGAAATAAATATTACTATAGGGAAATATGTGCAGGGGTCCTCAGATGCCACCATCCTGCTGATGTCACTCCTCTCATGCTTTTTAAATGAATTTTTTCAAAAAAGGTTTAGATTTACAGAAAATTTGCAAAGATAGTACAGACAGTTCCCAGGTACTCTGTACCCAGTTTTCTCTATTAACATAATAGATTAGTGTGGGACATTTGGTACAATTAATGAACCACTTCTTATGTATTATTTAATTAGCTAAACTAGATGCTTTATTCAGGTTTTCTCATTTTTTACATAATGTTCTTCATCTGTTCCAGGAGCCCATCCAGGACACCGCATTACGTTTCATTATCGTTAGACTCCCCTTTGCTATGAGAGTTTCTCAGATTTTCCTTGTTTTTGATGACATTGACAGTTTTGAGTAGTGAAGTATTTTGTAGGCTGCCCCTCTATCGAAAATATTCTGGTATTTTTTTCATGATTAGGCTGGAGTTACGGGGTTGGAAGAGGATGATTACAGAGGTAAATACCACTTTCATCCTACCGTAGGGAGGGCACGTACCGTCAACATGATTGGTGACTGTTGGGGCTGACTGGATCTTCACCTGGCTGAGGTAGTATTTGTCAGTTTTCTCCACTATAAAATTACTCCTTTTTTTCTTCCCTTCCATACTGTACTCTTTGGAAAGAAGTCAGTATGAACAGTTCACACTTAAGGAGTGGGGAGGTATGCTCCCTCCTTACAGCCCTTTGGAATATAGAAATCATTCTTAGCTCTTTATCCATACAGAACAGGGTGTGGGCCAGATTTGACCTATCGGCAGGAGTTTGCTGAGCCTGATCCAAAGTATCAGGGTTTTAATCCTGTCTCTACCTCTTTCTTGGCTTTTGGATCTTTATGAAGCTAGAGTTGTGATGAGCATGAAATTTGTTAATATACATAAAGCCCATAGAACAGCACCCTGGTCTGCCGAGCATAAAAGCTCAGTGAATGCTAACTGTTGTTATCTTGTGATAAGTCTGGATGTTTATAAATCAGGCGCAATGTACATACTAAGGTAATTAATGATGGATACTTGCAAGTTCACAAAATGAACTGGCACCTCAAATGGTCTAGAACAGAAATCCTTAACCTAAGGTCCTTCTTTTGACTCCATTTATAACTTTCCAAGGGAAATTGTACACACACCTATTGTATGTGTTTGTAATATGGGTTTTATTTCCCCTGAGGGAAAAATCAAAAATTTCATGGCATTAAGAAGGATATTCATACCCCAAAGAGATTTAGACCTATCAGTCTAGAATCAAAGATTAAGTTACCTTGACCACAATTAGTGTTCTGGATGATGTAAATGGTTAAATCACGTAACATTCAACTTATGGAATACCATTGCAGTGGTCTAAATGCTGATGACCCCTCTAAGTTCAGATGTTGAAACCTGATACCCAAGGTGATCTTATTAAGATGTGGGGTCTTTGGGAGGTGATTAGTTCATGACCACAATGGCCTCATGAATGAGATTGGTGCCCTTATAAAAGAGGCTTGAAGGGAGCATGTTTGCCTCTTCCACAGTTTGATTTTTGTCTCTTCTACCACGTAAGGCTGTAGGACGAAGGCGCCATCATGAAGAACAAGCCCTCAGCATACACCAAATCTGTAAGCACTTTGATCCTGGGCTTCCCAGGCTCTAGAATAGTAAGCAGTAAATTTCTATTATATATAAATTACCCAGTCTGTTATTTTATTATAGCAGCCCAATCAGACAAAGACAACTATGCAGCTACAAAGAAGTATGTGTAGAGATAGTCATAAATCAGGAAAAATGCATGTGGTATAATATTAAGCAATATTCATAGTTATAAATGCTAATACGTGTGAAAACTTTAAATTATCTCAAAAAATCCCATTTAATATGATACTTTATAAGTAACATATCCAGCATGACATTTAATTGATTATTCAGTGAAGGAGGAGAGGAGCATGACCACATTTATTGAACATATTCTCTATATCAAATACTCTTCTGTTTTGCACACATACCCTGATTACACAGGCAACTTAGCTGCATTATTGTGCTCAGGATCTGATTGTATTGCTGAGACAC
Organism: Propithecus coquereli; assembly: GCF_000956105.1. NCBI lineage: Eukaryota > Metazoa > Chordata > Mammalia > Primates > Indriidae > Propithecus > Propithecus coquereli. The sequence continues at coordinate 1,221,192 of NW_012144522.1, read as the reverse complement.
AATGAAAGGATATTCAAGATCAGGGAGGTGACATTTGGTTCAGTCACACTGTTTTTTTGGTATTATGTCTCATGTCAGTTTCCTTTTGCTGCTGTAACAAATTAATCTATCGTAGCTATGCTAGCTTAACACACCACAAATTTATTATCTCAAGTCCTGGAGTCAGAAGTGTAACGTGATTCTCGCCGGGCTAAAACTAAGGTGTTAAAGTCTGGGTTCTCTTTAGGGGCCCTAGGAGACATTCTATTTACTTGCCTTTCTAAAGGCTGCCCATGCTCCTTAGCTCATGACTCCTTCCTCCATCTTTAAACCGCACAAAAACAAGTCAAGTTCTTCTCACCTCACCTCATTCCATAGTCGCTTCTGTCATCACGTCCTTCTGTCTGTTCTTCTAACCTCCCTTATCTACTTTTAAGAAACTTTGTAATTATACTGGGCCCACAGGGATAATTCAGGATAGTTTCCCTATTTTAAGGTTGGCTAATTAGTAATTTAAGTCCAACCTTACTTCTCTCTTTTGTTTTTTCCAGGGGAATTCTGTGTACCAACCTCAGTTCTCTTGCCTTGTAACATAATGTATTCCCAGGTTCCAGAATTAGGACATGGACATCTTTGAGACTCAGTTATTCTGCCTGCCACAGGCCTATCCATCAAACTTTCCTTAATTAAAATGTACCCACTCTCTGATAAACTATAAGTCCTTTTTCTTTCTTAATCATTTTTTTTTTTTCCTGGCTCCCTAAAGTTATGTATTGTATAAATGGGATTAATACAGGCCTGTCAAAAAAACTTTATTCCCCTAAGAATCACATAAAGAAGAAACTCAAAATTATCCATACTTATACCATCCAGAAATATTACTGTTAACATTTCACATGTATGTTTACATCCTCCCCTCTGCATTTAAGCATGTATATGTTTTCTTTCTTGAG
>NW_012144522.1:1209481-1219345 GCF_000956105.1 Propithecus coquereli | reverse complement strand
TGACAGAGAGGGAAGGTTTCCTGTTTATACGTTTTAGAATCTTTTTTACTAATGCAGTTAAGCAAAAAAGAATTTCATTCTTGACAGCTGATTTGAAAAGCACATGTTTTGGAGGAAAAATTAAGGAAATCCCAGACTTCAGTTACTTTTATAAAAATGGATTAAGGGATGTGTAATGTTACTGATTTTCAATACTAACAGCTCACTTACATTAAGTCATTGTTACATGCTGCTGTATGTTTTATGTAGATTATCATACTTGTTGAGAGAGTTGTAGCATTTTTATTCGAATTTTACCAGTGAAGAAACACCTGGTGAAGTTAATAATTGTCAGAGCTCAGAATCACATCCTGAAAAGCAGACCATAGAGCCTTCACCAAAACATCTCCATCCATATTATATGTACATTTTAAATATACCTTCGTTAGATAGTAATTCATCATACATTTTTTCTCAGTATGAATCTCTATCATTGCAAGTAAATGTATTCTATGCCATAATATAGCAGACCACAATTATTTAGTTTGTCCTCTACTGTAAAATTTTCCTCTGTCTTCTAATTTAAGATACTCATTTTTAAAATTTATTCTCTGGAAATTCTGCATAATGTCGATGGATTCTATCATTGTGAATGATACACAGTTGTGATATTATACTATACTACAATCACCAATTAGAGTAACCAGCTGAAAGATACACGGGATCTCTCAGTATTATTTCATAACAGTAAATATGAGTCAACAATGCTATTAGTTTAAAAAAGAAAAACTTTCACAGAAAAATGTTCTCTGACATCCTTGGGCATACATTTATGTACTACATAGAAATTTCCTTCATGTAAGTTCCAAAGAGCGGATTCTGAGTCAAAATCAGACTTTCACCAAGTGCCTGTGTGCGCCAGATGCTGCGAGGTGAGCGCTCAGAATGAATGGTGAAAGGGACCGAGCCGCTCCCGGTACGTTGTTCGCAATCCAGCAGGGAAGGGAACCGGAATGGAAGCAGCTCCAGGCACCTGGGAGCAAGGAAGGGCCGAGGAGCATCCGAGCTGCCGCCCAGAGGTGCTGGGAAGGGGCGTCACCCTGAGGACCGCCACGTCTGCACCAGGGCACCCGGTCCGGAGGCCACACGAGGTGCGAGTTGGGTGACACAGCCCCTTTTCACAGAGGAAGGGCTGTCTCCGGTGGGCAGGACGTGCTGGGAGTGGCACTGTCCGCCGTGGCAGCCCTCTCAGGGCCGCTCTCTCGGGGCCGCTCTCAGACCCCCGCCGGGAGAATGTTCTGGACTCCATTTCCCAGAGGTCTGCGAGGCCCGGCCCCATGAGGGGCGCCGAGTTGCACGCTGGGACACGCAGGGACATGTAGGCGCTGGTTTCCCGGGATACCGTCCGGGGCCCTCCTGAGCCTTGCGCACCCTCCCGAGGTCCCCGCGGTGGTTGGGCCTGAGCGGGGAATTGTTCGCTTCCCTGGAAGAAACCAGAACCCAGGGGTGTGGCGGGGATGGCGGTGAGGGAGCCGCCCCGCTGAGAGGGCGCGAAACAGAGCCTCAACCTGTGGCATCGAGGTGGGGCGCGCATGCGTGTGTCTGCATATATGTATATATATATGTGTGTGTGTGTGTGTGTGTGTGTGTGTGTGTCCGTGTGTGTGATGTACGCGCGCGCACGCATATGGTGTGTGTCTGCGCGCACACGTGTACATGCGTGGGCAGGAACATGCACTTGCTAGTGTGTGCTCCCGCGTGTCTGTGTGTGTGTGCGCGTGCATGTGCGTATGGCCGGTTCTGTGCGCGAGCGCGCATCTGTGTCGAGATCCCCGCGCTCGTGCGCACTGTGTCTATGTCCGCGTGAGCGCGCGCTCTGGCCGCTTGGGAGGCCAAGGCCGGACCCCGCGACTGGGATGTGTGCGCATGCGCATTAGTGTCGGCCGGGCAGGCGGGGACCGAGCGCGTGTGACGCACTTGCGTGGGAGTTGCCGGCTTGACGAGACTGGCTCTGCCCTCGTAATTGTGACACAGGTGTGCGTGTGAGCGTCACTGGGGGCCTTGGGGACCGTGCTGGCGGAGCATCTGCATTGGTGACGCAGCCGCTGTCTCCGCGCCACTCCGTGCAGAGTGAGACATACGTGCGTGCGGGCTCCGAGGGGGTGACGGGCACAGGACGTGTGGCGCATTCGCTTGAGAGTGGGGCTGACGCAGCCGGGCCCTGTGTCCGTAACTGTGACGCAGGGGTGTTCTGGAGGCTTTGGGGCTGGTGGCGCCCGGAGCGTGAGAGCGTCTGCGAGGCGGGAAGCGGCCGGCGGTGTCTCCGGGACTCTGCTCCGTGGGGTACGTTTTCGCGGGCTTTGCGGGGCGGCGCGGCCGGGATGCGTCTCCGTGGCTGACACGCGTGTGTGTCTTCTCACTTCTGCGAGGTTGGCAGGGCAGACGTGTGTTTCGTGGCACCGTGTGTTTCCGTGCGGCGGCGGGAGGGCAGGTTCGCGCTCGGGGGACCGAGTGATTAGGCGGGTGGCCTTTTGTGCGAGCTCGGCTGTTCGCGGAGGTGCAACCTGTGGCTCGGACGTCGCTGCCGTTTTCTGTCTTCGCCTCGCAGCCGAGCGGAACCTGCCAAGAAAAGTGGCTGCGCGGGGACGTAAGAGCCCGAATCCGGTGGCGAAAATGATCCACAAGAAAGATAAAGACAGTCACGAGGGGGCAGTTTTGCAGGCAGAAGGGCCGTGCGTGCAGGCCACCTGCGTGACAGGAGGAGGTGGCGTCGGGTAGAATTCCTTTGGTAGAGAGAGCGGCCCCCGGGTGGGGGAGGTGGGAAGAAGGGGCAGCTACGCATTGCACAGCCTCGGTTTCGGAGCCTGGTCTCCAGGAATCTCTCAGAAACTCAGAGCCGTGGCCCTCTGATTTCTATTGGTTTCAGATAGGGCCCGGGGCCAGGGTGTCCGGAGGATATTTTCCAATGCTGCCTGCACTCCAGAAAGGCCCTATTGCATCATTTTTTATCTTCCTCTTTCCCTTAGGTCAGCATTCTTCAGAACAGGCGTGTCTGCGGGGGAAGGATTGCTGTACATCTTAAAATAAAGGTTCAGGTGAGTTCCCCTTTTTCTGTTACATGATTTGTGTAGATAGGACTTAACCCGGACTCGAGATGTAGATTACCAGGATTTCATTCCTGCCTCTGCCTCTGCCTAGCTTACTGCACTCTCTGAAGATAGGGTCTGGTGTCAATACAGGTAAAACCCTTATAGAACAGTCCCTTGTAGCGTAAGTGCTCAGGAAATCCTGTTGTTATTATGTGGTAGGTCTGGATGTGTATACATCGGGAACAACATACATATGAAGGTAGTTGTGATGGGTATTTGTAAGTTCACAAAATGAACCAGAGCCTCAGTGGTCTACAATAGTAATCTTTAACCTGAGGTCCTTCCTTTAACTCCATTTGTTACTTTCCAGGGGAAAATGTACAACACTTAATGTATGTTTCTCAAGGTGTCTTTTTTTCCTGAGGAGATACTCCATAATTGCATGACATTAAGAATGGTGTGCATACCCCAAAGATGTTAAAACCCGTTGGTCTAGTCTAGAATCAAAGACTGTTACCTTGTCCACAGTTAGTGTTCAGGATGGGGGAAATGTTTAAGTAATCATACCACATTCATTTTATGGAATAGCTTGCGGGTACAAGGAAGTATGTTTAGAGATAGTCATAAATAAAAATGCATGTGATGTAATATTAGGCACTCCTAATAGTTATTAACAGCATGTGTGCAATGTCCTTTAATTACCTAGAAATCTCATATAAGGATACACTTTGCAAATACCATATCCAACATGACAGTTTCATTGATGATTCAGTGAAAGAAGGGAGGAGTGCAGCCATGTTTATTGAGCACGTTCTCTATACCAAAGTCTTCTGTCTACATGGTATATACTCATTAATTTATTCTTGTCTTAGTTTGCACTGCTATAACAAAGTACCATCGACTGAGTGGCTGAAAGAACAGACATTTATTTCTCATAGTTCTGGAGGGTTAAAGTCCAAGATCAGAGTGCCAGCATGGTCAGGTCATGGTGAGGACCCTGTTCCACGTTACACACGGCCACGTTCTTGCTGTGTCTTCACATGGTGGAAAGGGAGCTGAGAGTTCCCTGGGATCCTTTTTATAAAGCATTAATCCCATTCACAAGGACTCTGCCCTCTGGCCTAATCACTTCTCAAAAGCCCTGTTTCCTAATACCATCACACTGGGGGATAGCATTTCAAAATAGGAATTGGAGGGAAACAAAACGTTCAGTTCACTGGGAATCTGCAGAGGTAATTTAGCTACGTTTTTGTGTTTAGGGTGGGATTTTGTTCCTGAGACAGAGTGAAAGGATGTTTCAGCATGGGAAGGTTGTACCTGTTTCAGACACTGTTTTTTCACTATTAGGCCTTGTATCAGTTTCCTTTTGATGCTGTACTAAATCACCACAGATTTATTGGCTTGACATAACACAAATATATTATCTTATAGTCCTAGAAGTCATAAATCTAAAGTGGGTCTCACTGGGCTAAAAACCAAGGTGCTAGTAGGGCTCTAGAAGGTGTTCCTGCTTGGAGACTCCCAGAAATATCCTATTTCCTTGCCTTTCCCAGTTTCTAGATGCTGCTCACGCACCTTGGCTCATAACCCCTTCTTCTATCATCAAGCAAACAAAGACAAGTCCTTTTTCCATCACATCACATCCCTTAACTCTGAAGACAGAGCACATTCTATCTTCAAATCTTTCTCTTCTTCTGAACCTCTTATAATTTTAAGGACACTGGTGATTACATTGGGCCCAATGGGATAATTCAGGATAATCTTCTCTATCTTAAAGTCAACTGATTAGCAATTTTGAGTCCATCTGTAACCTTAATTTCCCTTTGCAATGTAAGGTAACATATTCACAGGTGCCAGAATTACCATATGGACATATTTCAGAGGCAGTGATTTTGCCTACCATAGGCCTAGCCGTTCAGAGTTTCCCGAATGATGACCATATACCTCCTCCCCCATAACCATGGTCCTTTTTGTTTGTTAATTATTTAATTTCAGACTCTTGTTCTATTTTTTATAATAGGATTAATGTAGCCCTGCGTGGCGGGGTGGGAGGGAATTGGTCCCTAAAGAGCTCTCAGAGAAGAATCTCTAAATTACCCATAATTGTACCATCCAGAGATAATTACTGTTAATATTTTGGTATGTATGTTTCCAGTCATCCTCTTTGCCTCTAAGCATGTGTGTGTTTTGTTTCTGGATCATTGAGTCTTGCAAATTATCATGTAAAAAAGCCAAAGATTCTCCAAATCTTAGTTTATTAACAGAATCCAACCCAGCCATGGGTCACATTATACCTGTGTGCATTTTGGGAGGAGAAGGGCATGCCAGTGATCTTTGTCTTGCTTTCAAATATCTCTCAAATATTTCTACCTTATAGGATTAAAGATACCACAATTGAATCTAATCCATGGCAACACATTTTCAAGAAAGAGCCTTTTAGAATTAGAGATTCTAAGATTTTAATGTTTGTTTCACAGGACGTGGCAGTGATCACTAGGTGCCTTATAAGTACGGACTTTCCAAATAACATTAGCAAGGTTATATATGCAAGTAACATATATGGACTATGTAAGTAACATTGCCAAGATATAAGAAAAAGAATAAGATGGCAATAGTTTAAAATGTTCACAAATACCTCCCATTTCACATAGGACACATGACTCAGCCTCTTGCTAATGTTCTCAAATTGGCATTTTCTCCGGTTAGATTCGTTAAGTTAGATGTCTTATGCAGAATCATGTCTCTGTTTCCCTAGTTGTTGGTGGAGAGGGAACATTTCCTCTTTATGTGTCTTAGCATCTTTTTTGCTAATGTGGTTAAACAAAAAATTTCATTCTTTATATCAGGGTCTGAAAGTTGTTTTGGTTAGTATTGATTATACAGACAGCAGGTTCAAGAAGCACATATGTTAATGAATAAATAAATAACAAAATAAAAAATTAGACTGGGTGCAGTAGCTCATGCCTATAATCCCAGCACTTGGGGAGAGTTGTTTAAGGACATGAGGTCCAGACCAGCCTGAGCAACCTAGTGAGATCCCCATCTCTACAAAAAATAAAATTAGCCGAGTGTGTTGGCTAGCTCCTGTGGTCCTAGCTACTCGGGAGGCTGAGGTAAGAGGATCACTTGGGCCCGGGAGATCAAGGTTGCAGTGAGCTTGATTGTGCCACTGCACTCCAGTCGGGATGACAGAGTGAGACCCCGTGTCAAAATAAAAAAGAAATTAGAAGGTGGGCACATTGGTTTGTTTCTGTAATCCCAGCTACTTGAAAAGCTGAATCAGGAGAATCACTTGAGCCCTGGAGTTCCAGACCAGCCTGTGCAACATTGCAAGACCCTGTCTCTAAAAGAATAATAATAGTTTTAAAAAGAAGCACATGTTTTACCACAAGAAAAAAAAGCAATTGACAGACTTGAGTTTATCTTCAAAAATAATAGGTAGCTTATATTAAACAATTGTTACATATTATTTCATGTTTTATAGTGATTATCTTACTTGCTAGTTGAAACAATTGTACTCTATAGTACTTTTATTCTGTTTCTACCAGTGAGAAAACAGACACTGTGAGGTTAGTAACTGTGAGAGTTCTGACCTTGAAAGTCAGACCACAGAATAATCTGTGTTCTTAATTTAGCAGAATGTCTTTGCTCAGATTATATATACCTTTTTAATCTACCTTCTCCATTGGTTGTTCATCATAAATTTTTTCTCAATAAGAATCAGTCGGATGTGGTAGCTCATGCCTATAATCTTAGGACTTTGGGAGAAGGAGGTGGGAGGATCCCTTGAGAGCGGGAGGCTGAGGTTGTAGTGAGCTATGATGATGCTGCTGCACTAATGCCTGGACAACAGAGTGAGACCCTGTCTCTAAATAAATAAATAAATAAATGTATGTATGTATGTATGTCATGGCCAGATGTGGTGGCTCATGCCTGTAATCCCAGCACTCCAGAAGGCCAAGGCGGGAGGACCACTTGAGGTCAGGAGTTGGAGACCAGCCTGAGCAAGAGCAAAACCCCGTCTCTACAAAAATAGAAAAATTAGCCAGGCTTGGTAGCACGTGCCTGTAGTCCCAGCTACTCAGGAGGCTGAGGCAGGAGAAGCACTTGAGCCCGGGAGTGTGAGATTGCAGTGAGCTTTGATGATGCCACTGCACTCTAGCGTGGGAGACAGAGCAAGACCCTGTCTCAAGAAAAAAGAATCTGTATCACTGTTAGCATTCCATGCCATTATATAGCAGACCATAATGTATTTAACTGTCCTCTACTATGAGATATTTCTGTTTCTGTTTTTTCATTTTTAAACATTATTCTCTGGAAATTGTGGATAAGATCAGTTGGTGCAATCTATGTCCATGTCCTGGTTGTGATATTGTAGTATAATTGTTAAGTATCTGCACTGTGCCAGACCCTGTGATGTTAGTACTTAGAATTAATGACTCAAGGGATATAACTGCTACCTATACATTGTTATAATCCAACAAGGAAGCGAAACTGAATCAAAGAAGCTCAGCGCAGCCTGTAAGCAAGGCCTGTGGAGAATCCCAGAGCCTTGCCCGAGAGGTGCTAGAAAAGGGGCATCATCCTGGGGACAGCCATGTCTTGAGCAGATCACACCCGATCCAGAGGTCACATGAGGTCCGAGTTGGGATGACGCAGCCTCTCTTCACACAGGAAGGGCTGTCTTCAGGGAGCAGGATGTGCTCAATGTGACACTGTCCACTCTGACAGCCCTTTCAGGTCTACTCTCAGGCCCCCACCAGGAGAATGTTCTGGACTCCATTTCCCAGAGGCCTCCAAAGCCTGGCCCCATGAGGGGGCGCTGAATTGCATGCTGGGACACACAGGGACTTTCAGGCTCTGCTTTCCTGGGATGCCATCTGGGGTCCTCCTCAACCCTTGTACCCCCTCCTGACATCTCAGTGGTGGTTGGGCCTGAGCAGGGGATTGTTTGCTTCCAAGAAAGAACCCAGAACCCAGGGGTGTGGTGGGCATGGCAATGAGGCAGCCACCGCCTTGAAATAGAGCCTTGACCTGTGGCTTCCAGACGTGGGAAGATTTGTGTATGTTTGTGTGTCAGTGAGTCTGTGCATAAGAGAGACTGCATGACGGGTGAGCCCTGTGCCCTGGTCTGTGACACACTTGCGTGTGAGTGTGTGTGGGGGGTGATGCTTCCTGGCCTTGTCACAGTAACTGTGACACCTGTGTGTGAATGTCATTGGGGGTGATGGGGGTGGTTCTGGGTGAGGGTCTGTACCAATGACACAGCTGGCTACATCTCCCCGACTCTTCGCAGGGTGAGGTAGGTATGTGTGGGCTCTGTGGAGTGACACAGGGACCGGTCATTGAACTATGCCATGCACTTGCTTAGGAGTGTGGGAGGGACAAGTGCCAGGGTTGTGTTTGTCTTTAGAGCTGTGACACAAGTGTTTTCAAGTGTCTTTGCTGGCAAAGGGGCTGCGTGTGTGTTCGTTTTAGGTGGAGACCTGCTCTGCCGCTCTGTGAGGTGCGTGCCTGCAGGATGGGTGGAGGCGGCACAGCCAGGATGTATCTTTGCACTCCTGTCACATCGACAGGGATGGGTGGGGACTCTCTGGCCTGCCTGTCAGTGGGTGTGATGGGGTCTGGGATTGGGAGTCAGTGAGTGGTTTAGGATGGTGTTTGGGTGATCAGGGGCATGGCCTACCGAGTGGGTGTGGCTGTGTATGACAATGTAATCTGTATTTCCAGTGTCCCTTCTGCTTCCTCTGCCTTCGTCTTCCAACCATGTGGTTCCTGCGTGGGAGCAGTGGCCCCAGTGGGATGTGAGAGCCAGGACCTTGTCGTGAATGTCATCAACAAAAAGGGCACAGACATAGCCATGAGGTAACTTTAGAGCCGTAAGTGTTTTCCATGCAGACTCCTGTATGACAGGAGCAGAAAGCCTCATGAATGAGATTCCTATTTGGGAGGGGAGAAGTACGTAGCTTGGTGCGTGAGAGGGGAGGCAGCTCCATGTTCTAGAACCCCAGCTAAATATAGCTTAGTCCGGAAGATCTCTGAAATTCTTGAATGCCTGCGCCGTCTTACTTCTGACTGGTTTTAGCTGTGGCCTGAGGACAGGTGTGCCCTGGAAGGTATTTTCTAATGTAGTCTGTGCTCCAGGAAGACCCTGGTGCTCATTCTTGCCCTCTTCTTCTAGGTCAGCTGTCCTTCAGAAAAAGCATCCTGAGGAGAAATAAGAATTGTTACATACCTTAAAACCAGCTTTATTAAATGTTCATTAAATTTGTGTTTATATGGTTTAGGACTAATTGCTTTTTATGGCCCTAAATTTCCTCCCTAATAGCAATTTATCCCAGTAATTCCTCCCCAAGAGGCGTGACAAGAGTATCCCTCTGTGTACTCCTATTGACCAACCCTCTCTTTGAGTGTTCACATACCCCCTTACCAAATTGTTCAAGTCCTCCTGTGTGCTCTGGTGTCTGAGAATCTGATGTATAGAAAAATACCTTCTAGAGCTTAGCACTTTATTTTATAGTGTGGTTTCATAAGGAGGTGTTCAGTTTTTAGATGGAATCAAACACCAGATATCTTTGGTCTTTTTCCATGGGACAAGTTTTCAAAACACAGCAAAAGGGGAGAAGGTTTGATTGTTTAGTCAGTACATGACAAAGTTGTCAGTTTTGTGAGGCTTTTTTTATTATTATTTTATGTTTTCTAGAGAAAGGGTCTTATATATTGCCCAGGCTGGTCTCAAACTCCTGGCCTCAAGTGATCCTCCCGCCTCTGCCTCCCAAAGCACTGGGATTACAGG
>NW_012144522.1:1193412-1203429 GCF_000956105.1 Propithecus coquereli | reverse complement strand
GGCCTCGCAGAGTGCTAGGATTACAGGCATGAGCCACCGCGCCTGACCAATTTTTACATTCTTATGATACTTCATTTTGAAGAATGGGCTCCAGCTCCATCCAGGATAGTACAAGGGGTATTAGTTCATCATTTTTTATGGATGAGTAGTACTCCATGGTATACATATACCACATTTTATTAATCCATTCATGTATTGATGGACACTTGGGTTGTTTGCACGTCTTTGCAATTGTGAATTGTGCTGCTATGAACATCTGAGTGGAGATGCCTCTTTTATAGAATGTCTTTTTTCCCTTGTAGTAAATACCCAGTAATGGAATTGCTGGATCAAATGGTAGTTCTACCTTGAGTTCTTTGAGGTATCTCCAAATTAATTTCCATAGAGATTGTATTAGTTTGCAGTCCCACCAGCAGTGTGGCATCCACACCAACATTTGTTGTTTGGGACTTTTCGATGAAAGCCATTCTGACTGGAGTTAGGTGATATCTCGTTGTGGTTTTGATTTGCCTTTCCGTGATGATTAGAGATGTTGAGCATTTTTTAATATCTTTGTTGGGCATTAGTCTGTCTTCTTTTGAAAAGTTTCTGTTAACGCCTTTGCCTACTTTTTAGTGGCATTGTTTCAATTTTTCTTGTTGATTTTCCTGAGTTCTATATTGATTCTAGTTATCAGCCCTTTGTCAGATGTGTAGCATGCAAATATTTTCTCCCATTCTGTAGGTTGTGTGTTCACTCTGATAGTTTCCTTGGCTGTGCAGAGGCTTTTTAACTTGATTAGGTCCCATTTATTTATTTTTGTTGTTGCTGTGATTGCCTTTGGGATTGTCTTCATAAATTCTTTGCCTAGGCCAATGTCTTTAAGAGTTTTTGCAACATTTTCTTTTAGAATTCTTAAGGTTACCTGCCTTAGGTTTAAGTCTGTTATCCATTGTGAATTGATTTTTGTGAGAGGTGAGAGGTGCAGACCCTGTTTCAGTCTTCTGCGTGTGGCTATCCAATTTTCCCATCACCATTTATTGAATAAGGATTCTTTTCCTCAGTGTATGTTTTTGTCTCTTTTGTCAAAGATCAGATGGCTGGATGAGGATGGTTTTATATCTGGGCTCTCAGTTCTGTTCCATTGGTCTTTGTCTCTGTTCTTGTGCCAATACCATACTGTTTTGGTTACTATAGCCTTGTAGTATAGTTTGAAGTATGGTAGATTGATGCCTCCTAATTTCTTCTTTTTGCTTAAGATTGCTTTTGCTGTGTGGGGTGTTCTCTGGTTCCATACAAAGCGTAGAATTATTTTTTCTATATCTGGGAAAAATGATGTTGGTATTTTAACAGGGATTGCATTGAATCCGTAGATCACTTTGGGTAGTATAGACATTTTAACAATGTTGATTCTGCCGATCCGTGAGCGTGGTATGGTTTTGCATCTGTTTACATTCCTCTGCTATTTCCTTCCTCAGTGTTTCATACTTCTCCCTGTAGAAGTCTTTCACCTCCTTAGTTAAATATATTCCTAGGCATTTTATTTTCTTTGTTGCTATTGTGAAATGTATTGAGTCTTTGATTTGGTTCTCAGTTTGACTGTTGGTGTATATGAATGCTACTGATTTGTGTACATGGATTTTGTATCCTGAGACTTTGCTGAATTTATCAATTCCGGTAGTCTCATGGCAGAACCTTTGGGGTTTTCTAGATATAAGATCATATCCTCAGCAAAGAGCGATAATTTGACCTCTTCTGCCCCCATTTGGATGCCTTTGATTTCCTTTTCTTGTCTGATTGCTCTGGCTAAGACTTCCAGCACTATGTTTAATAGAAGTGATGATCGAAGGCAACCTTGTCTGGTACAAGTTCTAAGTAAGAATGCTTTCATTTTTTCCCCATTCAGTATGATGTTGGCTGTGGGTTTGTCACATATGGCTTTTATCATTTTGAGGTAAGTACCATGTATACCTATTTTGTTAAGCATTCTTATCATAAAAGGGTACTGATTTTCGTGAATGCTTTCTCTGCATCTATTGAAAGGATCATATGGTCTTCATTTTTACTTCTATTTATGTGGTGAATTACATTTATAGATTTGTGTATGTTGAACCATCCCTGCATCTCTGGGATGAAGCCCATGTGGTCATGATCGATTTTTTTTTTGTTTTTTTTTGATGAGCACCTGAACTCAGTTTGCTGGGATTTTATTGAGAATATTTGCATCTATATTGATAAAGGATATTGGTCTGTAGCTTTTTGTTGTTGTTGAGTCCTTTCCTGGTTTTGGTATCAGGGTGATATTGGCTTGGTAAAACGTGTTTGGGAGGATTCCTTCCTTGTCAATGTTGTGGAATAATTTCTGCAGGATAGGCATCAGTTCTTTTTTGTCGATCTGGTAAAATTCAGGTATGAAACCATCGGATACAGGACTTTTTTTAAGAAAGGTTTTTTTATTGCTGCTTCAGTTTCTATACTTGATATTGGTCTTTTCAGGAATTCTATTTCTCTCTGATTGAGCCTAGGGAGCCTGTGTGTTTATAAGAATTTGTCCATTTCCGTCACATTTTCAAGTTTATGTTCAGAGAGATTTTTGTAGTATTCATAGATGATATTTTGTATTTCCGTGGTATCGATTGTAATTTCTCCTTTTTCATTTCTGTTTGGGCTATTAGAGTCCTTTCTTTTCTGCTTCTGGTTAATCTAGCAAGAGGCATGTCAATTTTGTTTATCTTTTCGAAAAACCAACTTTTTGTTTTATTAATCTTCTGTATAGTTTTTTTTGTTTTTGATTTCATTTAGTTCTGTTGTGATCTTGATTATGTCTTTTCTTCTGCTGGGTTTAGGATTGGTTTGCTTATCCTTTTCTAGTTCCTTGAGATGATTCATTAGATTGTTGATTTGTGATCTTTCTATCTTTTGTATGTAGACATTTATAGCTATAAATTTTCTTTTCAGGACTGCTTTACCTGCGTCCCACAGATTTTGATAACTTGTGTCCCCTTTATCATTTAGTTCAGACAGTCTTTTGATGTTCATTTTAATTTCCTCTACCCGACTATCATTCAGCAGTACATTGTTTAGTTTCCATGACTTTGTGTAGAGATGAGTGTTTCTGTTGGAGTTGATTTCTAATTTTATTCCACTGTAGTCTGAGGAGATGCGTGGTATAATTTCTATTTTTTTAATTTGTTATGACATGCTTTGTGGCCTAGGATATGGTCAATCTTAGAGAGTGTCCCATGAGCTGATGAGAATGTTCTGTAAATGTTTGTCAGGCCCATTTGTTCTATAGTTCTGTTTAAGTCCATTGTTTCTTTATTTTCTGTTTGGAGGATCTGTCCTTTCTGTCAGAGGGGTGTTGAAGTCCCCTTCTATTACAGTGCTGCTCTTAATCATTTTGTTTTGAGCAAGTAGGATTTATTTTATGAATCTGGGCGCACCTGTGTTAGGCTTGTAGCTATTTAGAATTGCTGTCTTCTTGTTGAATTGTTCCCTTTGCCATTATATGATGACCATCTTTGTCTTTCATTACTTTTGTTGATTTGAATACTAAGTTATCTGAAATGAGAACTGCTACACCAGCTTTATTTTGGTTTCCATTTGCATGAAATATTTTTTTCCATCCCTTCACCTTGAGTCTGAATGAGTCCTTGTTGGTTAGATGTGTTTCCTGAAGACAGCAGATACTTGGCTTGTGTATACTTACCCATTCAACCAGCCTATGTCTCTTTAGTGGGCAGTTCAAGCCATTCACATTTATTTATTTATTTATTTTTTGAGACAGAGTCTCACTGTGTTGCCTGGGCTAGAGTGCCGTGGCGTCATCTTAGCTCACAGCAACCTCAAACTCCTGGGCTCAAGCAATCCTTCTGCCTCAGCCTCTCGAGTAGCTGGGACTACAGGCATGTGCCACCATGCCCGGCTAATTTTTTCTATATATTTTTAGTTGTCCGATTAATTTCTTTCTATTTTTGGTAGAGACGGGGTCTCGCTCTTGCTCAGGCTGGTCTCGAACTCCTGAGCTCAAACAATCCGCCCGCCTCGGCCTCCCAGAGAGCTAGGATTACAGGTGTGAGCCACCGTGCCCAGCCCATTCACATTTATTGAAAGAATTCATAAGTGACACAGATTTCTGTTCATCCTATTGAGTTGAATGTTGCTGCTTTGTTTTCTCTCTTGAGCCAGTGTGGTGGCTCATTGGATGATTTTGTCTATTGTGCTGATCTGTGTGTAACACTGTTCTGAGTACTTCCTGGAGGGCAGGTCTTGTCTCTACAAATACCCTCAGTGTTTGCTTGGCTGAGAAGGTCTTTATTTCTCTTTCAAATATGAAGTTTCCTGTAGGAAACTTAGTTTTGCAGGATACAAAATTCTAGGCTGGGCATTATTCTGTTTGAGAAGATTGAGAATGGGGGAGCCCCAGTCCCTTCTGGCTTGTAAAGTCTCAGTTGAGAAGTCTGCAGTTAATCTGATGGGTTTTCCTTTGTAGATTACCTGCTGCTTTCGCCTTACAGCTTGTAGGGGGGCCTCTTTTGTGTTTATTTTGGCCAGTCTGATGACTATGTGTCATGTAGAGGATCTCCCAGGAGTCCTTTGAGCTTCTTGTACCTAGATATCTAGATTTCTAGCAAGACCAGGGAAATTTTCCTACATTATTCCCTCAAATAGATTATTCAACCTTTGTATATTTTCTTCTTCACCCTTAGGGATGCCTGTCATTCTTACATTAGGCTTCTTCACATAATCCCACATTTTTTTTTCTTTTCTTTTTTTTTCTCTCTCTTTTTCTTTTGCTTTTTTTAAATTCTTTCTTATTTCAGCTCTGTACACAGCACAGAATCCTACTTTTTTTTGTAGGCTTTGCTCTTTTCTCTTATTTCTCTGTTCTATTTCTGTCACTGACTTGTTTAATTGAAAGATGTTGTCTTCAATCTCTGAGATTACTTCTTCTGCTTGATCTAACCTATCCTTAAGGCTTTCCACTGTGTTTTGTAATTCTTCGAATAAATTTTTTATTTCCAGAAGTTCTGTTTGATTTTTCTTGAATATTTCAATTTTTTAGGGAATTTTTCATTCATTTCCTGCCTTTTTGTGGTTTCATTGTGTTGGGTTTCCATTTTATTTTGCATTTCATTGAGTTTCCTTACAATCCATATTTGAAATTCTTCATCTTTGTCATTTCAATGTTCTGATTTTGGTTGCTATCCATTGCTAGAAAGCTGATGTTCCCTTTTGGGGGTATCCTTTCATTTTGATTCTTCATACTTCCAGAATTCTTTCGCTGATTCTTTCTCATCTGGAGTAGCTGTTGCTTCTTACCTTTGGATTTTATTTTGTTTAGATAATGACATGCCCAGTTTAGTCTCTTAACCAGTAGTTGGTGTTTCTCAGTGGGAATCAACCACACCCTGTATGATGAGTTAGTAAATGCAGTAAAAGTGCATGCAAATTGACCTCCCTGTCAGTAGGTGGCACTTTCCGGAAGGAACAGATTGCAATGCTTTTTGGGGTCCTGCGGCCAGCTCTAGTTCCTCAGGAAAAGCACTCTAGTGCTCCACGTGGTGGGTGGGTGGGGCCCTGGGGCTTCCAGGTGTGTCCTTATTCTCCACCTCAGTGGGGGCAGGTTGAAGGGGGTGATGCTGGGCAACAGTCCAAGATGCAAGGGAGAGGAATTTTAACTGTTCTACCTACCCTTCTCACTGGTCACCAGTCCTCCTGGGGCTTAATCCCCGCCATCAATGCCTTTCTCCTTCCGATTCTGCTCCAGAACCTCTTCCCATGGAGTCTCCTATAGGTTCAGACACCCTTCCATCCAGCCCTCATTCAATCTTTGTTTGTCTGTCTGTTTTTTTCTCTTTCATCTAAAATTTCTCCTTCTTGCAGAGCCACTCTGGCTGGTGGTGTCTCTTGTCTGCCATCTTGCCTCCCCTCCAAGATGCTGTCTTTAAAAAAAAAAAAAGAAAAGAAAAACCTCTTAGTTTTATTGATCTTTTTGTACTGTTTTCCAGTCTCTATTTCATATATTACTGCTTTGATCTTTATTCTTCCTTATACCAACTTTGGGCTTAGTTCTTCTTTTTCTTGTTACTTGAGGTGAAAAGTTGTTTGAGGTCTTTCTTTTTTTCTCGACTTAGGTGTTTATTGCTATGAATATCTCTCTTAGAAGTGATTGTGCTACCTCCCATAAATTTGTGGATATTGTATTTCCTTTCAAAATATTTTTTAATTTCCCCTTTAACTTCTTCTCTGGCCCACTGGTTGTTTAGTGTCTTGTTTAATTTCTACATATTTGTGAACTTACCTAAATTTTTCTTGTTATTGATTTCCAGGTTCATGCTTTTGTGATTTGAAAAGATACTTGATATACTTTCTGTCTTCTTAAATTCCTTAAGATTTGTTGCATGACATAATATATGATCTATCCTGGAGAATGTTTCATGTGCACCTTAGGAGAATGTATATTCTGCTGCTGTTAGATAGAAGACGTAAAATATATCTGTTAGTTTCATTTGGTCTAAAGTGTAATTCAAGTCTAATGTTTCCTTATTGATTTTGTCTGAATGATCATCCTTTGTAGAAGGTAGGGTTTGAAGTTTCTTTCTATTATTGTATTGAAATCTGTCTCTCCCTTAAAATCTCTTAATATTTGCTTTATATATATGTAGGTGCTCCTGTGTTGGTTGTATACATATCTATAATTGATATATCATCTTGACTGACCTTTTTCATTATATAATGACCTTTTTCTCTTTTTAGTTTTTGAGTTAAAGTCTATTGTGTCTAATACAGGTGTAAACACTCTTCTCTTTTGGTTTCCAGTTACGTGGAGTTATCTGTTTCTGTCTCTCACTTTGCTTTTATGTGTCCAACAACTAAAGTGAGTTTTTATAAGTAGCTTATTCTTGGATCTTGTTTTGTTATCCATTCATCCACTTTGTTTTGATTGAAGAATATAATCCATTTATATTTAATGTAATTATTGAGTGGTAAGGACTTAATGTTCTCATTTTGTTAATTGTTTACTGACTGTTTTGTCTTTCCATTATTCTTTTTTTCCAGTCTTATTGTCATCCTCTGCAATGTGTTGACTTTTGTGATGGTATCCTTTGATACTTTCTCTTTGTCTTTTGTGTATCTACTAGATGTTTTTTCTCTGTGTTTGCCATGGACTTACATAAAGCATCTTATAGTTATAATATTATAATTTAAGCTCATAAAAACTGAACTTTGTGTACACAAACTCTGCACTTTTACTACTCCCTTCTACCCCATTGTATGCTATAGATGTCACATTTTACATCTTTTAAGTTATGTGTCCATTAACATATTACTTTAGCTATAGTTATTTTTAATACATTTATCTTTTAGCTTTCATACTAGAGTTTGAAGTGGTTTACACACCACCAGTACATTTTGGAGTATTGTGAATTTGACTCTGTATTACTCTTTACTCTCTTAGGTTTTCATGTTGTTACTTAATGCCCTTTTGTTTCAACTCAAAGACCTCCTTTTAGCATTTCTTATAAAGCAGATCATGTAGCGATAACTCTTTCAGCTTTTGCTTTTTTGTTGTTGTTTGTTTGTTTGTTTTTTAGTAGACACGGAGTGGAGTCTCGCTGTTCCTCAGGCTGGTCTCGAACCCCTGACCTCAAACGATCCTTCCACCTCGGCTTCCCAGAGTGCTAGGATTACAGGCATGAGCCACTGCGCCCAGCCTCTTCAGCTTTCGTTTGTCCTGAAATATCTTTCTCACCTTCATTTCTGAAGGACGGTTTTGCCAGGATAGTATTCTTGGTTGACAATTTTTTTCTTTCGCCATTTTTAATATATCATCCCGCACACTTCTGGCTTACAAGGTTTCTGTTGAGAAGTGTGCTGACAACCTTATGAAAGTCCCCTTATATGTGACCAGTCTCATCAGTTGCTGGTTTCAAGATTGTCCTTTTCTTTGACTTTGGACAAGTTTATTATAATGTGTCTCAGAATATGCTTTGGATTGATCTTGGCCCTTTGAGCTTTGTGGACTGGATGTGCAAGCCCCTGCCAGGATTTGGGAAGTTTTTATTCAGTGTTTCTTTAAATAGCTTTCTGCCCCATTTTCTTCCCTCTCTTCCCCTTCCTGAACTCTCATAACTGATGAGTCTCATAGCTCCCTTATTAATTCTTCACTTTTTTTCAATCCTTTTTGTTCTTTTCTTGGCTAATTTCAAATGACCTGTCTTCAAGTTTGCTAATTCTTTCTTTTGCATGATCAAATTCGCTGTCAATATTCTCTGTTGGATTTTTGAGTTTGTCATTGTATTCTTCAGCTCCAGGATTTCTGTTGGTTCTTTTTTATGGTTTCTGGGTTTTTTACTAAATTTCTTTTTCTTTTTTCATGAATTGTTTTTTTAATTTCATTTAGTTGTCTTCCTCGGTTTTCTTGCATCTTGTTGAGCTTCTGTGAATGGATTATTTTGAATTCTTTCTCAGGCAGTTCATAGATCTCCATTTCGTAGGGATGTGTTACTGCTGCTTTATTAGTTTCCTTTGGTGGTGTCATAGCTGCCTGATTCTTTGTTATCTGTGTAGCCTTGCATTGGTGTCTGCACATTTGAAGGAGCACATGCATCTACTAGTCTTTACATGCTGCTTTCTACACATTAATGCCTTCTTCTGTTAGATCACCTAACTGATGGGACTTCACCCAGATTGCGGTTGAGTGGGATCGAAGCTGGGACATGTGACTACCCCTGGTTCTGCAGTGGGTCTCTGGTTACCAGGGGCTTTACAGGACACAGATCCCTCTCTGGTCCTTGAGTGGTCTTAACTGTCTCCATGACTGGTCCATAGGGCTAGCGCTGGGACCACAGGTCACAGACCTGTGTACCTGGCAACAGATATACTGATGGGTTTGGCTTCAGCTGGGTTCCTGGTGCGCTTCCACTTGATCACTGGCTGAGTCCCTGAGCAAGAAGTACTGCCACAGTCTGCAGAACCAAGTCACAGGGCTGCTGCAAGATCTACAGCCAAGGCCAAGATCGGTAATCTGTGTCTAGGGTAACAACAGGCATGACTCCCAGGAAGTTGCTGAGCAAGTAGGCATACTCTCATACCACAGCAGAGTGGCTTGAGCTGATTTATACAGTTTTTTTCAAATACCACAGTGGGATGAAGTTCAGCAGGTCAGCCTACAGGGGCACTTTTGGGTGTGCCTTCCTCAGGTCCCTGGATGGGCAGAACTGCCCCCAGACTGCAGCGAAGAGGTGTTGGAGTAGAGAAGCATGGCCTGCTATATTTGAGTTTCCCTTCCAAAACTCACTTTGAAATTTAATTGCCATTGAAACAGTGTTGAGAGGTGGTACCTTTAAGAGGTGATTAAATCATGAAGACTTGGCTCGCATGAATGGATTAATGATGTTATCAGGGTTTGTTATTACAAGAGTGGATTTGTTATAAAAGTGAGCTTGGCCCTTTCTTGCTTTTTTGTGCATGCTTTGGGATGACACAGCACAACAGCCCTCGCAAAATGCAGGCACCATGATTTTGTACTTCCCAGCCTCAGGAACCATAAGCTAAATAAATTTCTGTTCATTATAAATTGCCCAGTCTGTGTCGTTTTATTATAGCAACATAAAATGGACCAAAACCGTACTGTTTCAGATATACTGTGAGATTGAGGTCTGCAACTCTGTCCTGGTGGCCCAGACACCAAATTTCCCAGACTTTATCTTAGCAGGCAGAATTGCTCTCGAAATGCAGTTAAGAGGCTGGGCACAGTGGCTCACGCCTGTAATCCTAGCACTCTGGGAGGCCGAGGCAGGAGGATCGCTCAAGGTCAGGAGTTCGAGACCAGCCTGAGCAAGAGCAAGACCCCCTCTCTACTAAAAATAGAAAGAAATTATCTAGACAACTAAAAAATAGAGAGAGACAAAATTAGCTGGGCATGGTGGAGCATGCCTGTAGTCCCAGCTACTCAGGAGGCTGAAGCAGGATTGCGTAAGCCCAGGAGTTTGAGGTTGCTGTGAACTAGGCTGATGCCATGGCACTCTAGCC
>NW_012144522.1:1188072-1189147 GCF_000956105.1 Propithecus coquereli | reverse complement strand
TATATTAGTCCCACTGGGTTAATTAAGGATAATCTCCCTAATTTTAAGGTTTAGCTTATAACAATTCTCTTGCCATGTAGTGTAACATTCCCAGGTTCCATAATTAGGATATAGACTTCTTTGAGAGACAGTTATTCTTTCTACCACTGACATATCCAGTGAAACTTTACTTTAGAATATGCTTATTCCTCTATAGTTCTGGTCTTGTTTTTCTCGTTAATCAGTTTTTCAATTGAGACTCCATTAAGATGTGTTTTGTTTTTATTTGTTTGTTGTGGGGTGTTTTTGTTTATTTGTTTTTTGAGATAGGGTCTCACTCTGTTGCCTGGGGTTAGAGTGCAGTGGCGTGATCATAGCTCACTGCAACCTCAAACTCCTGGGCTCAAGTGATGCTCTCACCGCAGCCTTCTGAGTAACTAGAACTAGGACTACAGGTGCACACCACCACCACACCCAGCTAATCTATTTTTTGTAGAGACGGGGTCTCATTGTGTTGCTCAGGGTGGTCTCAAACTCCTCGCCTCAAGCTCCTCCTGCTTCAGCTTCCCAAAGTGCTAGGATTACAGACATGAGCCACTGTGCCCAGCGAGTTATGTTTCTTTTTTTTTTTTCTTCCAAAATCTCTTCTGGAAAAGTTGTGTTTCTTATAACAGGATTAATGCAGGCCAGCTTCAGAAAAAAATCAGTCCCCTAAGAAGCTAATAAAGAAGAATCTCAAAATTAATTACCTATAACTGTACCATCCAGAGATAATTACTGTTAATATCTTGGTATATATGTTTCCAATCCTCAGCTTTCCCCCAAGCATGTCTGTGTGTTTTTCTGGAGCATTAAATCCTTCTAATTGATCGTATAAATGAGTCAAAGACTCTCTGAATCATAGTTTGTAAAAGCAATCCAACCCAGCCATGGATCATATTATACCTGGGAGCATGTCGGGAAGGGAGAGGCATGCCAGTGATTTATGTCGAGTTTTCTAAAACCTCTCACATATTTACACCATATAGGATTAGTGATACATCATTTGAAACTAATCTTATGGCAATAAATTATCAAAAAAATATAGTCCACCGTC
>NW_012144522.1:1185775-1188022 GCF_000956105.1 Propithecus coquereli | reverse complement strand
GCTCCCCAGGTTTTCTTAGTTTTTACCTAATATTCTTTATCTATTCCAGGATTCTATCCAGGACATCACATTACATGTCATTGTTACATCTCCTTGGACTCCTCTTGGCTGTGACAGTTTCTCAGACTTTCCTTGCTTTTGATGACATTGACAGTTTTGAGAGGTGAAGTATTTTGTAGGATGGCCCTCTATTGGAATTTTTTTGGTGTTTTTCTCATTATTAGACTGGGGTTATGGGGTTGGAAGAGGATGATCGGAGAGGTGAATACCACTTTCATCCTACCATAGCAAGGGCACATACTATCAACATAATTGATGACTGTTGGGATTGACCTTGATCTTCACCTGGCTGAGGTAGTGTTTGTCAGTTTTCTCCACTGTAGGTCACTCTTTTTTCTTCCTTTCCATACTGTACTCTTTGGAAGTCACTATGCACAGCTCACTCTTAAGGAGTGGGGAATTATGCTCCTTCCTCCTCCTTTGTTGTTTGTCGTTTTTGTCTTCGCCGCCCTATAGAGTGTGGAAATCATTCTTAGCTCTTTGTTCGTACAGAACAAGCCTGCAGACTGTATTTGGCCTGAGGGCAGGATTTTGCTGAGCCTAACCTAGAGTATCAAGGTTTTAGTCCTACCTGTGCTTTTTCCTGCCTTTTTGAGCTTTATGAAGATATATTTGGGAAAAGGATAAAATGAATTAATATGCATAAACCACCATAGAACAACCTGTGGAGCATACGTGCTCCGTAAATACCAACTGTTATTGTTATGTGATAGGTCTGGATGTTTATAGATCATGAAGAATACACATAAAAAGACAATCGTGATGGCCAGGCATGGTTGCATGCACCTATAATCCCAGCTACTCAGGAGGTTGAAACAGGAGAATCACTGGAGCCCAAGAGTTTGAGGCCAGTCTGGGCAACATAGTGAGACCCTGTCTTTATTGGAAAAAAATTATGATCCATTCTTGGAAGTTCACAAAATGAACCAGCACCCCTCAAATAGTCTAGAACAGGAATCCTCAACCTAAGTCCTTGCTTGAACTTCATTTATAACTTTCCAAGGGAAATATTATACACACTTACTGTGTATCTTTGTTGTTTTCTTTTTCTTCTCTGAAGGGAAAGGCTATAATTTCATGGCATTAAGAAGCGTGTATATGACCCAAAGAGATTTAGACCCGTTAGTCTAGAATCAAAGTCTGTATTCCCTTGACCACAGTTAGTGTTCAAGATGATGGAAATGATGAAGTAAATCATGAAACATTCATGATATGGAGTAATACTGCTATGGTCTGAGTGTTGGTGTCCCCCCAAAATTCAGATGTTGAAACCTAACCCCCAAGGTGATGGGCCCCATCAGTTCATGATAGCTGCGCCCTCAAGAATGAGAGCAGTACCCTTTTAAAAGAGGCTGAAGAGAGCATGTTTGTCACCTTTATATGTGAGGATGCAGCCAGAAGAAGCCAGTATGAGGAATGGGCCCTCACCAGACACCAAATCTGCAGGTGCTTTGAAGTTGGACTTTCCAGCCTCTAGAACTATGAGCAATAAATTTCTGTTTTTTATAATTACCCAGCATAAGGATTTTGTTATTGCAGCCCAAATGGACTAAAGCAGATATGCAGCTAAGAAGCTGTGGGTTTATGGCTGGTCTGATGGTAGTGGGTTATGAGAACTTATTAACATTAGTGTCACTAAAGTTGGTGTTCAACCCCCCACTGCTAAATTTGACTGGCTTAAAAAAAAAAAAAAAAAGCTGTGGGTTTAGAGATAGTGATAAGACAGGGAAATGCATATGACATAATATTAAACAATGCTAGTATTTATAAACAATAGTATGCATGGAAATTTTAAATTATCTAAAAATTCCCTTTAACTGGACACTTTGTAAATAATGACTCCAATGTGACACTTGATTATTAGTGAAGGAGGAGAGGAGCAAGGCCACATTTATTGAGTACTTTTTCAGCACCATCATTCTTGTTTTGCACACACTCCCTGATTCACTCTGCAGAGACGATGTAGCTGCATTATTAATCTCAGGGTCTGACTGTGATCTGATTCATAGTGAAAAGATGTTCAAGATCAGGGAGATGACATTTGTTTCAGTCAGCCGTGGCGTCAGCCTAGCTCACAGCAACCTCAAAGTCCTGAGCTCAAGCAATCCTTCTGCCTCAGCCTCCCAAGTAGCTGGGACTACAGGCATGCGCCACCATGCCCGGCTAATTTTTTCTATATATTTTTAG
>NW_012144522.1:1182419-1183970 GCF_000956105.1 Propithecus coquereli | reverse complement strand
AACCTCTCACATATTTACACCATATAGGATTAGTGATACATCATTTGAAACTAATCTTATGGCAATAAATTATCAAAAAAATATAGTCCACCGTCCATATCCATGGGTTCTGCATCTGCAGATTCAGCCAACCACAAATTGAAAAATGTTTTGGGGAAAAAAAATAAGATGGTTGCATCTCTACTGAATATGTTCAGTTTTTTCTTCTCATTGTTCTAAACAATACGGTCTGAAAATCATTAACATTAATAATTAGGTATTATAAGGAATCTAGAGATGATTTAAACTATACAGGAGGCCAGGTGTGGTGGCTCATGCCTATAATCCTAGCACTCTGGAAGGCCAAGACGGAAGAATTGCTTGAGGCCAAAAGTTCAAGACCAGCCTTAGTAAGAGCGAGACTCCAGACTCTATAGAAAATATAAAAAAATAAAATATACAGGAGAATGTGCTTAGGTTATGTACACCATTTTGCATAAGAGTGTTAAGCATTTGAGGATATTTATATTCAAAAGAGTCTTGGAACCAGTCCCCCACAGATACTGAGGAATGACTTTCAAAATTAGATTTTCTACAATTTTATTGTTTTTTTCAAAGAGCATGACAATAATCACTGATGCTTGGTGCCTTGCAAACATACATTGTACAAGTAACATTTCCATAATTGTACGTACAAGTAACAAATATGCACTGTGTTAAGTAACAAATGCAAGATACATGAAAAATGAGTAAGATGGCAAATAAAAATGTTTATATAAATCTCCCATAACACATGATTCATGTTCTTGCTAATGTTCTCAATTTGGCATTGTCTAAGATTAGATTCTCTGAGCTCAATTTTTGATGCAGAAGCATGTGTCTGTTCTCCTACTTGCTGGCGAGAAGAAACATTTCCTCCTTATGTGTCTTAGAATCTTTTTTCCTAAGGTGGCTAAAGAAAAAGAAACAAAAATAGTTTCATTCTTAACATCAGGCTCTGAAAGTTGTTTTTAGTTAGTGTTCACTCTATTGACAGATGGTTTAAGAAACACATTTTAGTGTAAAACAAAAAAAGGAAATGACAGAGTTGAGTTTCTTTTAAAAATGGATTCAAGGATATGTAATGTTATTGATTTTCAGTGATAATGGCAAGCTTCTATGAAATAATCTTTACGTATTACTGCATGTAGATTATCTTACTTAATAGTTGAGACAGTCATACCTTGTCCTAATTTTACCAGTGAAGAGATACCAATATTAAACTAATAGTGAATCACAGCTCACATTCACATTGTGAAAGTCAGACCACAGAGCCCACGTGTTTAATTTCACCACAGTCTCCTCCCAAATTATACGTACCTTTTGAACCTTTTTTCTCTTAGTAATTCATCATAAATTCTTTCTCAGTTTTCAGTATCATCATTAGTAAATGTATTCTCTGTCATTAAATAGGAGCCAAACTTTTCATAATGTGTCCTCCACTGTGAAATTTTCACTTTTAAAAATTATTGTCTAGGCCGGGCGCGGTGGCTCACGCCTGTAATCCTAGCTCTCTGGGAGGCCGAGGCGGGC
>NW_012144522.1:1181500-1182369 GCF_000956105.1 Propithecus coquereli | reverse complement strand
AATCAAAAATTATGTTACCTTAAGCACAGTTAGTGTTCAGGATGATGGAAATGTCTAAGTAATCATACCACATTCATTTTATGAAATAACATGCAGGTACAAAGAAGTAGGTTTGGAGATAGTCATAAGAAATAAAAATGCATGTGACATAATGTTAAGCTCTACTAATAGTTACTAACAGTGGCATCTGTGGAAAGTGTTTTAGTTACCTAGAAACCTCATTTAAGAAGATACTTTGTAAATGTCCTATCCCGCATGACAATTTCATTGATTATCCAATGAAAGAAGGGAGGAGGGTGGCCATGTTTATTGAGCACATTCTCTGTACCAAACTCTCTCCTGTCTGTACATATTTGTTAATTTATTCTTAGTCATTTTGCACTGCTATAACAAGAGCATCCACTGGGTGGCTGAAACAAACATTTATTTCTCATGGTTTTGAAGGATGGAAGTCAAAGGTCAGGATGCCAGCATGGTCGGGTTCTGGTGAGGGCCCTCCTCCAGGTTGCCCACTGCCATGTGCTTGCCGTGTCCTCACGTGGTAGAAAGGGAGCTGAGAGCTCTCTGGGATCATTTTTATAGCGCACTAATTCCATTCCTGGAAGACTCTGCCCTCATGACGTAACCACCTCCCAAAAGTGCCACCTCCTAATACCATCACACTGTGTATTTCTTTTTTGGAGACAGAATCTCGCTCTGTTGCCTAGACTAGAGTGCTGTGGTGTCAACCTAGCTCACAGCAACCTCAAGCTCCCGGCTAAAGAGATCCTCCTGCCTCAGCCACCCAAGTAGCTGGGACTATAGGTGCATGCCACCACGCCCAGCTAATTTTTTCTGGTTTTAATAGAGACAGGGTCTCACTCTTGCTC
>NW_012144522.1:1179544-1180776 GCF_000956105.1 Propithecus coquereli | reverse complement strand
GTGTTTCCGTGCGGCGGCGGGAGGGCAGGTTCGCGCTCGGGGGACCGAGTGATTAGGCGGGTGGCCTTTTGTGCGAGCTCGGCTGTTCGCGGAGGTGCAACCTGTGGCTCGGACGTCGCTGCCGTTTTCTGTCTTCGCCTCGCAGCCGAGCGGAACCTGCCGAGAAAAGTGGCTGCGCGGGGACGTAAGAGCCCGAATCCGGTGGCGAAAATGATCCACAAGAAAGATAAAGACAGTCACGAGGGGGCAGTTTTGCAGGCAGAAGGGCCGTGCGTGCAGGCCACCTGCGTGACAGGAGGAGGTGGCGTCGGGTAGAATTCCTTTGGTAGAGAGAGCGGCCCCCGGGGTGGGGGAGGTGGGAAGAAGGGGCAGCTACGCATTGCACAGCCTCGGTTTCGGAGCCTGGTCTCCAGGAATCTCTCAGAAACTCAGAGCCGTGGCCCTCTGATTTCTATTGGTTTCAGATAGGGCCCGGGGCCAGGGTGTCCGGAGGATATTTTCCAATGCTGCCTGCACTCCAGAAAGGCCCTATTGCATCATTTTTTATCTTCCTCTTTCCCTTAGGTCAGCATTCTTCAGAACAGGCGTGTCTGCGGGGGAAGGATTGCTGTACATCTTAAAATAAAGGTTCAGGTGAGTTTCCTTTTTTCCGTTACATGATTTGTGTAGATAGGACTTAACCCGGACTCGAGATGTAGATTACCAGGATTTCATTCCTGTCTCTGCCTCTGCCTAGCTTACTGCACTCTCTGAAGATAGGGTCTGATGTCAATACAGGTAAAACCCTTATAGAACAGTCCGTTGTAGCGTAAGTGCTCAGGAAATCCTGTTGTTATTATGTGGTAGGTCTGGATGTGTATACATCAGGAACAACATACATATGAAGGTAGTTGTGATGGGTATTTGTAAGTTCACAAAATGGACAAGAGCCTCAAATGGTCTAGAACAGGAATCTTTAACCTGAGGTCCTTCCTTTAACTCCATTTATTACTTTCCAAAGGAAATTGTATACACACTTACTTTATATGCAGTGTGTGTTTTTTTGTTTTTTTAATTTTTAGTGAGGAGATACTCCATAATTGCAAGGCATTAAGAAGGGTGTGTATGCCATAACGAGATTTAGACCCATTAGTCTAAAATCAAAAATTATGTTACCTTAAGCACAGTTAGTGTTCAGGATGATGGAAATGTCTAAGTAATCATACCACATTCATTTTATGAAATAACATGCA
>NW_012144522.1:1165210-1177545 GCF_000956105.1 Propithecus coquereli | reverse complement strand
GGGGGGAAGGTGTCACGGTGGGGGGTGTGGAGTTCAGGGGGTGATGTGTGGCCTGTTTCCTACCAGGCCATGGACTGGTAGCAGGCCGCAGCCCAGGGATTGGGGACCATAGTCCTAAAGGATACAAATAAACAGCTAAATGAAGAGATATATAGGGCGAGGTCTGGAAGGGGCCTGAGCACAGGGGCTTCTGTTTCTGTGGAGTTGTGGTGCACGGCCTTCCTGGCACATGGGTGAGTTCTTGTTCACTTTCCTGTCAGCCTCCATGTGTTCAGCTATGCAGAAGTTCCCCAAACCCTGTCTTCTGGGGCCTGTTAAGGCCTTCATTAGACAGGCCTGCCTGAAGCATGGACAACTGTGTTGAAATGTGATTGGACAAAAAGGATGTAATCTAATATTAATACTAATAGAAGGAGCAGGGAAACCCCCATCCTGGCCTGTCTGTTCAGATGACTTTTGGTTTCTCTGTGCACTATTCCTTCCTTCAGGGTGCAGGGCAGGGCTCTCTCTGAAATGAGGGTCTTACGATCCACAATCAGATTAAAATCAGGTAAAAGGAGAGGAGAAGGTCAGAAGAGATTCTTTTTCCTGAAGCCTGCTTGCGAGGCCTAAAGTGCCCCAACATTATAGCAAAAGACTGTAACAAGAACTGTAGGAGTTATGAACCAAGAACCATGGTTGAAAACTCATAAATATGTAAAAAATATATATTTGCAAACCCATAAAATATATTTTAAAATGCATAAATATATATATGTCATATATGTCATATATGTGTTATACTATCACAGGGTTGGATTATATTACTGAGACACAGTGAAAGGATGTTCCAGAGCAGGAAGGTGATACTTCAGTTTTTTCACTATTAGGCCTTGTATCAGTTTCCGTTTGATGCTGTAACAAATCACCAAAGATTTATTGGCTTGACAGAACACAAATGTATTACCTTGCAGTCTTAGAGGTCAGAAGTCTGAAGTGCATCTCACTGTGTAAAACCAAGGTGCTGGTAGGGCTCTAGAAGGTGTTCCTTCTTGGGGACTCCCAGAAACATCCTATTTCCTTGCCTTTCCCAGTTCCTAGATGCTGCCCACACACCTTGGCTCATGACCCCTCCTTCCATCATCAAAGCCAACAAAGACAAGTCCTTTTTGTATCGCATCACTCTGACCCGGCTTCTGTCCTCAAACCTTTCTCGTCTTCTCACCCTCTTCTAATTTTAAGGACACTGGTGATTACATTGGGCCCAATGGGATAATTCAGGATAATCTTCCCTATCTTAAAGTCAACTGATTAGCAATTTTGAGTCCATCTGCAACCTTAATTCCCCTTTGCCATGCAAGGTAACATATTCATGGGGGCCAGAATTACCATATGGACATATTTCAGAGGCAGTGATTTTGCCTACCACAGGCCCAGCCATTCAGAGTTGGCTGAATGACAACAATATACTTCCTCCCCCGTAACTGTGGTACTTTTGTTCATTAATTATTTAATTTTGGACTCTCTTGTTCTATTTCTTACAATGGGACTAATGTAGTCCTGCTTGGGGAAAAAAAAAAATCAGTCCCTAACGAGCTCTTCGAGAAGAATCTCTAAATTACCCATAATTGTACCATCCAGAGATAATTACTGTTAACATTTTGGTATGTATGTTTCCAGTCATCTTCTTTGCCTCTAAGCATGTGTGTTTTGTTTGTGGAGCATTGAATCTTGCTAATTAATCATGTAAAAGAGCCAAAGACACTCCAAATCTTAGTTTATTAAAGGAATCGAACCCAGCCATAGGTCCCATTATACCTGTGTGCATGTTGGCAGGGGAAGGGCACACCAGTGATCTTTGTCTTGCTTTGAAATATCTTAGATATTTCCACTTTATAGGATTAGAGATAACACAGTTGAATCTAATCCATGGCAACAAATTATCAAGAAAGAGCCTTTAGAATTAGAGATACTAGAATTTTAATATTTGTTTCACAGGACATGGCAGTAATCACTGATGAACACTACAGTGATCACTGGGTGCCTTACAAGTACGGACTTTCCAGATAAATTAGCAAGGTTATATATGCAAGTAACACACATGACCTGTATAAGTAACATTTCCTAGACACAAGAAAAAGAATAAGATCGCAATAGTTTAAAATGTTCATAAATATCTCCCGTTTCACATAGAACACTGACTCAGCCTCTTGCTAATGTTCTCAAATTGGCATCTTCACCCGTTAGATTCGTTGAGTTAGATGTCTTATGCAGAATCATGTCTCTCTTCCCCTAGTTGCTGGTGGAGAGGGAACATTATCTCCTTATGTGTCTTAGAATCTTTTTTGCTAGTTTTGCCAGTTAAAGAGAATTTCATTCTTAACATCAGGCTCTGAAAATTGTTTTTAGTTAGCAGTCATGTTTATATATGGTTTGAGAAGCATGTGTTTTAGTGTAAGAAAAATAGACTTGAGATTCTTTTATAAAAATGGATTAAGAGATGTATAATATTACTGATCATCAATAATAAGAGCTAAATTATATTAAAGTAACTGTTACATATTACTGCATGTTTTAGAAAGATTATCTTAATAAACTAAGACAGTCATACCTTGTAGTATTTTTATCCCAATTTTACCAGTGAAGAAACAGACACTGTGAAGTTAGTAACTATCAGAGCTCAGATTCACATCCTGAAAAACCACAGAGCCTGTGTTCATTTCAGCAAAACGTCTCCATTCAAGTTATATATACTTTTTGAAACCTACCTTCTTTACTTGGTATTTTCTCATAAATTCTTTCTCAATTAATATGAATCAATAGTAGTAGTAGTAAATGTATTCTGTTTCATTATGTAGCAGACCATGATTTATTTATATGTCCTCTACTGTGAGGTACTTCTATTTCTAATTTTCATTTTTATTCACTGGAAAATCTGGACAGGATCAATGGGTTGTATCACTGTCCTGGTTGTAATATTTTGCTATAGTTTTGCAAGGTATCACAATTGGTGTAAATTAGGCAAAGGGTACAAAGAATCACTCTGTTACTTCTTATAACTACCTGTTAATCTACATTTATCTCGGTTTAGAAAACAACCTTTTCCAGAAAAAAAAATTATTATGAACATTCTTAGAAATATGTGTATATACTACTATAGCTGTTTCCTGTGGAGAAATTCCAAAAAGTGGAATTTTGAGTCAAATCGTATTTAAGTGCTATGCGTATGCCAGACCTGTGATATTAGTACTTGGAATGAGAGTAAGACTAAAGTGACACAGCTGCTACCTGTTTATGACCCAGCGAGGAAGGGAAACTCTCAATAGAAGCAGCTCAAGGCAGCCTTTGATCAAGACCTGTGGAGAACGCCCTGAGAGGGGCTGGGACATTATTCTGACAACAGCCAGTGAGGTCAGGTCATGACCAATTAATTGTCAATGCACTGGCTCTTCGGTGAGATCAATGGGATTTATTTTCTAAGTTTTATACCTTTACGTATTTTTTTTCTAACAATGTTTGGTGCAAAGTGAAGACTTACTGGGCAGGATGATTTAACAAATGTCTGCAGGCCCTCATGGCTGAAAGGACAAATGCACAAGTAAAATTCACTCTCTCATTAGGACATAAAAGGAAGCAGCCTCAAGATCACTGTCAGTATCTACAGGGCGTCGCTTGGAATTTTATCAGTGCTCCAACATATGTGAGCATCAGAGAGTTGGTTTAGGTTTTGGGAAGTGAAAGGCAACAAAGAGAATTTATTCAGTAACTTCCAAAAAGTTTATGCAGGCTGGCACAGTGGCTCACGCCTGTAATCCTAGCACTCTGGGAGGCCAAGGCAGAAGGATTGCTTGAGTTCAGGAGTTCGAGACCAGCCTGAGCAAGAGCAAGACCCCCATCTCTACAAAATATAGAAAAGATTAGCTGGGCATAGTGGCACGTGCCTGTAATCTCAGCTGCTCAGGAGGATTGCTTGAGCCCAGGAGTTTGAGGTTGCTGTGAGTTAGGCTGACGCCATAGCACCCTAGTCCGGGCAACAGAGCAAGACTCTGTCTCAAAAAAAAAAAGAAAAAATGTTCATGTATTCTGAGCTTTTTCCATAAGATCAGAAGTAGAGTTTTTATGATAAAAAAGAAGAAAGAAATATTCCGTTTTTTGAAAGTCTGCCTCTGAATAAATTTAAATTAAATACGTACACAGTATGTATGTTAAGGCAATGGTAGGCTGTTAAAACGTCTAGTAAGGTATACTTAAAAGCAAGAAAATCAACATAAAAAAATGTGTCGGGGTCCACAGGATTGCCACCAGATTCCATGATTCTCCACATGGAGTCAAGGGACTCAACATCTAGTCCTATTCATGACTGATTTATTCCAGTGAAAGGATACAAAGCAAAATCAGATTTCGTTGCAGGGGACAAGTTGGGAGGAAACCAGGCTCAATCTTTCTCAGTCCTTTCCCAGTGAAATCACACAAGATGTGCTTCATTCATCCAGCAATGCATTAAGACAACACCTGTTCAGTGTTGCCTACCAGGGAAGTTCACCAAAGTCTGGTGGTCCAAGGTTTTTATCAAGGTTCATTCAGTTACAGACATATACTCTATTTAGCACAACCTGAACTTCTAGACTCCCAGAGGAAAGCAAGTATTCAGCATAAACTACATTATTTATACAAGCAGTCGAGGCACTGCGAATCCCTCTTATATTTTAAGGAATGGTGAGAACACTCTGGAATCTGATTCCCAGATGCCAAGGACCAGTATTGTGAACAGGCTTATGGATAGCAGTTTCAGACTCAGTATATTTTCTATGTAAGGGAAACACAACTTCCCAGACTGTTTCTTTCTGTTTCTCTGTTTCTGTTTTTATATGTTTTCTTTCTATTGATATCATATGGTTGGTTTGTCAGCATGTATATGTCTGTCTGTGTCCCCCTCCCTCTCTTACTCCTTCCTTCCCTCCCTCCCTCTTCCTCTTTCCATATATATCCATGTATATGTGTATATATAGATACAAACATTTGTAGTTATATATAGAATTTTACAAACGTATGCTGTTTTGGTAAGCTAACTTTTCTACTTAAAATGTGTCCAAAATATGTCTCATGTCTTTAAGTATTTCTTCCAACTTAGAGTTCGGTTACCATTTCCTTTTTTTTTTTTTTTTTTTTTGAGACAGAGTCTCACTCTGTTGCCCTGGCTAGAGTGCTGTGGCGTCAGCCTAGCTGACAGCAACCTCAAACTCCTGGGCTCAAGCAATCCTCCTGCCTCAGCCTCCCGAGTAGCTGGGACTATAGGCATGTGCCACCATGCCCGGCTAATTTTTTCTATATATTTTTAGTTGTCCAGCTAATTTCTTTCTATTTTTGGCAGAGACGGAGTCTTGCTCTTGCTCAGGCTGATCTCAAACTCCTGACCTCGAGTGATCCTCCCGCCTCAGCCTCCCAGAGTGCTAGGATTACAGGTGTGAGCCACCACCATTTACTTTCTTACTTTGATATTCTACATGTAATTATGCACTCAGCTTTTCTGAACTCAAGGGTACTGAACACAGAGCAGTTCCTTTTCCAGTCTGTCCACCTGCCATGTTTTGAGTAGCATCACCTGCTCTAGAGGCAAGAAGAGATCCAAGTTTGGATGATAAAGTCCCTCTTCACCCTGAAAGGTTATTTGGAGGGACCAGGATATGCTCAGAATGACACTAAACATTCTAAGGACCCATTCTCAGATCCAGATCACAATCCTCCGTGCACACAGTTAGCTAATCTGCAAGATTTTAGGGTACCATCTCTACACAAGACCACCCTTATTTCAACAACAGCAGCTTGTTTGAGGGGTTCCCCAAACTATCCTCAGGTTCAACAGTTCACTAGAAGGACTCACGGAACCCTCACTGAGAGATGGTATACTCATGGTTATAGTCTGTTACAGGGAAAGGGTGCAGATTAACATCCGCCAAGGAACAAAGCACGTAAGTTAAAGTCAGGAAGGGTTCCAGACATAGAGTTTTTGGTGTCTTTTCCCTGTGGAATCAGGACTCGTTACTCTGCTGTGTGATGTGTGACAATAAGCACCAACTGCTGGCAACCAGGGAAGCGTACCCAAGTTCTGATGTCCAAAGTTTTTATTGGGGCGCAACACACAAGCATGATTGATTGATTGTCTACGTGATTAATTTCAGATTCCAGATCGGCTTATAACTGTGTGACCCTAAGCCCACAGCCTGAATCACCTGGTTGGTCTTTCTGGTGTGGCCAGCCCCCAACAAAAACGAAGACATTCCTATCAGGTATGATGTGGATTAACTCGAAAAACTGAGGGCAAGGCCAGACCTCTTTTTGGACAAGTCCAAATTCTTTACTACATCCTTTCCTCCAACTCCCAGTAGGTAGCTGGCCAGAAATCGTCCTGCTGTAGTGTCTGGGTATGTCATCAAGCAAAAAAGGAAAAAAAAAAAAAAAGCCCCTCTGCTATACGCAGCTCGGCTTCCTGAAGTTTTAGGAGGGAGTTTGGTTTTATCCAGAATCCCGTTATTCTTGCCCAAATGTGTCATGTTTGTGTTGGGAAGCCAAGATGGAGGAGCAAAAAGGCATATTAAGTCATTTTGGGAAACCAAGGTGCACCTGGCTTTAATGTCTTTTTTCCCATCCCTAGCTCCGGCCTCTTGGAATTTTTGTCTTCTGTAAGGAAACTCCAAGAAGACTAATCAATTCTTGAATTCTGAAACCATGGCCCAGGTAAGTGTGTATTCTCTTTCCTTCTGGAAATGTGATTTCTGGGTTTTGCAGATATTTTTGTGAATTATCCAAAGCCTTCTACCTAATCAAGGCCCACCTAATTACCTACTTCCCACTTCTTTCTATTCCAGTGAATGATAATGCCATGTAGCCTGACGTCTATTTTTTTGGATAATGTTTACTTAATCATTGAGCACATTATTCAGTGTTACCTATGTATTCACATTTTTGTCAAGAGTAATGTTGGAGCAATGAAGGAACAAAATCCCTTAAGAGAAATATTTAAGTCAAGCCTGTGGTTTGATGAGTTAGATATGTTGATCCTATTTGACCACATGAGAAAATAAATTTTCCAGTGATAGTGTTTTCTAGCTAGATAAAAGGAAATGTTCCTATTTATTGGTCTCAGCCTTAGTGTGTGGTGAGATCTCAAGCATTATGGGGCTTCTAGAATTGGATAGGGTTGTGATTAGGGCCTATGGACAGAGACCATATTCTTGTCAGGGAAACTGGGGGAAAATTTTATTGTTGAATGAACCTGCCAGACCTCTGTGTGATTCTGAATCATTTGAGACCAGTATCCTCTGAGTCATGAACAGGGGGAAAGGCAGGAGCTGTGGATAGTAACAAACACAGGGATCTTCTAGTATGGAAGCAGTAGATGATCTTATGCCTCCACAACTGGGGATAACCTTAGATGCTTTGATCTGCCTAAGTATTTAATACACTAAGTCTGACTTGTCTGTATGATGGAATTAGAACATGCTTTTGTCATTACAAAGGAAGACTGCGTAAAGTGTAATTTGCCACATTGATGAACTTGAGGCTTGAAAATAGTCAAACATGCAAAACCTGTTTTCTAAAATAAAATATATTAAACAAAAATCTCAGGATTTTCTTTTCCCTTAAAAAAAAAAAAAAGAATGCTTTAGGCATCCATACTTGAGAATTTACAAGGCAGGCATATAGATGTAGCAGACCCTATGCTTATAAACAAAAGGAAATGATTGTTTTATCCACTTCCTGACGAGTTCGAATAGTTAAGATTCCCACAGAGTGCAGGTCGTTTTCTGTGCGGCAGTAGGGCTCTCCAGTAACATGCAGGTGTTCTGCGTCAGTCACGGTTAAGACGTTGCCCCCTTACTGCCCCCTCCCCATGTCACAGGCATTCAGTCCACTCCCTGTATTCTTCCCTACCCAGATGGTAGCCTTGTGTCTTCTTTCCTTCATCTTGAAACTGTTTCCTTTCATCAGGAGTATGTGGATTTTTATGTTTTCAGGGCACGGTGACATTCTCTGATGTAGCCATAGACTTCTCTCAGGAGGAATGGGCCTGCCTGACCTCTGCTCAGCGGGACCTGTACTGGGATGTGATGTTGGAGAACTACAGTAACTTGGTCTCACTGGGTAAGTTGTGTGCCTCAAATAACTCAGACTCTGCCTCATGGAACGTCAGCTCTCCACTGTGAATTCTGGCCCATCTTTCAAGAAACTCATTGAATTCCTTCTTCCTGTTCCCAGTACGGAAATGCGCCTTACACCCCTTCATCTCCCATCCATTAGTTATCTTCCCACCTTTGTCTGGCCCTCCCTGTCATCATCTCTCTTCCTTAATGACCAAGGAATGAATCGGAATTCTGGGATATTTATTTCACAACCATCTTCAAAGAAACTGAGCTTCATCCTATGATATTATGTTTATATCCAAGTTGCTATTGATGATCTGTGGTATTTTGGGGACCCACCGTTAGGGAAAACATCAGGACACATCACTCTGATTCGTTCCAGTAAACCAGCTTGTGTGTTCGAAGTAGAATGGATTGGACAAACAGATTTTGTATAAAACCAAAGTGAGCGTATTTCATTTCTTACACATCATACCTGAAGAGAAGTTGACAGTTACAATCTATGAACTTTGAGTTAAACATTGAATGTTCAATCTGAGGAGCAGGATTCTAAAAAAATAAAATAAAAAATTTTAAAAAATAACATTGAATGACAATATTTCGTGTCTCAGGAAATTTTTTATTTTTCTCCTAGCAAAGCAACAATAATATTTGTAGCTAATATTATGCTTACTCTGTGCCATGCTCTGTTCTAAGCACTGTGTGTGTGTGTGTGTGTGTGTGTGTATAAATACATTTAATTCTCACAAGTTTATGAGATAGGCACAATCATTGTCTATTTTGGAGGTGGGTATACTGAGGCACAAAGTGATTTAGTTACAGGAGGCAGAAGCAAGAATTGAATCCAAGAACTCTGGCCCCCAGAATCCATCTGCAAACTACCATTTTATACTTGCCTCTGGGGATAATGCCTACAGAAATTTAAAATAAGACCTTTTCTTTACCTATCTGGTTTCTTGTTTGTTCTTTAATCCTTTCTCTTTATGAAGTCTTTATCACTAGCATTTTGATTTTTAGGCTTTTACAAATTTGACTGATGCTCAATTAAAAAAGTTCCACATCATGTGGCATTTCTTTTTTTTTTATGAAAGCAGAGCCTTTCATTTCTAAGCCAGGCATGTCTGTCTTATGGAAGCAAAGGAGAGAAAGCCTTGATGATCGTGAGGGAAAAAGACAAGAAGAGTGAGAACCAATGAGAGTGAGAACCAGTCTGGCAACAGCAAGCCATTCTTACAAAGAACAACCCAGCTGGGCAGGGAGCAGGAACACCCCTTAACTGTTTGGAAAGCACCCTACAAAGGTTGTGGCCCAAAGCCTTTAGGAAAGAAAAAGAAAAGATCTCACCATAAACTTGATCTTCACCCCATTTCCCTCTCACCTTGTTTTTCTTCTCATATTTCACCCCTGTTACATGTGTTGCTGATGCTGCTGGTCTGTGGACCATGCATTAAGTAGTTAATGAAATAGATAACATGATCCTCTGCCCTTTGTAGTTCCTGAAAGTTGGTTGTTATCCTAGCTTTAAGTGCTTTTTTCTTTTATCTAGGTCTTGGCAATACTGCTTCCTGGGTGCTGTTACGTTCTTTCATCATGAAGCACCTAATAACTAGTTGTGGCTTTCTTGTGCTGTCAGCAGTCATTGACATGCCTACATTCATCATTTTATTGGGGTTCAAAATGGTGCCAGTTTGTCATTGCTTCATTTATTAGCTGTCATGATTTATTTTTCTTTCTTTCTTTTTTTTTTTTTCATTTGGAGAGAAGAGGTCACCATGAGGCCCCACCACTCTCCTTCCTCCAGCTGTTGTGATATAAAGAGGAGCTTTGCTCTGTGTGCTAATTGCTTATGCAGTGGCTGTTCATATTGGATAAAAAGGATAAAAACTTTGTTCTTTTTCTTTAATGATGGTTTTTATAATAAAGGACTGGTTTCCTAGCATGCTCCAAAGTTAGCCATTTAACACTTTTTGGCATCATTACGAGCTCATAGATTTAAACGTTCTTCAGACCTTTGAGATTAGCATCCTTATTGATGCTCAAGTTTTTCTAAAGTTTTCCTCATAGCTCTTCTAAACTTTTTCACATTTTTTGTTAAATTAAGTCTTGCCCATTATCTGTTTTGTTGCTTTTATCCAGATACTTTTTTTTTTTTTTTGGTTGGGGAGGAGACAGGGTCTTGCTCTGTTGTCCAGGACAGAGTGCAGTGGTGTCGTCACAGCTCACGGCAACCTCATGTTCCTGAGCTCAAGCTATCCTCCTGCCTCAGCCTCCTGAGTAGCTGGGACTACAGGTGTGAGCCACCAGGGCCAGCTAATTTTTTCTATCTTTTGTAGAGATGGGTTCTTGCTCTTGCTCAGGCTCAGAATTACTTTTAATTATATTACTAACATGTACATATTTCACTTTCAGAATATTCTTATTTTTTTACAGTAGTTACATGTTTTATTTTCTTGAGTTTTCCAGGAATGTCATCACATCACCTATAGATTATATTTGTTTTCATCTTTATTTTTGAGATTTATTCCTCTAATATCTTTTGGTTAATTGTGTCAGCTGGTAGGAAATAATAGACTAATAGTCGGGACCCTTTTCGTGTTTGACTTTAGAATGAATGCCTCCAGTGTGTCCTCATTAAGTATGTGGTGCCAGAAGTAAAATCTGCATTTTAACAAGAGCCCTGGGTGATTCACGTTTATTCTACTGGAGACTTTTTATTTCTATTTGACAAGTTTTTGGTTTGTGGCTAGGTTTGTTTGTTTTTGTTTCCCCTTAAAGGAAACAAAATATGTCATTTTTTTCCAGATTTGGAGTCATCATCATATGACCCTAAAGGTTTAGCTACAGGAAAGCATATTCGTGAAAGAAATTTTCCCAAAAGGAAAGAAAGCCTTGATGGAAAAAGGAAATCCCATAGCCTTAACCGGATGAGTGAAGGCACACCTGAAGGACCGCCACGCCCTCGAGTGAGATATATCAACCAAATGGTGGTCACCTATGAAAAGAGGCCTAATAGAGAAGGCACACTTACTCGATCACATCAGAGAATTCAGATTAAGGACAGTACCTTTGAATGTAAGGAATGTGGGAAGGCCTTTAGTCGTGGCTATCAGCTTAGTCAACATCAGAAAATTCATACTGGCGAGAAACCTTATCAATGCAAAGAATGTAAGAAAGCCTTTCGTTGGGGTAATCAGCTTACTCAACATCAGAAAATCCATACTGGCGAGAAGCCTTATGAATGTAAAGACTGTGGGAAGGCCTTTCGATGGGGCTCAAGCCTCGTTATTCATAAGAGAATTCATACTGGTGAAAAACCCTATGAGTGCAAAGACTGTGGAAAAGCCTTTAGACGTGGCGATGAACTCACTCAGCATCAGAGATTCCATACCGGTGAGAAAGACTACGAGTGTAAAGACTGCGGGAAAACCTTTAGTCGTGTGTATAAACTTATTCAACATAAGAGAATTCATAGTGGGGAGAAACCTTATGAATGTAAAGACTGTGGGAAGGCCTTTATTTGTGGTTCAAGCCTCATTCAACATAAGCGAATTCACACAGGTGAGAAACCCTACGAATGTCAAGAGTGTGGGAAGGCCTTTACTCGAGTCAATTATCTTACTCAGCATCAGAAAATTCATACTGGTGAGAAACCTCATGAATGTAAGGAGTGTGGGAAGGCCTTTCGTTGGGGTTCAAGCCTGGTTAAGCATGAGAGAATTCATACGGGTGAGAAGCCGTATAAATGTACCGAATGTGGCAAGGCCTTTAACTGTGGCTATCACCTTACTCAACACGAGAGAATTCACACTGGTGAAACCCCTTATAAATGTAAGGAATGTGGGAAGGCCTTTATTTATGGGTCAAGCCTTGTGAAACATGAGAGAATTCATACAGGGGAGAAACCCTATGGATGTAAAGAATGTGGGAAGTCCTTTAGCCATGGCCATCAGTTGACACAGCATCAGAAAACTCATGCCAAATCCTACGAGTGTAAGGAATGTGGAAAGGTATGTAATCATGTGACCCAATTTAGAGAACATCAGAAGACTCATAAAAATTGAAAAACCTTTTGAATACGGTAGTCCCCTCTTACGGGGGTTTCATTTTCCACAGTTTGAGTTACCTGTGGTCAACCGCAGTTTGAAAATATTAAATGGAAAATTACAGAAATAAACAATTCGTAAGTTTTAAATGGTTGAAAAACCTTTTGAATAC
>NW_012144522.1:1159285-1163156 GCF_000956105.1 Propithecus coquereli | reverse complement strand
AGTACATAAAAGATAACTAAACATAAGAGGTCAAGTTAGATTTTATCAAAAGTACAAAGTTTTGCTCATCAAATGATGCCATTAAGATATGGAAAAGGTAAAAAGCAGACTGGAAGAAAATACGTACATCTAACGAAGGAACTCGCATAGAAAATGTAAAGAAGTCTACAAGTTAATAAAACAACAGATCAATTAAAAGGAGGAGAGACTTAAGAACATTAACAGAGGAGATCACCAAATGGCCAATAAGGAAGTGAAAATGTGTCGAACGCCATTACTCATCAAGGAAATGCAAAGTAAAACCACAATGTGCCGCCATCGCTAGTCACCAGAATGGCTAGAGTGAAAATCACAGAGTAAATTTCAGGTGTCTCACCACAGAAAATAAGTGAGGTGATGGTTATGTTAATTAGCTTGATTTAATCATTCCACGTTGTATACATATGTCAAAACATCAAATTGTATAAAACGTTGATAAGTGTAATACAATTATTTGTCAATTTACTTAAAAATATTAATAAAGAAATAAAATCACATATGGGCTGGACTGTTTGAATACTCAGACACGACCTGTCCAGGATCTGGGCCAGCAAACTGGCCCACTACCAAATCCCGGAGGTATTGCCCAGGAGGGACAGGGAAGGAGGGAAGTGGGCTTGCCCTGGAGAAGGGGCAGGGCCCAGGGAAGTCCCCAGGAGAGGCGAGGGCACAATTAGACTCGCAGGAGGGACCTGAGCTATCTTAAGATGGTTGTGGAGTGAGGGGAGGATTAGGACTGGAGCCCATAGTAGGAACCTGAGCATATGGATGGGGGAGGGCAAGAGGCCGTGGGAGTGAGTTTGGAAAAGGCGGAGGAGGGGCTCATGGGCACGGGAGGGCCCGGTGCAGGCAACGGAACGGCGGGAGCTCAGGGACATGTTCTGGGAGACTGAAGGAAGGGACGGAGTCCAGGAGGGGAGGCTTTGAGAGCCGGGGTAGGGTCGAAATGCTCGTGAGTACTGTGGAGGTGGAGGGCAGGCGCTAACGCCGGCGGGAGGGCCCGTGGCACGGGAGAGTGACGGAGTTGGAGCCTGGCAGCGACCTACGACGCTGTGGTCCCGGCCCGCCAGGACCCAGGCCGCACAGCGGGAGGCTAGTGGCGGCAGGCGGGGCTCCCCGTCGCTCGCATCGCCGCTTCACGGCCGAGCCCCGCCCCTCCTGCCCGGGCAGCTCAGCGGCGGCATCGGACCCTCGCGGGAGCGCAAACGCCACTGCAAACTGCGCACGCGCGGGATCCAGGCGCGCGCCCCGGGAGACCCCGACGCCAGACGATGCAGGCGGGGCTGAGGCGCCCACCCCTCCACCGCCGGTCTGCGGAAACACCGTCTTCCACAAAACCGGTCGCCGGTGTCAAAAAGGTTGGGGACCGCTGCTCTAAAGGCCGGCAAAGGATCCAGAATACCGGTTTGAAGTGGGGCTTTTGTTTGCTTTACCTCAAAGGTAGGGTGACGACGTCTCGGCGAAAGCTGCTTCGTCCTCAGTGACGTACACCTGAGCCTTGGGTTAGGAACCCAGATCTGGGGAGGAAGTCAGAGAACGTGTTAGGGGACGGGTGCCAGGCGCAGGTTTCAGGTCTGAGTGTCTTTCTGGACCAGGCTTCAGGACTTTTTTTTTTTTTTTTCCTGAGGCAGAGTCCCACTGTCCCCCAGGCTGGAGTGCAGGGCACAGTCATAGCTCACTGTGACTCCAAACTCCTGGGCTCAAGCAATTCTCCCGCCTCAACCTCCCAAATAGCTGGGACTACAGGTGCGCACCAGCACCCCTGGCTAATTATTCTTATTTTTTATAGAGGTGAGGTCGTCTTGCTGTGTCGCCCAGGCTAGTCTCGAACTCCTGGTCCCAAGCGATGATCCCATCTAAGCGTCCCAAAGTGCTGGGATTACAGGCATGAGCCACCGCACCAGGCCTTCAGTACCCTTAATAATCGTCCCCATAGGGCCAGGTGCAGTGGCTCACGCCTATAATCTCAGCAGTTTGGAGGCCAAGGTGGGAGGATCCCATGAGGCT
This sequence comes from Propithecus coquereli, assembly GCF_000956105.1. Lineage (NCBI taxonomy): Eukaryota > Metazoa > Chordata > Mammalia > Primates > Indriidae > Propithecus > Propithecus coquereli. The sequence goes on along the minus strand of NW_012144522.1, from coordinate 1,161,110 downwards.
AGGAATTTGAGACCAGCCTGGGCAACATAGTGAGACCCTGTCTCTACTTTAAACATTTAAATTAAAAATTTTAAAAAAATAGGCGTAGTGGCACGGGTTTGTAGTCCCAGCTACTCAGGAAGCTGAGGCAGGAGGATCGCTGGAGCCCAGGAGTTCTAAGCTGTAGTGAGCCATGATTGCACCGCAGCACTCCAGTCTGCGCGACAGCAAGACCCAGCTCCAAAAAATAATCATCTTCCTCATAGGAGTTATCGTCCCTACTGCCCCCTTCTCCTGTGGACCCTGTGCCAGCATCAGCATAAGAGACGCAGGGTCCCTTCCTCGCCACCAAGAGCAGCAAGCATGCGTGGGCACTACCCTTCCAGACATCTCTGCATGAACAGAGGAGATGGGCGGGGCAGGGAAGCGAAGGACAGGGAAGGAGTATGAGATGGGAGGAGAGAGGAGGGTGAGGAGGAGGAATTGGAAGATTAGTGATGGGAGGGGAAGGAGGCCTGTAAAGAGGATGAAAAGCGGGAGGAGGATCGTGGTGGAGACATACTGAGCAATGGGAGAGCAGTGCAGAAACGCAGTCCTGGGCAGGGCGCAGGTGAACACAGCCCGATGGACAGGGGTAACCGACAGAAGGAAATATAGGAAGAATGTGTATTATTAGTCAGGCCTTTTGGTTCAAGGAGCAAAAGCCTCTAAATAAAAAGCCCGGAGGTATTACTGGCTTTAGCCTCAGGTGGATCGAGGGATCACACAAAACTTCAAGACACGTGCCTTGAGTTGTGGCTCTGCTTTCTTATGAGTGACTTTTAGACCGAGGCTGCACTGAAGGATCCCGTCATACAGAGCTTGCAGTTCCAGGAGGAAAAGAAACGTTCCTTAACACTTCCAGATTTTTTACATAATGAGGTGTCACTAGCTGACTGGTTCATGAGTCTATCCTAAAATCTCTCCCCATGGCAAGGTGGATTCAAAACGTCTGAGATGCCGGCTGAGCCTCATAACCACCTTGGAATTCAACCGAGGCTCACAGAGGGTGGGGCTGGGGTTTTTTTGAATGAAACGTCAGGAGCTTCCGGATACTGGACATGCAGAATCAGCAGCTGTCCACTGCAGAGCAGGAACCAGAACGTTAACTGCGCTGAGATGAGGGCGTGGTTTCAGAAGACGCTGGCACCACCCGGAGTGCGTGGGATGGGAAGTGGAAAACAGTGAAGGGCAACGTCCTGAACCTTCCTGTTCTTTTTCACTTTTAAAATCACACCTTATAAAGAGCAATAAAATCTTGGATGGGGTAAAGTGTGGCCAAGAAATCAAAGAGAGCTTTGTTAAGATAAGTCATAAGTGACATGTTTCAACCTGGCCTGGCTTGCAGGGTCTTGCTCTGTCACCCTAGGCTGGAGTGTAGTGGTGCAACCATAGCTCTCTGTAACCTCCAACTCTCAGGCTCAAGCGATCCTCCAGGCTCAACCTCCAGAGTAGCTGGGATTAAGGAGTAAAGGCATGCACCACCGTGCCTGGCTAGGATTTTTAAAATATTTTGTGGAGATAGGGTCTCACTATGTTGCCCAGGCTGGTCTTGAACTCCTGGCCTGAAGTGATCCTCCAGCCTCGGCTTCCCAAAGTGCTGGGGTTATAGACATGAGCTGCCACCATGCCCCACCTGCCATTTTAACAATTATTCTTTTCTGTTCACTAGTGCTTAGAAATTTGTCATAAAAATTCCCTGAAACCACATTTTTATAAGCAATTCATATGTTCTCTGGTATTTAGTCAAAAAGGAGTATTTTTCTACTTTGATACCATGTATAATTTCTAATGCAAGACTTTATAC
>NW_012144522.1:1156478-1157083 GCF_000956105.1 Propithecus coquereli | reverse complement strand
TGAATATATCGAAATATCACATGTACCCCAAAAATATGTACATCTGTTACATATCAATTTACAAAAATTCCAAAAATTACAGTATATGCTGCCTACAAGATACTTTAGATTCAAAGACACAAATTGGTTGAAAGTGAAAGGATGGAAAAAGATATCCTATGCAAATGGTAACCAAAAGAGAGCTGAGATAGCTACAATAACAACAGACAAAATAGGCTTTAAATCAGAAACCATTGCAAGAGACAAGGACATATATTGATGAAAGGATCAATTCATCAAGAAGATACAGGCTGGCCCAAGTGCAATGGTGTTTATAACTCATTGATCACAGCCAGTTACAGATTCCTTTGTTCCTTCTCCACCCCCGCTGCTTCACTTGACTAGCCTTTAAAAAACTTTAAAAAATAAAAAATAAGATATAACAACTGTGAACATATATGCACTAAACAAAAGAGTCCCAAAATATGAAATACATTGGATAGAACCAAAGGAAGAAATAGCTCTACAATAATAGTTAGAGACATCAGTTCTCCACTTTCAATAATGGATAGAACATGTACGTACACAGAAGAGCAATAAGGAAATTGAGGCCTTAATGCTATAAA
>NW_012144522.1:1154070-1155923 GCF_000956105.1 Propithecus coquereli | reverse complement strand
CTAAATGAAATAAAGAAATTCCTAGAAACACGCTACCAGGACTTACTCAAAAGACAGAAAATCTGAATACACTTAAAACAAGTGAGGAGACTGAATCAGTAATCACAAGTCTCCCAACAAAGAAAAGGCCAGGACCAGGTGGCTTCACTGGTGAATTTTACTGAGCATTTAAAGAAGAATTAACTGCTTGACCAGAGTTGTGCAGAGGTTTTTTTTAAAAAAAAAAAAAAAAGAAAAGCAAATTTCTCAAGCTCTTCCAAAAAAAATTTAAGAGGAAACACCTCCTAATTCATTTTTAGAAAGCCAGCATTACTGTGGCACTGAGGTCAAAGATACTAAAAGAAATCTACAGACCAATAACCCTTGTGAATATAGATGAAAAAATCCTCAACAAACTGTTAGCGAACCAAATTCAGCAGCATATTTGAAGGATTATATGCACCATAACAAGTGGGAATATCCCAGGAATGCAAGATTGGCTCTTGCATCAATGTAATAGACCAAATACAATAAAGTTTTTAAAATATGTTCTCCATTGATGCAGAAAAAAGCATTTGACAAAATCCAGTACCCTTTCATGATAAAAATACATAATAATGTAAGAAGAGACGAGAATTTCCTCAACTCAATAAAAGACATTTAGGACAAATCTACATCTGCCGTCTTACTCGATGGAGAAGGATGGAAGCTTTCCCCTAAGATGAGGAGCAAGACAACGATGCCCACTTCTACCAACCACTTCACCACAGTACTGGAAATTCTCGTGAGAGCAATTAAGCAAGAAAAGAAATAAAAGTCATCGAAATTGGAAAGAAAGAAGCAAAACTATCTCTATTCACAGACTACATGAAATTAAATGTGCAAAACCCCAAAGAAATCCACGCCAAAAAGTGTTATAGCTAGCACATGAATTTAGCCAAGATGCGGGATACAAAATGAACACATCAAAATCAACTGACACTGTCCAAGAGCCATCCAAAATGAAGCTAAGAAGGCCGGGCGTGGTGGCTCATGTCTGTAATCCTAGTGCTCCGGAGTCTGAGCTGGGAGGATAGTTTGAGATCAGGAGTTCGAGACCAGCCTGAGCAAGAGCAAGACCCTCTCTCTACTCAAAATAGAAAAAAATAGCTGGGCGTGGGGGCCCCTGTGCCTGTAGTTCCAGCTACTTGAGTGGCTGAGCAAAGGGGATCACTGGTGCACAGGAGGTTGGGGTTGCAGTGAGCTATGATGACGCCACTGCACTCTAGCCTAGGCGACAGAGTGACACTCTGTCTCAAAACAAACAAAATTCATCTTGCAGTAAACTTATGAAGTATGCACTTTTCTGTATGTACTTGTAAAGGTTTACTTTAAAACTGCAGAACATCAGCCAGGTAGGTGGCTCACACCTATAATCCCAGCATTTTGGACGGCCAAACCAGGAGGATCGCTTGAGCCTGGGAGTTTGGGCTGCAGTGAGCTCTGATCTTGCCTCTGCACTCTAGCCTGGGTGACAGAGTAAGCTACACGACATCAAGATGTGCTAGATTCTAACTTTAAAACAACTATACAACGTGAAAGGCATTGTCACCATGTTGTACAATAGATCTCCTGAATTTATTCCTCTTGTCTAACTGAAGTTTTGTACCCTTTGCCCAACATCCAGCCCCTGTCCCTGGTAACCACCACTCTGCTCTCTGCTTCTGAATTCAATTTTTTGATTCTACATCTAAATGAGATCATGCGGTATTTATCTTTCTGTGCCTAGGTTATTTCATGTCACATAAAGTCCTGCAAGTTCATCCATGTTGTCACAAATAAACAGCTTGAAAATTGCTAAGAAAATAAATTTTAAATGTTTTACCACAAAAAAT
>NW_012144522.1:1146475-1153410 GCF_000956105.1 Propithecus coquereli | reverse complement strand
CTGCTGATCAGTCTTCTCCAAGCTGTGTCGGATCCCATATCCAAAATATATAGCAAATCCTAGGAGGGAAATGAGGCCTTGAGTGGAAAGGTAGTCGCCCTTCCACTCGGAGATCCCAGCAGGGGTTCTTCCTAGGGTCTCTGAGACAGTTTCAGGGGAGGTGGCAGGAAGAGTGTTGGGCTCAGTCACTCAAGAGGCCTCTGTTTTCCAGAAATCCACTCACCAATCACCATCCAGATTCCAAATCGGGCCCATGTCTCAATGGCCAACTCCATCATCAAGTAGACATTCACGAAGATGCTCAACAGTGGGAGGACAGGCAAAGCCGGGACCTGTGGGCCAAGTCAGTGAATCCCTGAGCACATCACAGGAGTCTGGAAGAGATGCCGCCCACGTGGGACGGAAGACTCCAGCTCGTTCAGGTTGTGCCTTCGATGCCTGTTCACACTGAGTGTCCCATGGGATGTTGCAGAAGACACAGGTTTTGAGAAATGCAACTAGTGAAGTGCTGAGTGTGGGGTGCTGGGGTCGCCTGTGAACGATCCATGGCTTTTAGCAACTCCCGGTTTTATTCCCCATCCAGCAAAGAGTGTTTAGACCTCGAGGCATGCAGAGTCATTCACTCAGGGCGGGTATTTGGGGACACAGGTCACCTACCTTGAAGTAAAGAGGAGTGTTGCTCTGGGGCTGCCTCCAAATGATGAACGTGACCCCCACAATGAGCGCCAGCAGCAACCCAGCCGCTGCCATGCACACCGGGTCTCCAGAGAACAGCCGTCCGGGCCAGTGGGCCAGCATCACGCACAGGACCGTCAGCAGGAAAACTGGAAAAGGGTCCAGTTGAGGGAGAACAGGTCCAACTCCAGAAATCAAATAAGACTTCGGGCCCCCCCAAAACTGCCCATCTCGAGAAGGTCCACTGTATCTTCAAGGCTCCTCCTCAGCTGCTAAAGACACACACTGCCACCCGTGCTGTCACCTTCACAACGTCCCAAAGGGAAATCCCCCCGCTCACCTAGCAGTGAGGCACATCCGTAGACGGTGCTGCCTGATCTCGGGGTGGGGACGGTGTTGGCAGGGTTACACGGACTCCTCAGAGTCTTCGGGGTTCCTGCTTCAGGAACAGGTTCTGGGGACCTCGCTTCAGGTACAGGCTTCATCTCAAGTTCTTCGGCCTCCATTTCCTCATTCTTGCGGAAATTCTGGTCTGGCTGGTACCTGAATGAGAGATACTAAGGCTACATTAAGCCCCGCCCCTATTCATCTAACATCACACACCCCGACACACCTGTGGTAGCCCTCCCTTATCCATGGTTTTGCTTTCCATGGTTTCGGTTACCCATGTCAACCACGGCCTAAAAATATTAAATGGAAAATTCCAGAAATAAACATAGGTACCACTTTGAGTAGCATGATGGAATCGCACGCCATCCCGCACTCCACCCGCCCAGGACGCGAATCATCCCTTTGTCCAGCATATTCATACTATGCGTGCTGCCCTCCCGTTACGTTAGTCACCTAGCAGGCCTCTGGGTTACCAGATGGGAAAAAAGCATAGTATATGTGGGGTCTGGTTTCAGACATCCACTGGGGATCTTAGAACGTGTCCCCTGTGTATAAGGGGGGACTACTGTATTCCCCACCCTGAGTGTAGCAGTACACTTAGGAGCCGGGACAAAGGCAGAGAGGATTGGCACCTCATCCATCCTCATGAGTCCATGACCCCTGCCAAGGTGCAATGGAGTCTCACCTGAGGACAAGCACAGAAAAGGCCACCAAGGAGTAAGTAAGCAGGGTCCCGATTGATGTGAGGTCCACAAGATCACTGAGCTCAAAGAGGAATGCCATGGATGCTACAAGCAGGCCACAGAAAAGGATAAGTTCCAGTGTTCTACAGCACTGTAGGGTGACTATGATAACTTGCATAGTTTCAAATAGCTCAAGAATGGGTTTTCAGGATTCCTAACACAAAATATAAATTTTTTTTTTTAAGGCTGGTCAGGTGAAGCAGTGGGCGTGGACAAGAAAGAAAGGAATCTGTAACTGGTTGTGATCAATTACTTACGAACAAGACAAATGTCTGATCATCACACATTGCATACATATATCAAAATATCACACTATACCGCATAAATATGTACAATTATTATGTGTCAATTAAAAATAACGATGAAAGCCAAAAAAAAAAAAAAAAAACAGATGGAAACGGGCGAGGATGAGAAACTAACTAGTGGAAATATCCAAGTTCAGGAAATGGACCAAAGAAGGCATGGATTTGGTGTCTTCACCTGCGATGACCCCGGAAACGACGATGGCCACCACCGGGGTGCTCGTGCGGGCGTGGACCCGGGCAAGGCCGCGGAAAAGGAGCCCATCCTGGGCCATGGCGTAGATCACACGAGGCATGGGGAACATGGCACCCAGCAGGCTGGGGGACAAAATGGGAACGTGTGTTGGGACGCAGGAATCCTACGCGTGGGGTCAGGTGTCTCCTCCCTGTCATCTGTCCATCCCAAGGGCCAGGATCCCTGGGACGCCGGCAGTAGACGGGGAGAACGCCGTCGGCACTGACCTGGATGAGAGGGCGCAGAGGGTGCCCACGGCCACTGCGTATTTCACAGGGGCCCACCCGACGTGGACAAAAGCCTCGGGCAGAGGGCTGTCCTTGTGTATGCGGTAGTAGGGCACCATGAGGGTGAGCGCCGCCGAGACGCCGAAGTAGGCCAGAAAGCAGACGGAGAGCGACACCACGATGCCCACGGGGATGGAGCGCTGCGGGTGGCGGGCTTCCTCCCCTGCGGGACGCGCGCACGCGCGGGGCCGGAGAACCTGGGGCCGGGGTGCCAAACCCTCCTCCCTGCCACACCCCAAAACTCCGTGCCCAGGGGCAGCCCAACCGCACCCCGCCCCCCGATGCCCCGACGGCCCAGAAGGGCCGTGTTACCGGTGGTGGCGATGGAATCGAAACCCACGAACGCGAAGAAGCACGTGGCTGCTCCGCGGAGAACCCCATCGGAGCCAAAAGGCGCGAAGCCTCCGGAGCCCAGACGGCCCAAGCTGGGGCGAGAGAAGGGTCGAGAGGGACAGCGGTGAGGCGCGCTCAGCCACTGCGGCCGGATGGCTCAGTTCGCCCGCAAGCCCGGGCTCCCGCGCTGCCCCCCGCCCGGTCCCCGCCCGGACGCGCCCGTTCCCCGCACTGCCCGGCCCGTGCGCGGTCGCCTCCTCACCCGAGCGTGCCGTTGGGCCCCGCGGCGGCCAGCGCGTAGTCCAGCTCCGTGAGCCGCCAGTTGTGCAGGTCCCCCTTGATGAGGCCGGAGACGGTGACGCCGCTCAGGACCAGAAGGTTCACGCCGGTGAACACTTTGGTGACCAGGGCCGACTCCCGAGCGCCCAGAGCCAGTAAACCTGTGCGAAAGATGAAATATCCGGAATAAACAGACCCAAAGAGACAGAAAGCAGATGGGTGGTTGCCAGGCGACAGGGGGACTGAGGACTCAGGAATGACTGCTTAAAGGGGACAGGCTTTCCTTCTGGGGTGATGAAAATGTGGAAAATGTTTTGGAACTACATCGAGGCGGTGTGCACAACGCTATGAACGTGCTGAATGCCACTGAGCTACACGCTTTAAAGTGGCCAGTTTTCGTAGGGCGAGGTGGCCAGCACCCGCAGTCCCGGCGGCTCGGGAGGCTGAGGCGGGAGGATCGCTTGAGCCCAGGAATTGGAGGTTACAGTGAGCTACGATCGCACCACTGCCCTCCAGCCTGGGCAACAGAGTAAGGCTCTGTCTCTTAGAGAAAAAAAGATTAAAATATGAATACAAACAGACTGTAGTTTCGGTAGAGAGGAAGAAACCTGGCAGCCTAAGTCAGTGGTTCTCAGCTGGGAGTGATTTTCTTCTCCCAAGAGACATCTGGCAACGTCTGGAGACGCTCCGATTGTCACGGTTTGGGGAAGGGCACCCCGGCGTCTGGTGGGTGGAGGCCAGGAATGCGGCTCTGCATCCTGTGAAACACAGGACGGCCCCACCGCAAAGAATTCCCTGGCTCAGGGCCGGGCGCGGTGGCTCACGCCTGTATCCTAGCTCTCTGGGAGGCCAAGGCGGACAGATTGTTTGAGCTCAGGAGTTCGAGACCAGCCTGAGCAAGAGCAAGACCCCGTCTCTACTAAAAATACAAAGAAATTAATTGGACAACTAAAAATATATAGAAAAAATTAGCCGGGCATGGTGGTGCACGCCTGTAGTCCCAGCTACTCGGGAGGCTGAGGCAGGAGGATCACTTGAGCCCAGGAGTTTGAGGTTGCTGTGAGCTAGACTGACATCATGGCACTCTAGCCTGGGAAACAAAGTGAGACTCTGTCTCAAAAAAAAAAAAAAAAAAAAGAATTCCCTGACCCAGGATGTTAATGGTGCCGGGGTCACAGAACAAGGGTCCGAGTCTTGCCTTCCTGTGCCTCACAGAGCAGCTCTCATACCTCGGTTTCTAACCCCCCTCCGTGTCTGCCTCCCCCAAGCCTTTTCCACACCCGTTCCTCCCCCACGCTCGGCTTGTCCCATCTCATCTCCGACGTGGCCTCACCAGTGAGGAGCAGCACCAGCCCCAGCGCGAAGAAATCTGGATACTCAGCCAGGACGCGAGGCACGTGCAGCGTGAGGACACCCTGCAGGGCCCGGGAGATGTGATTCCCGGTCAGGTTGTCAAAGGCAAAGCTCCAGGCCCTGGCCACACTTGCGGCACCTGCAGGGGCAGGAGGAGGAACATTCATTTACAGACACCGATTGAACCCCCAGTAAGTGCCATGGGATATATCATTTTATAAAGAAAAAGAAAAAAGAAAAAATACCTGATCTCAAAGAGTTTCTTTTCATGGGATAGGAGGGAGCAGACACAAATGATGAACAAAACAGGTAGGGTGCCCACCTCGCAGCACACGTACTAAAACTGGAACATCCCCGCGCAAGGAGCCCACGCACATTCGTGCATATTTTTCTAGTGTTCTATTGCACTGTAGCATGACTAGTTAACAATAACATATAGTTTCAAAGAGCTAGAAGATACTGAATGTGCCTACCACAAGGAAATGATACATGTTGGTTAATGAATTATGACGGTGAAAAAAATAAAAATAAAAAAAACCAAAAAGAAATGATAAATGTTTGAGATGTCAGATATGCTGATTATCCTGATCTGATCACTATACATTATATGTATCAAAACATCACTATATACCCCCCAAATATGTGCAATTATTACATGTCAATTAAAAAAATAAATAGGCCAGGCGAGGTGGCTCACACCTGTAATCCTAGCACTCTGGGAGGCCAAGGCGGGAGGATCACTTGAGCTCAGGAGTTCGAGACCAGCCTGAGCAAGAGCGAGACCACATCTCTACTATAAATAGAAAAATTAGCTGGGCGCAATGACGTGTGCCTGCATCCCACCTACTCAAGAGGCTGAGGCAGGAGGATCACTTAAGCCCAGGAGTTTGAGGTTGCTGTGAGCCAGGCTGACATCATGGCACTCTAGCCTGGGAAACAGAGGGAGACTCTGCTTCAAAACAATAAATAAATAAATAATAAGTGGGGACTCGAGTCCACCCTCTCTCCTCCACCACAAGCCCCCACTGCAGTGGTCCCCATCCCAATTGCCACGACCTCCCTTGAATAAAGTCTGCCTCACTACCTTTGTTTCTTTCTTTATAAAAAGGTCATCTGCTGAATACGCCAGGAGATAAATGCTATGCAAGAAAAGAAAGTGGGGATGAGTGATGAGGAGGGCTGGGTGAGGAGGGTTGAAATTTTTTTCAGATGAGTGGTCAGAGGAAATCTCACACAGGTGACAGCTGAGTGAAGGCTTCTCAACGGTGGGGGAACAGGCTTGGGGAACATGTCTCCCCACATCTACGAGAACTCTTCCCCACGTCCTACACTTCCCATTTCTTCTTGGTTTGCTGTTGGGTCATTGAAGGGAAGCCAAATGGAGCTTAGGAGAATGACATTCCGGGGTCTTCCTCCTGCCATTCCCCACTCCCCACCATGGTGGACTGCAAAATGAGGGTGAAGACCACTCCAGCACCTCCAGATCCCCCCTCGTTCTGACCCCTACTTCTCTGATTTTTCCCACCCCTCCATCCCTGTCCCATCATCTCACCAATGACATAGGAGAGGATGAGGTTCCAGCCGGTGACAAAAGCCAACAGTTGGCCCACTGTGACATAGCTGTAGAGATACGCAGAGCCAGAGCACGGCACCCGGGCCCCAAACTCGGCATAGCAGAGTCCAGACAGCACGGAAGACAGGGCGGCCACCAAGAAGCAGATAATGATGGATGGTCCAGCTTTGTCTTTGGCCACTTCCCCGGCCAGGACGTACACGCCTGCTCCCAGGGTGCTGCCCACACCCAGGGCCACCAGGTCCAGAGTGTTCAGACAACGGGACAGGCGATTCTCAGACCCCGAGCTTAGCTCCAGGGGTCGTCTGCGCATCAGCTTCTGGCCAAACCGGAGAAGACCCTGCCATCCCATCTTAGATGGAGTAGAGGAGGATGCTGAGATCTGCTGAGAAAACAAGACAGAAAACCACCAGGATCAGATCATTCCGCCTTGGCCCTGGGCGTGGGACATAAGATCGCCTCCCAGAAGCAATGGGGTTATGGAAGCCGTTGGTCAAAGATCATATCGGCCAAGTCACCTGCCTCTGAGACTTGGGCCTTCAAATGTAAACGAGAACTTTAACGCTTTTCAAAGTTCCTGGAAGGGTTTCTTGAAGACACACAAACAAAAGCTTCCAGTACAGCGCCTGGCACACAGGAGCTGCTTAACTGATCTGAGCTGAGTGAATAAGAATGCTGATTTCTGGCCGGGGCGGTGGCTCACGCCTGTAATCCTAGTACTCTGGGAGGCTGAGGCGGGCGTATTGTTTGAGCTCAGGAGTTCGA
>NW_012144522.1:1143002-1145690 GCF_000956105.1 Propithecus coquereli | reverse complement strand
GTCAGCCTAGCTCACAGCAACCTGAAACTCCTGGGCTCAAGCGATCCTCCTGCCTCAGCCTCCCCAGTAGCTGGGACTACAGGCACGCGCCACCGTGCCCGGCTAATTTTTTCTATTTTTAGTTGTTTGGCTAATTTATTTCTATTTATGGTAGAGACAGGGTCTCGCTCTTGCTCAGGCTGATCTCAAACTCCTGAGCTCAAGCGATCCTCCCGCCTCGGCCTCCCAGAGAGCTAGGATTACAGGCGTGAGCCACCGCGCCCGGCCCACATCTTCATTCTGAAGCAAAAATCTTCCCACTCCTGTGAAATATCTCCTCGCAACGCTGCTCTGCAGGGAGAGGCTGCCCCAGCAAACGTGTTGTTGTGAGGGGCTTCTGCCCCCTGAAAATCAGAAGTGCAAGTTTAGCATTTTGTGAGAGCAAGGATTCCAGACCCAGGAAACTGTGATTGGAATTTTGGCTACACCCATGTGCCTTTGAGTGAGTCATTTACTTCCCGGAAGCCGTGCTCTCTTTTCAAAATGCTGCCAATGAACTCTGGCATTCTGTTGGCGGGAATGTAAAATGCTGTAGCTGCTCTGGATAACAGTATGGCGGTTCCTCAAAAAATTAAAAACATGCCATTGGGTGGCGGGACAAAAAAAAATTTTTTTAATAGAATTACTATATGGGCCGGGCGTGGTAGCTCACGCCTATAATCCTAGAACTCTGGGAGACAGAGTGGGAGGATCGATTGAGCTCAGGAGTTCGAGACCAGTCTGAGCAAGACAGTGACCCTGTCTCCACTAAAAATAGAAAAATTAGCCAGATATCATGGCTTATGCCTGTAGTCCCAGCTACTTGGGAGGCTGAGGCAGGAGGATCGCTTGAGCACAGGAGTTTGAGGTTGTTGTGAGCTAGGCTGATGCCATGGCACTCTAGCCCGGGCAACAGAGTGAGACTCTGTCTCAAAAAAAAATGAGGAAAGGAAAGGAAGGGAAGGAAGGAAGGAAGGAAGAAAAGAAAGAGAGAAAGAAAACAAAAGAAAGGAAGGATGGAAGAAGAAAGAAAGGCTAATCTTGGCTGGGCATCGTAGCTCACGCCTGTAATCTTAGCATTCTGGGAGGCCGAGGTGGGAGGATCGCTTGAGGGCAGGAGTTCCAGACCAGCCTGAGCAAGAGTGAGACACCCCCACCTCCACCCCCACCACCGCCGCCATCATCTCTACTAAAAATAGAAAAAATTACCCAGGCCAACTAAAAATAGAAATAAAAAATTAGCCAGGTGAGGTGATGAACACCTATAGTTCCAACTACTTGGGAGGCTGAGGCAGGAGGATCGCTTGAGCTCAGGAGTTTGAGGTTGCTGTGAGCTAGGCTGCCGCCTGGGCACTCGAGCCCGGGCAGCAGAGCAAGACTCTGTCTCAAAAACAGACAAATAAATAAATAATATAAAGTCTAACATTGATAATATTGTTTACACACGAGACAGGAAATGAGTCTCAGGGCCTCGGGACAGTCATCCAGTCCCCACCCCAACTCTCCTCACACACAGCTGCTAGCTCTTTTACTGTCATCTGAGAAATGGGTGCTCCCACCCCCAGCCTGAGGCCAGGCTGACACAACCGCTGGCTGGCCGGGTGCAGAGTGCTCCATGGGGTGGGAAGCTGCGTGCCCTAACCCTAACCCTAACCCTAACCCTGCAGAAGAGGGGCTACCCAAGACTTACCGACAGTGGGAGCAGAGCCCGAAGCCCTGGGTCAGAGCTGAGGAGGTTGAGTTTAAGCCCAGAAGGGCGGGAGCTGATGACGTTATCTTTAAAATGGCAGCTGGGGGACACAACACTGAAATAAATCCTCGGGCTGGGCGGGGCTGCACTGATGCAATCAGACACCGACATTTCTGCAGTTCCGGGCAAGGTGTTGTTCTAAGATAGTTTGTTAATTGTGATGAAATACGCATAACACAAAATTTATCACCTTAACTCCACCCCTGGGAGACAGGGTCTGGCTCTGCTGCCCTGGCTGAAGTGCAGTGGCGTCATCATAGCTCAGTGCAGCCTCAAACCCCTGGGCTCAAGGAATCCTCCTGCCTCAGCCTCCCTAAGTGCTGAGATTACAGCAGTGAGCCATTGCACCTGGCCACCCTGTATGGTTCCACTAGAGTCAAGTTCATAGAGACAGAAAGCTGAATGGTGGTTGCCAGGGGCGGGGGTAGAGGGGAAAACGGAGTAGATTAACGAGTACAGAGTTTCAGTTTTGAAAGGTAACACTAGTTTGGGAGGTCGATGGAGAAAAGCGAAAACAAAGTCTGAATTGTCTTCCATTGTCTGTACGTACCACATTTTGTTTATCCATTCAACCACGGATGGACATTTGGGTTGCCTCCGCTTTTGGGCAATTGTAAATAACGCTGCTGTGAACATGGGTGTAGAAATATTTCTTCGAGACACTGTTTTCAATTCTCTGGGGTATGTGCCCAGAAGTGGCATTGCTGGGTCGTATGGTTCTGAGACTTTTTAAGCATTTGAATTCATTGATCATTAAGAAATGATCTGGACAACTTAAAATATATATATAGAAAAAATTAGCCGGGCATGGTGGCACATGCCTATAGTCCCAGCTATTCAGGAGGCTGAGGCAGAAGGATTGTTTGAGGTTGCTGTGAGCTAGGCTGACGCCACTGCACTCTAGCCCGGGCAACACAGTG
>NW_012144522.1:1139573-1141897 GCF_000956105.1 Propithecus coquereli | reverse complement strand
AAAAGGGCATGATCCAATGCTGCAGACTGAGTGGGGAAACCCAGCCAGGCCCGTCCGTCTAGATTCTTCCTGGTCTCTCTGTGCAGCATTCCTTCCTTCCAGGTGTGGGGCAGAAGCCTCTGGAATGCGGGTGTCTTATGAGCTACAGTCAAACATGGTAGTTCTGAGAACTTCTGTGTGGCCAGTTTTTACACAGAAAGTTGGGGAAAAGTTAAAGTAACATTTTTAGGTTTCATGGCTGGCTTTGGGGAAGAGGGGTTCTGGTTTCTATGAACTACCTTGGGGGACAGGGATTCTATAATAGCTTCTAGAGCTACCCCTGGGGAGACTGAGGAGCCAGAGACAGGAGGGCAGGAGGGCAGAGGGGAGCCTTTGCTTATGGAGCCCTCAATTTGCACTATTATTTTCTGAGCCCCGACACTAGGCTGCCACGGCCCAAGCTCTCAAACTGTCTGTCAAACTCTTGTGTTTATATGTATCTTAAAGTCCTGGCCCGGTGCAGTGGCTCACACATGTAATCCTGGCACTCTAGGAGGTGGGAGGATCGCTTGAGTTCAGGAGTTCAAGACCAGCCTGAGCAAGAGTGAGATCCCATCTCTATAAAAAATGAGAAAAATTAACCGAGCATCACCACATGCCTGTAGTTCCAGCTACTTGGGAGGCTGAGGTAGGAGGATCGCTTGAGCCCAGGAGTTCGAGGTTGCTGTGAGCTAGGATGACGCCACGACACTGTAGTAGCCTGGGCAACAGAGCGACACTGTGTCTCCAAAACAAACAAGAAACAGTCCAGTAGCTGAGGTCAGTAACTCACAAACAGGGTCTGATAAGGTGTGACATCACATTCCTAGAGGAGGGGAATGTTCACTCCAGGTTGTCACATTTGGGATCTGGTAAGAAGTCACGCTGTGGAAGGGAGGGGGCGGGTACACTCGAAAACACCAAACTCCCTATTGCGCTATGTCCGTGTTTGGAATCACTTCAAAGCCACGTAGCGATAATTTTGGAGGCGACCACGGAGGGGGTCCAGAGAAAAAAATTTTTAAGTTTTGTAAGGAACTGATAGAAAATGGTCCCTAACAAGCATCCCCCATCAAATAATCCTCAAATGGCATCTCTCTGATGACTAATGAGGTTGAGAATTTGTTTTGATGTATGTTTACTGGTCATGTGGATATCCTCTTTGCAAAATGTCTGCCCAAATCTTTTGCCTGTTTTTCTATTGAGTTATATTTCTTTTTCTTTCTTTCCTTTTTTTCTTTTCTTAGGCATTCTTTATATTCTGGATACAAATCCTTTCTTGCACATAGCTTTTCCACTCTGTGGATTGCCTTTTCAATTTTTAAATATCTTTTAAAAAACAGAAGTCCTGGGTTTGTATAGGGGCTCATGCCTGTCAACCTAACGCTTTGGGAGGCCGAGGTGGGAAGACGGCTTGAGGTCTGGAGTTGGAGACCAGCCTGAGCAAGAGCAAGACCCTGACTCTACAAAATATAGAAAACTTAGCCATGCCTGGTGGCATGTGCCCAGTCCCAGCTACTCAGGAGGCTGGAGCAGGAGGATCGCTTAAGCCCAGGAGTTTGAGGTTGCAGTGAGCTAGGATGACCACACTGCACTCCTGCTGGGGCAACAGAGTCCTGGGGCAACAGAATGAGACCCTGTCTCAAAATAAATAAATAAATAAAAATAAAAACATTAAATCTCAAAACCGTAGAACGTCTTTTTAAAAAGTCCTTAATTTTTACGTAGTCTAATAGTGATTTTTTTCTTCATTGTAAGAATTTTTGTGTCCTGTTTAGTAAATCTTAGCCTACTCTCAGATCATAAAAATACTCTTCTACATTGTCTTTTAAAACAGTTGTTTTACCCTCTGATTTTATTATTTATTTATGTACGTATGTGTTGTGATAAGAGTCTGTGGGGTACACCCTCTGATTTTAGATCTGCAATTCATTTGTATTTGATTTTTGTGCCTGGGATTAAGTAGGGTTAAGGAAATTTGTGATGCTGGCGTCATGGGCAGTGGGTAACTTCCTTTGTTCTTCTG
This sequence comes from Propithecus coquereli, assembly GCF_000956105.1. Lineage (NCBI taxonomy): Eukaryota > Metazoa > Chordata > Mammalia > Primates > Indriidae > Propithecus > Propithecus coquereli. Next base: position 1,139,853 of record NW_012144522.1, on the reverse strand, counting down.
TTGTTCTGTCCAGTTTTAGAGGAGAGACACAGAGATTCAGGTTTAGGTGCCTGCCGTTGTGCTACAGGGAATCTTAGAGTCTTCTGATTAAGATAAATCCTAATTTTAATATAATTAAATGTTTCAATCTTCTCTTTTATGGTATTTTTTCCTTCTTCTTTTTTTTTGAGACAGAGTCTCACTCTGTTGCCCAGGCTAGAGTGCTGTGGTGTCAGCCTAGCTCACAGCAACCTCAAACTCCTGGGCTCAAGCGATCCTTCTGCCTCAGCCTCCCAAGTAG
>NW_012144522.1:1135059-1138548 GCF_000956105.1 Propithecus coquereli | reverse complement strand
ATTTTTTAAAATAAAATAAATAAAATACCTTGAGATCAGGAAAAAAAATAAATAAAAAACAATCCTAACCCTGGATCTTCCTGACCAAACTGCAGAGTAACCCTGCTGAAGTCCACAAAAGATCCTCATGTATCTTTTCATGCTCCTTCAGAGTTTTCGATTCCGTCCCCACCCGCTTGCTTGTAATTATTATTACCGCCTCAGTTCTCCTTTATTTTCCCGGTAAACACGTAGGGGCAAGTGGAGAGGGGCACAACCAATTTTATCTAAGGAGAAGAGGTGTGCAGGGAACATCCTCACCCAGAAGCAGCTGCCTTTGGAAGGAAGAGGAGACCCCTCCCGGTGCAGCCACTGCACATTTCCCAGTTTTAGAGAGTGACGGACTCGATCAGGAAGGGGCAGGGGCAGAGGACCATCAGCCGGAGGAGCCACAGCAAACACTCCGATGACAGTCAAGGACAAGTTCATGGCTACAGGATCCCTGCAGCCAGTCTGGAAACCTGTCCCAATCTTGGTTGCCAATCCCATGGTATTTTGAACTCCCAGTATCCACCCATTGATTCGAGCCCTCGCTCGTGAACTCTCTTATTGTCAACAAAAGCATAAATCATCATAGATGTGTCTTCTTGGACTGACCTGAGGAAGGACGTGGGACAGATTTAGGGTTGCTGGTGGGACTTTCGTTATTTCCACATCAACAGATCTTATCTTCGCCATATACACACTGACAGTCCACGGTATCTTTCCCCAAAGCGATTATTTTAAATGTAGTGTAAGAATCCAGAGGCTGTATGAATGATTGGGGCAAAAGAAATGGGTGGGAAAGGCAGTTTTACTAACTCATTTCTTTCCATTTTCCATCTCTGGGTTTTTCGTACTCTATTTTATCCTTGTGATCCATTCTCTTTTTGGGGGAATGGAGATCTTTCATTTCCACATCGTTTCCATGTCTCTTTCTGGCCTCTCTTCCCCATTATGTTTACCAGAACGACACTATCTAAATTTGAGTGCCCCACAGCAGTGCCTGACGCAAAGGCTTGAGTTCCAGAGGTTTTGTTGGAAAATGATCCTAAAAACCAGATGGAGGTAGTGGGAGGAGTAAGACCAGGAAGGAAAGGAACCCAACCCTTGTATAAGGACGAGTTACTGAAGTCCGCGGGGTGGGCGATGAGCACTTGCTTCCTTTGGGACCTACTGAAGACTGCGTGTGACGCCTCACCTAATCCCCCGCCAGGACGACGGGAGGCTGGGGCACTTATGAGCCAAATTTCACCCCTCATTGACTGAGGGCTTCTCCCAAAGGCATTGACTCCCTGCAATTCTGGAATGTTCTTTTCTTTTCTTTTCTTTTCTTTTTTATTTGCCTAAAGAGACAGAGTCTTGCCCTGTCACCCAGCCCGGAGTGCAGCGGCATCATGGCTCACTGCAGCCTTGAACTCCTGGGCTTCAAGGGATCCTCCCACCTCAGCCTATTGAGTAGCTGGGACTGCAGACACAGGACACTACATTTGGCTAATGGAACGTTTTTTCTTTCTTTCTTTTCTCTCTCTTTTTTTTTTTTTTTTTTTAAGAGACAGGCTCTCACTCTGTGACCCAGGCTGGAATACAGTGGCACCACCATAGCTCACCGCAGCCTCAAACTCCTGGCCTCCAGTGATCCTCCCAACACCTCCCAAGGCGCTGGAATGACAGGCATGAGCCACCAGGCCCAGCCTGCACTTAACTTTTAGCTAGCAGCAGCGTGTTGACTCGTCCCCTCCATGAACCAGACTGGAGTTTTATCCTTTCCTATCAGGTGGCCACAGGAAACCCCGCGAGACTGTGATGTAAGTTTTAAGAAGAGGCACAGGCCGGGCGCGGTGGCTCACGCCTGTGATCCTAGCACTCTGGGAGGCCGAGCCGGGAGGATTTTTTGAGCCCAGGAGTTTGGGGTTGCTGTGAGCTAGGCTGACGCCACGGCACTCTAGCCCGGACAAGAGTGAGAAGAGAAAAAAAAAAGAAGAGGCACAAATGCAACTGTAATAGGTGACACAGGGGCCTGATGCCAGTTGTCCACGTAAGTCATTGGTGCCCTCTGGACCTGCTCGGCTCCGTCCCGAATCCTCGTCCCCCGTGTAGCTGCAAAGCTCCTCCACTGTGCAGTGGATTGCTGCTGTGCCCACCCGACGTCATCCTTGGGGGATCCAGCTGCACCCACATCATTATGGGCATTTCTGACTACAGGTCCCCTGTTTGTTTGTGTATTATTTTTAAAAAAATTGAAACGGGGTCTTGCTATGTTTCCCAGGCTGGTGTCCAACTCCTGGGCTCACGTGATCCTCCTCCAGAACTCCAAAATTTGCAATGACTCTATAAAAGAGGCTTGACACAGACTGTTCAGAGCACTTTCCATAACCAGATACCGCTAGACGCCATTGGACCTGCTGGAATCTGTCAATCCTGCTCTGGGTCCCGCTCAGCACGAGCGGCCTTTGTGTCACCCAGTAAATGGGCTGGAGGAGACTTTCCAAATCTGCCTGTCTTAAGTGGTCTTTTGAGTACAAATTATTCGGGGAAACCTTAGCACATAGTATGTACATCGGGAACTCCTCTGCCTTTCAGGTACTCTACATCACTTTGTCCTGCTTAATTCTCTTCATCACTCATCACTGTCTAAAAATATGAATGTCTGTCTGTTTACTAACTTATCCTTAGAGTCCCCCCTAGGGGGGAAAACCCCTCCAGGAAGGCTGTGACTTTATCTCGGTTGTTTTTTGTTTTATTGTGTTTTCGGTGTTTTGTTTTTGAGACAGTCTGATGTTTAGCTGCATCCCAGCTTCTATTCACTAGATGCCGGTAGCATCAGCTGCCTCCCCAGTTGTGACAACCAAACACATGTCAAGACGCTGCCAAACGTCTACTGAGGCGCAACGTTTCCCCGGTGAAGAGCCACTGGTCTGAGTCAGCAGAGGGCACCGCCTAACTGCGTGGGTTTCAAAGTATCTGGATTGAAGGAGAAGGGGTGGACAATGGCCAGGGGTCAGCACTGAAGCGCGGTAAGGTGGCGCCGCACCCCTCCCAGCAGCGGGATGTAGATAGCACACACTGCCCCTCCTCCTTGAAAGGCAAGTCGTGTCCGCGGGCAGTCTGTGCTGAAAGGCTAAAGATTAGTCAAAGGCCTGACAGCACCAGTGGGATAACGGAGCCGTTGATTCCCGCGGGCAGGGGGAAGTGGCTCACAGGTAAAGATGGGGAGGAGGCTGAAAGCTTTCAGAGCTATAATAAGATTGCAGATTGTGGCTGAGGCACTAATCAGCTTAAGCCCTGTGACATTTTGGGAGTGGTGGCCATCCCCTTACTGGGACCGGGGTAGGTAGGCAGTGTCAGCCAAGGGGTGACGCTCTCGCAAGTTCTCTCGAGGGCTCCAAGGTCAAGAACTCCTTGGGACACCAATTTCATCCCCCCCAAAATGGGGACAAGAGCTGGCAGTTTCTAACCCTACCTACCTTC
>NW_012144522.1:1130511-1132239 GCF_000956105.1 Propithecus coquereli | reverse complement strand
AAATTTAAAAATAAAAAAGCAAGGAGGAAGCCTGTCTGTGTGAAAGCTAACCACTGTCGCGGGAATGCAGGCAGAGGTGCTGAACCGAGATTCAAAGGGACAAGATGGCAGGAAAAGCTGGCAGCTTCAGGGTCCAAAAGGTGTTACAGCTCCTCACCTTTGCCAGATCTTCAAGGTCACCTTTGTTAAGCTGATTAAGGCTTCGGTTGACGAGCTGAGGGCTGTGAACAGTACACAGCGTTCCACGTGGGCACTGAACTTGAAGTCCCTAAATGAGCTCATCTATAGGCTTGGTTATGGCAGGTCAGTAAGGAGCGAATTGCTTTCACGGGTGACACCTTTACTGCTCACTCTCTAGGCAGACGTGGCGCCACCTGCGTGGAGGATCTGGCTCATGAGATCTATACTGTTGGAAAACACTCCAAAGAAGCAAACAACTTCCTGTGGCTCTTCCACGGAACAGAATGAAGAAAAGCACAACCCATTTTGTAGAAGGGGGGACGCTGGCCACGAGGAAGACTTATTGCATTTTTTTTGAGACAGAGTCTCACTCTGTCGCCCCGGCTAGAGTGCCGTGGCGTCAGCCTAGCTCACAGCAACCTCAAACTCCCGGGTTCAAGCGATCCTCCTGCCTCAGCCTCCCGAGCAGCTGGGACTACAGGCATGCGCCACCATGCCCGGCTAATTTTTCTATTTTTAGTAGAGACAGGATTTCCTTCTTGCTCAGGTTGGTCTCGAACTCCTGAGCTCAAGCGATCCTCCTGCCTTGGCCTCCCAGAGTGCTAGGGTTACAGGCATGAGCCACCGCGCCCGGCCTGTTTCTTTCATTGCCAATTATCCACTTCTGTCATTGTTTTCTTTGCTTACTTGTGGGCTCTTTGGCTCTCCTGCCTGGATTTAGAAGCAATAACATCTCAGTTGTTAAAGCCAGAACTTTCTAGTGCAAGACCATGGTAAGAATACCAACTCTTGCTGAAGGAAATTGAGCTTATTTTAAAAAGAAAAAAAAAAGTAAAATAATACTAACTCTGCCACTTACTAGTTGTGGGACATTGGCAAAATCAATTAAACGTGCTTTCTAAAAAAATCAGTTTCCAGCTGGTCCAAAGGTAGTGAGTTATCTCACTTGGTTGTTCGCAGTCAGTTAGAGATTGAACTCCTTGTTCTACTGCTTTCCTCCTCACTACTGCGCTTGTCTAGTCAAAAAAAAATTAAAAAAAAATCAGTTTCCTCATCTATAAGATGAGAAGATTGTTGAGTGAATTAAACAAAGCAGCATCTGCAGGTGCTTAGAACAATGCCAGGCATATACTAGCCGCTAAAGAATATGTAATAAGTCCCCTGCAAGCTACCTGGGGGCATAAGCCCAGACTTGATCAGGGACAGTTACATTCCCAGTCCCCACTACAGAGCATCACCACCTGGGGACTTGCTAGGTACATAACTGCTCAGGCCCCACTCCAGCCCAAGCCCTCCAGGCGATCCTAGTGTACCTCAAACACTGAGACCCACAGATGCACAGCTGTGTTCCTCAATCTCCTGGGTCTCTCTTTTTTTTTTTTCTTTTTGAGACAGAGTCTCACTGTGATGCCCGGGCTAGAGTGAGTGCCGTGGCATCATCCTAGCTCACAGCAACCACAAACTCCTGGGCTCAAGCGATCCTCCTGCCTCAGCCTCCTGAGTAGCTGGGACTACAGGCATGCGCCACCATGCCCGGCTAATTTTTTC
>NW_012144522.1:1128538-1130461 GCF_000956105.1 Propithecus coquereli | reverse complement strand
GCCCGGCCGAGGTGTGCTTTTTCTGAGGCAGGCAAGCACTTCTGAGAACATTTAATTAAAATAACAAGGACTCTGAAAAGCAAAAAGGCATCAGCTACCTGGAGAAAAGACATGGAATGCAGAGATTTTTTTTCTTAACAGAAAAAGTTTTCTATGGCACTTAGGCTGTCCCGGAGGTCAACCTACAGTAGCTGGTCATATCTTCAACCTGAAAAGACAGGAAAAAATTGCGCCCAAAGATAAAAATGTGCGTTTAACACCTTGGACTGGGCCGATGGTAGCAGCTTGAGGAAAAGCAGGTCTTTGTACCTCTGATAACTGAACTTTGACACTTCTTAGTGTTTCCATGTTTTTTTCTTTTTTACATATAACATAAAATTAGCCATTTTAAAATGAGCAATGGTATTTAGTATATTCACAATGTTGTGCAAACACCACCTCTTAGTAGTTCCAAAATATTTTCATCGATCCAAAACGAAGCCCCTTAAGCACGTACTCCCCATTCCTCCTGCCCTAGCCTGCCCGTCAACAGATGAACAAACAGATACAGTAAATAAGAAATGAAGCACTGATACAGGTACACTGTGCGTGAAGCTTAAACAGTGTGCTCAGTGAAAGAAGCCAAGACACAAAAGATCACATGTTGTATGATTCCATTTACGTGAAATATCCAGAAGAGGTAAATCCAGAGAAACAGAAAGCAGATTAGTAGCTCTTTTTAAATTGGCTTCTGACACTATTAGAAGATTAAGGTATGGCTTATAAATTGTTCTTTGGTGTGTGTGATTCACCTCTAAGGATGTATTGTTCACCGGGGCCTCTCAGATACATCATTTGTTGTGGGGATTGATGGTCCACTCTGGGACGATGGTGCTTCATTGTGTGATCATTTTTTTTCTGAGACATCAGGTGAATTGGTGGGATGTGCTCTGGTCCAAGAGACAGAATTCAAGAAAAAAGAAGACAAAAATCTGAGCAGAATAAGTGAGCTTACTAGAAGTACTGTTTCTAAAGTATCTTTACTCTGTTCCAGCTGGAACCCTGGAGGGTGCTGATGAGAAGAAAAAGATAGCTCCTCTGTGCCAGAAACCCTTAAGAACAGGAATTTTGCTGAGCTTAAGATCAGGCATCTTGGGCCGGGAGAGGTGGCTCACGCCTGTAATCCTAGCGCTCTGGGAGGCCGAGGCAGGAGGATCGCTTGAGCTCAGGAGTTCGAGACCAGCCTGAGCAAGAGCGAGACCCCGTCTCTACTAAAAACATTAATAGAAAAAAAATTAGCTGGGTGTGGTATCGAGTGCCTGTGGTCCCAGCTACTCGAGAGGCTGAGGCAGGAGGATCTCTTGAGCCCAGGAGTTTGAGGATGCAGTGAGCTACCACAACACCACTGCACTCTAGCCAGGGTGACAGAGACTGTCTCGAAAAAAAAAAAGATCAGGCATCTGAGAAAAAAGTAGTGTGCCCAAAATATGTTTGGAAAAGCAAGGCAAGGAGGGCCAGGCGTGGTGGTATATGCCTGCAGTCCCAGCTACCAGCTACCAGGGAGGCTAAGGGGGGAAGATACCTAGAGCCCAGGCATTCTCGGCTATCGCATGCTCTGCCAATCAGATGCCCCAATAAGTTCAGCATCAACTTGGTGACCTCCTGGGATGGGGGACCACCAGGTTGCCTAAGGAAGGGTGAACTGGCCCAGGTTGCAATTGGAAAAGGTCAAAAATTTTGTGCTGGGCCGGGCGCGGTGGCTCACGCCTATAATCCTAGCTCTCTGGGAGGCCGAGGCGGGCGGATTGTTTGAGCTCAGGAGTTCAAGACCAGACTAAGAGCGAGACCCCGTCTCTACTAAAAATACAAAGAAATTAATCGGACAACTAAAAATACATAGAAAAAATTAGCCGGGCATGGTGGTGCATGCCTGTAGTCCCAGCT
>NW_012144522.1:1111463-1115144 GCF_000956105.1 Propithecus coquereli | reverse complement strand
CCTCAGTCACTTGACTGCCAGGCTTCACCTCTGTGCAGAGGGAGGGGAAGTTCAGGGTTTTGAGAACAGAACTGTTAACCATTTTCCGCTTGTGTCTTTTTGTCCTTTTTTCCAGGCACGCGCCAGATGCATCCACACAGAAAACGAACCATGTTCACTGAGAAGCAGCTGAAAGCTTTGAACGTCTTGTTCAATGAGAACCCATATCCAAACCCCAGCCTTCAGAGAGAGATGGCCTCAAAAATCGACGTACATCCAACAGTACTGCAGGTGGGAAAATCATGCCCCATCTTGCTAAGCCACCTCCCCGGACCCCCTAGCATAATTCCTGAGATTTGATACCACCCCAATCCCCGATGCTCCAAAGACCCAGACTCTCCTGTCCATACCCCCATAATCTCTTCTACCAACCCCTAGAGCAAAGATGAGTAAATTTTTTCAGTAAAGGACCACAGAGTAAATATCGTAGGCTTTGTGGGTCAAGCTGTCCCTCCAACTCTTCCGCTCTGCCATCACAGTGCAAAAGCAGCCACAGATCATATGTAAACAGATGGGGTCTATCTTTGCTCCCATAAAATTTTCTGGACACAGATTTGAAGTTCATAAAATTTCCACCATCACAAAATAGTATTCTTATTGTGTTTGATTTTTTTTTTGCAACCATTTAATAATCTCAGAGGCCTGTACAGAAACAGATGGGTCAGACTGGGCCTAGGAACCCTCATTTCCTGACCTCAGCCCTAGAGCCTCCCCTGGGACTGACCCCTTTGCCCTCCAGTCCCCTGCTCTGGGATTTCTGGTCGCTGCCTCAGTTTCTGTCCCCACAATCTCTCACTTCTGCTCCTTCCTGAGATTCGGTTGGGAGAGAGTCCCACGAATTGGATGTAAATGGCCAAGGTGTGGAGCTAGCTCTTCCCACCGAGAAGCACCCGTCTTCTTGAGCAGAATGAAAACTATCCCGGAATCTCACCCCACTCATCAACCCGTATCCTTCCCCTCTTCTCGCTGCAGGTTTGGTTCAAGAACCATAGAGCAAAACTGAAGAAAGCAAAATGCAAGAATGTTCAGCAAAAACAAGGAGCTCAAGAGCGACAGACACCTGAGGGCGGAGTCAAGGCCAGTCCCAGCCAGAGAAATACGGAAATACAGCCCAGATCCGCGACCGCCGCCTACCCTGCGGCCCTCATTTACACGGGGCTCCAGGCACCCTCGTACCAACTCAGCCTGTACCCCACCATCAGGGTCCCTACAGATGTCTTCTTTGGCCACAGAATAGTCCATTTTGGCTGCTGCCAAGACCCTAACATTTACTCCCTCTATCCTATTGTGGAGTCCCAGGTTGGTTCTCCACGCTTCGGTCCTCACGTTTTTGGCTGTTCACTTCTACAAAGCAGGGACAGACACGAGCCCTAAAAGGCCACGTGTAACGATTCCTATTCAGGAGACCACAGAGGTAGACCATAGAGGCACAAACCAAATGTATCGGGGTGATGGAAATGTTTCATGCCTTAATTAGGGCGGGAGTTACCTGGGGGAGTAAATTCGTCATAACACTCAGAACTGTACATCTAAAACCTCTGCGTTTTATCTTATATAATTAAACCTCAATAAAAACTATACAGTGAGAATAGTAAGAACAGGTTTGGTTTTTTTCCCTGCTTCATTTGTTTTGATTTTTAGTTTGCTCAGCTAATGAGATTTAGTCAGTGTCAACAAATGGGCTTATTTTTCTTCCGTCGTCGTCTCCTTGGCCATCGTTTTATGTGCCCTGGGTTACCTGAATGAGTGACCTCATCAAGCTACCTTCATTCGTTTTGGCTTCTGCTTAATATGTTCTTCAAGTAACAACCAGGATAACTCCATTATTACTTTAGAAATTTTGCATCATCCCTCTGCTTAAAATCCTTCCAAGGCCAGGTGCAGTGGCCCACAGCTGTAGCCCCAGCTCCTCGGGAGGTTGAGTCAGGGGGTCCGTTTTTTTTTTTTTTTTTTTTTCCGCAGACAGAGTCTCACTCTGTTGCCCGGGCTAGAGTGCCGTGGCGTCAGCCTAGCTCACAGCAACCTCAGACTCCTGGGTTCAAGCGATCCTCCTGCCTCAGCCTCCCGAGTAGCTGGAACTACAGGTGCTTACCACCACACTGGGCTCAAAATATATTTTTGGAAGAAAAAGAAAGGGAGAGGAAAGGGTAGGAAGAGAGAGAGAGAAAGGGAGAAGGAGACAGAGGCCGAGATTGACTCAAAGAATGGCTTCCCTTGGCCTTAGGAGAAGGGCTTTAGTTACATCAAATCCAGTCTCCTCCCTCTCACCACCTTCTAGCCCGGCAGTTCCCAAACTCGATAAGGAAGATCAGATCACCTGGGCAGCTGTTAAAACCTGGTTCTCAGACTGAAGGAGTGGTTCCCAGGAGGGGGCGCCATTTTACCCTGGGGCTGTATTTAACAAAGGTCCGTGCCCAGGAGGCACAACCAAAACCTGGATTCCCCTCACACTTCTCAGAGAAGGTAAAAAGGAGCTACTCCCAGAGGAAGTTCTCAGGGTGAGCCGGAGGGAGGAGGTTAAGGGTGTGGCGGAGGCCGAGAGCTAGATCCAGCTCTGCTGGGTGAGTCCGTGTGACCCAGAGTCTGAGGGGGCTTGGTGCTGGGCGTGGGTTCCAGCCCGGAGGGTGGGAACACCCGGAGAACCCAAAGCCGGGCTTGCGTCCTGCCTCGTCCCCCAGTGAGCTGGTGACTGAAGCCCACCCCCCATCCCCTTCTCCCACGCTGGGCCTTGATTTCCTCACCTTGTGGGTGGGGACAGTGCTCTGCCGTGTGTGTTCTTGTAAAATGAGCCCTCTCTTAGGGCATCCACATCTCCCCAGAAGGAATCATTTTGTCTTGTCACCGTTGATTAGTTTTGCCTGTTGTTGAACTTCAGAGAAACCGAATCGTAGCGTGTGAACTCTTTTCATTGGCTTCTTTCATTGACCATTTCATTAGTGAAATTCACGCATGTTAAAGTGAGTACAATAGGAAGCATTTTTAAAAGGACTTGGACTAACCCAATAGAAGGTGATAGTCACATTTCTGTGATGATCTCAAAGTACCTTCTTAAAGATGGTCGCTTAAACCAACACCTGAGTAAGATCATCTCATCAGGGCTCACAAAGGCGAGTTAGCCAATTCCATCACTCCTCCCACAACTGCTAGATATCTTTGCTTGTAAGAACTTTTCCTCATCAACTATCACAACAGAATGGGGAAAATTGAAGAGGAAATAGAATTCATAGAAGAAATATAAGATAAAAACTTAATTCTTCTCTTTGCAGCCTTGTTTATTCCAGTGGTGACTGAGGAGTTCATTTACTTTTTAAAGTATTTGGAATACTGGGACTTTCATTTTTCAAAGAGTATAGAATCCTTATTGTCTGAGATCTCACCATGGAACACAGGCTGCACGTGATCAGGGTCCTTGTGTTTCTTCCCCATCTTATCTCTAGTTCCCTGGACCAGCGTGGATTACAAAGTAGGTTTTCAAAAAGTATTTTTCGGCCAGGCACGGTGGCTCATGCCTGTAATCCTAGCACTCTGGGAGGCCGAGGCGGGAGGATCGCTCAAGGTCAGGAGTTCAAGACCAGCCTGAGCAAGAGCGAGACCCCCGTCTCTACTAAAAATAGAAAGAAAATTAGCTGGACAACTAAAAAT
>NW_012144522.1:1110922-1111413 GCF_000956105.1 Propithecus coquereli | reverse complement strand
GGAGGGAAGAAACAGAGGAAGACAGAGAGAGGTGCGGAGGGGAGAGAGGAGGGAGTGGGTGCCCTCCCTAAAAAAAAAGACTGTTGTCAGTAAGTGGACAGGTAGATGGGTGGATAAACAGATGACAGATGCAACCCCAGGGGGAAAGAAAGGATCCCCCCAAAATAGGGGTTTCAAACGGTCAGAAGCTTTTTTTCCCATCACACATGGAAGAGTGCCGGCTGCTTCTCAACATCATTTCTTAGCTACAGTGCAGCCCAGTGTATTCATGTGTTTTCTAGAACCGTTTGCTCTGTGTGTCTAACGCCGCAGTCCCTCACTTATTCAGGGGAAACAAAGCTAATCTCTGGAATTGTGCCCTGGTAGTTTTAGTGTTTTGCCTTTCTCATCTAAGTCCCCAGCATTTCTCACACACCTAATGTCCTTGATAAGTTTCCAGTTTTTTTCTCATCAACATTATTTATTTATTTATTTTGAGACAGAGTCTCACT
>NW_012144522.1:1105140-1106081 GCF_000956105.1 Propithecus coquereli | reverse complement strand
TGCAATAGTTTTTAAGTGAGGCGATGTATGGGAAGGGTGTAGGATTGTGCCTTCATGTGGTAAGGACTAAAAAACGCTAGCTAGCCAGCTACTCAGGCAGCTGAGGAGGGAGGATCGCTTGAGCCCAGGAGTTTGAGGTTGCTGTGAGCTAGGCTGACACCACAGCACTCTAGCCCAGGCAACAGAGAAAGACTGTTTCAAAAAAAAAAAAAGGAGAAGAAGAAACGTGTGTGTGTGTGTGATCATGCAGGGAGCAATACCTGCTGTGCCCCGCTCCCTGCACATGTGGTTTAAGCCCTCTTTCCCTTGACGTTCCTCACCTGATACAAGGGAATAGTGATCCCTACTGGGAAGGTGGAATCAGAACAGAGCAGCTTGCTCTGGGCAAACACCACCAAGAGGCAGCTGCGCAAGGAGAAGTGAAATGGTTATCCGCACACTAAGTTAAGAGGGAGCCTGGGACTCAGGACAGTGACATTTGTGCAAGGCAAAAGAACAAGTAAGGCACGATTCCTTAGGCTTTCTCCGTGTTGGCACTTAATGAATGAGTTGCGAAGCCCCTCTGTCCCACAGGCCACTCCCATGCCATCCACAGGCACTGAGGACACCTGTCACCAAGACCCTACTAACACCTTCAGCACTGTGGACCCCAGGGTGAACCCAGCATCAAAGTCCTAGAATCTCCCAGTGAATATGAACCGCCCTGGCAGGTTCTGCCCTCTTCTTTGTCAGGAGCCCAGTCCTGGGGGCCACCTCAAACTCCCCAGAGAGACTGGACACTTAGCATGACTGCTCTAGAGACCATGGGTTTTGATTTGTTTGAGACAGAGTCTCGCTCTGTTGCCCGGGCTAGAGTGCTGTGGCGTCAGCCTAGCTCACAGCAACCTCAAACTCCTGGGCTCAAGCGATCCTAGTGTCTCAGCCTCCCGAGTAGCTGGGAC
>NW_012144522.1:1092366-1104204 GCF_000956105.1 Propithecus coquereli | reverse complement strand
GCTCTGGCGGGAGTGCAGTGGAGACAGCTCACTCTCTGCAGCCTCGAGCTTCTGGGCTCCGATGGTCCTCCGCCTCGGCCTCCCGGATAGCTGGGACTATAGCCGGGCACCACTGCACCTCGCTTTTTTTTTGTAGGGATGGGGTCTTGAGCTCCTAGTCTCGAGCGATCCTCCTGCCTCGGCCTCCCAAAGTGCTGGGATTACAGGCGTGAGCCACCGCGTCCGGCCCCAGCTCCGATTTTTATTCTTTATTGTTCCCACAAATCTCAATAACCAAGAGAGTCCCTAAATCAGTGACTTCCCAGTAGTCTCTAAGTCACCGTCTTTCTGGCCGGACCCAAGCAATTTTCCGCACCGTACGGGAAAGAGAGCTCTGACATTCCAGACTTCCTATGCTCCCCCAAACCATGCCAGGATGTCCCCGAGCCCCGGTGGCATTTTCACTAACTCACTGATCCTTCCCTTTTCGATTCCGCCCCGCTGGACCTCAGCGAAGGCGGGGCTCAGGAGCGAGAGCGGCAGGGTCGCCGCCCTTCTTTGCGAGGGAGCCACTGTCCTGGGAAAAGCGTGGCTTGTCCTGAGGGCCCTTTCCACATTGTCCCCCCAGATTTGGCTCAAGAACAGGAGAGCCGGAGCGGGAAGCGGACTCCTGTCCCATCTCCAAGCCCGAGACGCAGACACCGTCCCCCTGTGGTCCCCGCCTCGTCTGCACGCGTCGGAGGGGAAGGTAGGTCCAGCCACCTTCGCAGCCGCGATGCCCTTACGCGGGTCTCCCCACCTGTGTCGCAGGTGCCCTCACCCTGTCTCCGTGCCCCCGGCTCGTGTCGCTCGTCTCCTTACCTGCGCAGGTCCCCGGGGCCGCCTGTCCGGAGCTCCAGAGCGCGCAGCGCCAGGCTCGTCTCCTCCCCGAGAGAGCAACTTCTTGCCTGCTGAACGCCCAGCGCAGCCTCGCGCGTCTCTGCCCTTTTGACAAGTTTCCACACCCGCCCAGCCCCCACGACCCCATCTCCTCCCGGACTCCACGCCCCTGGCGCCGCCACGGTCCGGATGCCAGTCCCTGTTTGCGCTGCAGGCGTCCCGCCAGGGGCCGTGCGCCCTGGGCGCACCGCGTGTGCGCATGCGCACGCATCTCCCACCGCACACGCCCGTCCCAGGGGAGCCCGCTCTGGACGCTTGGCACGGAGACCTCGCTTTCCTTTGAGCGATGGTACTTCTTTAATCGGAGTGTGGCACCGTTTTAAATTCTTCTGCCTCCTCCATCCCGACCCCAGGATTCAGATCTCCCCCCGCTCTGCAGCAACCTTCGGTGACAGCATCTTCGCCCAGGCCTCCCGCGCTGCAGGACCTGAGCTCTGCTCTCCGGCCCTCTTCCTTGGCCCCAGTTAACCGGTTTCCCCTTCACCCGCTGCCTCGATTTCTCCCTCCCGCCGTCAAGCTCCGAACCCCGCAGCCCTTCATCCAACCAGGAATTCCAGAGCCCAGCAGGCGCGCTAGACCTCATGAAGCAGTAACTTTGTAACGTCAGAGTAGCCATTAAGAATAGTCCGGAAGGGCCGGCGCGGTGGCTCACGCCTGTCATCCTAGCACTCCGGGAGGCCGAGGCGGGTGGATCGCTCAATGTCAAGGTTCGAGACCAGCCTGAGCAAGAGCGAGACCCTGTCTCTACTAAAAAAATAGAAAGAAATTATCTGGACAACTAAAAAGATATAGAAAAAATTAGCCGGGCATGGTGGCACATGCCTGTAGTCCCAGCTACTCGGGAGGCTGAGGCAGGAGGATCGCTTGAGCCCAAGAGTTTGAGGTTGCTGTGAGCTAGGCTGACGCCATGGCACTCTAGCCTGGGCAACAGAGTGAGACTCTGTCTCAAAAGAAAAAAAAAACAAAATAGTCCAGAGGGAAAGCTTTCCGCCATCTCCTCGCACCTCTTTGAGACCGCAGCACCCCCACCGCCACCACCACGAGTGCTGAGGCTGCCCGACATCCTCCACTGCTTTCAAACGGGAAGCGAAAAGTTCCAAGCCTCTTTGTCCTCGTTTTAATCTTCCTCAACACAGTTCCCCCGCCAGCCCCTCTCGAGAAGGTCGGCTGAGTGAGTCGAAGGGAACGTGGTGGGCTGTTTTATCAGCTGTCCCTGACTGTCAGCGAGGACGCTGTGCATTTGCCTGGACTCAACACTGTGCTGCGCTGCCGGACGCAAGTCACCCTGTCCAGCTGACCCTCTGCGGAGCCCCAGGATCACGGCTCTGCACGGTATGTGCGAGGACACTTCTAATACATCCGGCCACCGAGGACGGGTCGGGGCGCCTGCCCCCCTGTGCTCGTGGCATGTCCCCACGATTGCTGTCCAGACAAATCCAGGCCTATTTAGGTGCCATTCTGCTAGGGCCAATTTGCTCTAGATTCTTTTCTTTTATCCCCCCTCCCCACCAGTGGAGAGGGCTGGCTGTGTTGCCAGGCTGGGTTGAACTCCCAGCCTCAAGCGGTCCTCCTTGCTCTGGCACAGGAAAGCAATTCCTGATGCTGGCAGTCACTCAGTCCTTGGCTTCGTGAGAGCAAGAATTCAGGAGCAAGCCAACAGTGTAAAGGAAAGCCAGTTTTATTTAGGAAATCTAGAAGATCTACTCCACGGAGTGGAGACTACTTCTCCCCAGCACCGTTTTATTTTTTTAATTTAAACACTGGCTTAATCATAAGCTTAGCAGGGAAGGAATACTCACTGTTATTTCCTGGAAAGGGGTGGGATTTCTTAAACTGGGAACCCTCCCCTTTCTTTATTGTATAAGGTCCCTCCTGGAACTGTCGTGGCGTCCTGGGGGCTGCTGTTAGCTTGCTAATACGTTATGACTGGGGCATCATGAGCCGCGGGGTCCAACAGCTGGGCTGATTCCCTTGTCACGTTGGTTTCCACCAGTCTTGTTCTGTCACCAAATCCTGTTTTTGACCTGGGTGGTTAGGGGATTTGACTTTGTGTTAAGCAGTGCCTGCCTCCACCTCCCAAAGTGCTGGGATCACAGGGGTGAACCACCAAACCCAGCCCTTAATTCTTTTTTTTTTTTTGAGACAGGGTCTCACTGTTGTTGCCTGTGCTAGAGTGCCATGGCGTCATCCTAGCTCACAGCAACCTCCAACTCCTGGGCTCAAGCAATCCTCCTGCCTCAGCCTCCCGAGCAGCTGGGACTACAGATGAGAGCCACTCTGCCCAGCTAATTTCTTTCTATTTTTAGTAGAGACGGGGTCTCACTCCTCCTGAGGCTGGTCTTGAACTCCTGACCTCAAGGGATCCTCCTGCCTCACAACATGATGTTTTGAAATGTGAATGCAGTTGTCCCTCAGCATCCACAGGGGATTGGTTCCAGGACTCCTGAGAACACCAAAATGGCGGATGCTCAAGTCCCTGCTATAAAATGGTGTCATATTTACATGTAACCTGCACACACCCTCCCATGTGCTTTAAATCATCTCTAGATTACTTATAATACCCAATACAATGCAAATGCTGTGTAAATAGTATTTTATATTGTTTTTTATTTGTGCTAGTATTTTTTTTTTAATATTTTTGATCTCCGTTTGGTTGAATCCAAGATCGAGACCCAAGGATGTGAGGGGCAACTATTTGCTGTGGATTCGCTACGCTAAACTAATCTACATATGAATAGCCTCACATGCTTTTTTTGTGGCGAGAACACTTAAAATCTACTCTCTTAGCAATTTTCAAATATATAACACATCGTTAAGAACTACAGTTGCCATGTTGTGCAATAGATCTCTTGAACTTATTCCTCCTGTGTAGCTGAAATTGTGTATCCTTTGACCAAGCCCTTTTTAATCCCTGTCCCCCACCCCGAGGTAACCACCATTCTACTGTCTGCTTTTGTGAGTTCAACTTTTTTAGATTCTATAGATGAAGGAAATCATATAGTATTACATTTGTCTTTCTGTGCCTGAATTATTTCATTTCAGATAATGTCCTCAAGGTTTATCCGTTTTGTCACGAATGACAGGATTTCCTTCTTTTTAAAGGCTGAAGAGTATTCTATTATGTATGTACGTATCATATTTTCTTTATCCATTCATCCCTTGATGGCCACTTGGGTTGCTTCCGTCCCTTGTTGGCTTTTAGGAGTAGGACTGCAGAGAAGATGGAGGTGGAGATACCTCTTTGACATACTGATTTCATTTCCTTTGGCTATATACCCAGTAAGAAAATTGCTGGATCACGTGACAGTTCTACTATTTTTAATTTTTTGAGGAACCTCCAAAATGTTTTCATAATGGCTGTACCAATGTACATTGCCACCAGGAGTATACAACAGGCCCCTTTTCTCCACATCCTCACTACCACTTGGAATCTTTTGTCTTCTTTTTTTTTTTGAGCCCACTGCCCCCTCCCCGTCTTTTTTTTTGATTGATAAATAATAATTATACAGATTCATGGAGTGCATAGTGATGTTTCTATTAGGTTTGTTTCTAAACCTAGGAACCCAAAAGGTATGTATAGGACAGAGTGTGGTTGATGGGAAACTTAAGCTTGTAAAGCAATAGCCACAGGAGCCTGGAGAGTTTGGAGGTTGTAAACCTAACGGCGGCAGAGCAGGCGTTCTTACCCCCCCTGATAAGGACGAAGCTACCCCTCTCCCTTATCTCTGCAGGTTGAGATGGACACAGGGGTCGCAGAAGTTGGTTTTTTGAAAAAAATTTTATTACAGCATCTGTTCTGGCCCAGGGACTCACTCACTCCCCCGACAGAGAAACCCTCTGTAGAACCCAAGGCTTTCCCCTCCCTCGGGGTGGACACTCTTTTGGCCTCCACCCATCTGCACCCAGAGGCTCAAAATACACAGCATTTTGCTACACCTCACGCTTCCTGTGTCTCCCTCTTGGCTCCCAACCCAACAGTCTCAATATCGATAATGTATAGTGATTAGATCAGGGTAATTAGCATATCCAAAATCTCAACTGTTTATCTTTGTGTTGGGAATATTCACTATCTTCCTTCTAGCCGTTTGAAACTGTATTGTTAACTATAGCAATCCTATAGTGATATAGAATACTAGAACTTATTTTCTCCTATCTAGTTGCAATTTTCTGTCCTTTAACAAATCTCTCCTTATCCCTTCCCGGTACCCTTCCCAACCTTCAATAACCTCTTCTCTAGGCTTTACTCAATGAGATCAACTTATTTGAGCTTCTACATATCGGTGAGAATATGCAGCATTTAACTTTCTGTTTCTGGCTTATTTCACTTAGTATGACGTCCTCCAGTTCCACGCGTGTTGCTGTGAATGACAAGATTTCATTCTTTGTTATGGATAAATAGTATTCCATGGTGTATATACCACATTTTCTTTAAACATTCATCTGTGGTTGGACACCTTGGCTGATTCCATATCTTGGCTATTATAAATAGTGCTATAATCTTTTGCCTTTTTTTTTCTTTTTTTTTTGAGAAAGGGTCTCACTCTGTCATCCAGGCTGGAGTGCAGTGTCATCATCATAGCTCACTACAACCTCAAACTCCTGGGCTCAAGCGATCCTCCTGTCCCAGCCTCCCAAGTAGCTGGGACTATAGGCATGCGCCACTATGCCTGGCTAATTTTTCTATGTTTTGTAGAGACGGAGTCTCGCTCTTGCTCAGGCTGGCTTTGAACTCCCGGCCTCAAGCAATCCTGTTGCCTCAGCCTCCCAGAGTACTAGGATTATAGGTGTGAGCCACTGTGCCAGCCCAAAATTGGTTTTTCCTGTGTCTCTTGAGATGATTATACATTTTTTCTTAAATCTCTTAGTGTGGTTATTAAATAGTGTGGTTTAACCACATTAAACTACCATTACATTACTGTGATAAACCCAATTTATTTATCATTTTTATGCAATACTAAATGTTTGCTAAAATTCTGTTTCAGATTTTTGCAGCTATATTTATGAAGAGTGATTGCCTATGATTTTCCCACTTTACATGTTCTTATCTAGATATTTTTTCTTTTTTTTTTTGAGATAGTCTTGCTCTGTTGCCTAGGCTAGAGTGTCGTGGCGTCAGCCTAGCTCACAGCAACCTCAAACTCCTGGGCTCAAGCAATCCTGCTGACTCAGCCTCCTGAGTAGCTGGGATTATAGGCATGCGCCACCATGCCCGGCTAATTTTTTTCTATATATTTTAATTGTCCAGCTAATTTCTTTCTATTTTTAGTAGAGACCAGGTCTCACTCTTACTCAGGCTGGTCTTGAACTCCTGACCTTGAGCTATCCTCCCACTTCAGCCTCCCAGAGTGCTAGGATTACAGGCGTGAGCCACCACGCCCGGTCCTCTGTAAAACAATTTAAATAAGTTTATTCTGAGCCAAATTCGAGGACCATGACCCAGAGCCACGCCCAAGAAGCCTTGAGCAAGTGGACTTACTGTGGCTGGGTTACAGTTTGGTTTTATACTTTTAGGGAGACAGGGGTTACAGGTAAAGTCATAAATCAACACATTGGAGGCATACATTGGTTTGGCCCAGCCATCTCCAAGGGGGGGGGGGGCAGGGCTTACAGGTTATAGGTGGGTTTAAAGACTCTTTGATTTGTAATTAGTTAAACACATGAAGCTTTGTCTAAAGGCTTCGAATGTTTTAAGATAAGAAACTCTGTTAATCAGAGAGAAGCTAAGGGACATGTTTGTTGTGTAAATTGAGGACCTGCATGTTTGTCTTGCATAGCCCTTAGGCCTGCTAAAGGTTACAAAGGATGTCCCCACGAAGGGAGGGGGAACATGATGAGGCCTGTCTGACCTCCCTCCTCTGGCAGGCGATTTAGTTTTAGGATATTCCCTTGGCCAGGAGGGAGTCCATTCGATCAGCCAGTGGGGGGAAACCTGAAGATTTTATTTTAGTTCACAAAGGTTAGGTCTCTTGGAAGTATTTGAGAGAAGAATGATCTGTAATTTTAAAAATGGGCAGAAATTTCCTTTATAACTATCTAGGCCTCATGTTTCAATGGAAAGATTATTTTTTTCCATAAGCCTACAGCATCTGGTGGTCTCAGGTGGTTTCATACCCAACTACTAACCAGGGCTGACCCTGTTTAGCTTTCAACACCCAACAAGATTGGGAACATTCAGGGTGGTATGGCCATAAACAGAAAGGTTTTTAAACACCACTTTAGCTCTTAAATATTTCTAGAAATATTCAGGTTTTCTATTTCTTGGGTGAATATTGAAGTTTTTTTGTTTTGTTTTTTGACGTTTGTTTTTGAGACAGGGTCTCATTCTATTGCCAAGGTCAGAGTGTAGTGGCGTCATCATAATTCATTGTAACCTCACACTCCCGGGCTCAAGCGATCCTCCTGCCTCAGCCTCCCAAGTAGCTGGGACCATAGAACCACATCACCATGCCTGGCTAATTTTTTTATTTTTTGTAGAGATGGGGTCTTTCTATGTTGCCCAGGCTGGTCTCAAACTCCTGGCCTCAAGTGATCCTCACGCTTTGGCCTCCCAAAGTGTTGGGATTACAGGCATGAGCCACCCACCATGGGCAACCTAAGTATTTATCAATTCTATGTGTTGGAAACATTTCAAGCCCTCTTTTCTAGTTTCCTTGAAATAACGCATTGTTGTTAAGTAATAGTCACTCTACTCTGCTGTTGAACAACAGAAGCCACACCTGGTACCTGACTGTACGCCTGTACCTGTTACCAGCATGACCTGTTTTAAGTGCACAGGTCAACGTGTGAAACGCATTCACATCGTTGTGCAGCCACCACCATCCATCTCCCGAGCTCTTTCCATCTTCCCCAAGTGGAACTCTGTGCCTGGCAAACAACTCCTCATTCCCCTCCTCCCAGCCCCTGGGGACCACTGCTCTACTTCCTGCCTCTGTGAGTTGCTCACATAAGTGGAATCCTGCAGCGTTTGTGCTTCTGCTCCTAGCTTATTGCACTCACAGTCCGTCCACTTTCGCTGCCCCGGATGGTTTTTTCCCGGGCTCTTCCCACCGTCTAAAATTCCTTCAACTCTGCCCTTCCCATCATTTCACTTCTTCTCACTGAAACAGCCTCTCCTAAGAGCTGCCCTCTCAGATCGACCTGTCGTCTCAGATCGACCTGTCTACCGTCACTCTCTGAGTTTCTGCCTGCCTGGACCCCCTGCTCATTTCACCCAGAGCACATGCCAGAGCTTATATTTATTTTAGTAGACCATTTTCGTGGGTTCTATCAGGCTCAGGGAGTTAATCTGTCTCATTCTAGTGGAATCCCCAGAGCAAAGACCAAAGTCCTAAAAGATTAAAGAGAAAAACAAAAGTCAGGGCCTGGAATGAACAAACCCGGAGTGCAGGGAGAAGAAATTATCTTTTCCTCACCCATTGCAAGGTTCATGGCTGAGCCGCCTGTAACTGTTACAGTCCCACCGGGTCCCCTTGCCCAGTGAAGGCCAATGTATACTAAGACGTGCAGCAGAGAAAGAGTTTCATTTCCCAAGGCGCCAGGCAAGGGGATGAGAGTAATTTCTCAAATCCATCTCAAGAATTTGGGGGCTCAGGTTTGGCGAACAAAGGGCTAAGGCATTGGATCTGCCGATTGGCTGGGGATGAGCTCATGGGGTTTGGAAGCAGAAAACATCTTCTCAGCTGGGGCATTTCCTGGGCAGGGGGCTCCCAAGGCTGGTTGGATCCATTCCCACCCACGTCCGTGGGTCCGGTTGACGTCAGTGGGTCCCGTTAAATGCAGAGTCTGACCGATATCTCAAAGAGCAGCTTTAGGTTTTACGACAGCAGCGCTATTTTCAGAATCGGTCGGGGAAGTCACTAATCTTTGCCCGTCCCCGTCAGGGAGCATACGTGCCATTTAAGCAGTAAACAGTGCAGCAACAGGGAAGTTAGGGAACAATGGCTGGGTGGCATTTAGCTACATGCGTACTTTTACAGAAATCAGACTTTTATTACTATTTTGACCTTACGGCTTTACATTATTTTCACATAGGTGGTTTCAGAACAGAAAACATTAATAAGAGAAAAGCGGCTGAGCACAGTGGTTCACACCTGTGATCCCAGCACTTCGTGAGGTATGAGCCTTGGGAGGCCAAGGCGGGAGGATTGCTTGAGGCCAGGAGTTTGAGACCAGCCTCGGCAACATAGTGAGACCCAGTCTCTACAAAAATTTTTAAAAATTAGCTGCGCCTGGTGGTGCTCACCCATAGTCCTGGCTAATCGGGAGGCTGAGACAGGAGGATCCTTTAAGCCCAGGAGTTTGAGGTCACAGTGAGCTATGATCGCATCACTGCACTCCAGCCTGAGTGACAGAATGAGACCCTGTCTCTTAAAAAAAAAAACCCAGGAGGTGCAAAGAAAGCCCAAACTTCCTAAAAGACACTCACTTTCTCTGCAGCATGTAAAAAGGAGAAATTCCTAGAGGAAATTCCCAGGATGGACAGCAGAGAGGAGGATTAAGAGTATAGGGGAAACTGAGGGCTGGAGCCCGCAGGGGTGGGTGTGAGGTTCGTGGTGGTGGGGGCTCCTTCAGACACAATTCATAGCCCAGAGCACTGAGAACTCTTGGAAGACCCAAAGCTGGGCTTGCATCTGCCTCCTTTTCTAGTGAACTATTTACTGAATTCCCTTTGGCCTTGATTTCCTCATCTGATGAATGGGTATAATGATCCCTACCGGAAGGGAGCATTGAGTCAGAGGTCAGAGCAGATTACAGGAACAGCTCAAGACAAGCATTGTCCTCTTCTTTTTTTTCTGGAGTCAGAGTCTTGCTCTGTGCCCTCTGGTAGAGTGCAGTGGCGTCATCATAGCTCACTGTGACCTCAAACTCCTGGGCTCAAGGGATCCTCCTGCTTCAGCCTCCCAAGTAGCTGGAACTACAGGCGCTCCTCTCTGACATCCGGCTAATTTTTCTATTTTTTTTTTTTTTGAGACAGAATCTTACTCTGTTGCCCTGGCTAGAGTGAGTGCCGCAGCGTTAGCCTAGCTCACAGCAACCTCAAACTCCTGGGCTCAAGCGATCCTCCTGCCTCAGCCTCCCGAGTAGCTGGGACTACAGGCATGCGCCACCATGCCCGGCTAATTTTTTCTATATGTTTTTAGTTGTCCGATTAATTTCTTTGTATTTTTAGTAGAGAGGGTCTCACTCTTGCTCAGGCTGGTTTCGAACTCCTGAGCTCAAACAATCCTCCCGCCTCGGCCTCCCAGAGAGCTAGGATTACAGGCGTGAGCCACCGCGCCCGGCCCAATTTTTCTATTTGTAGTAAAGATGGTGTCTCTTCTTACTCAGGGTGGCCTCAAAAAGCCTCCCTCCTCTGCCTCCCAGATGGCTAGTGCTACAGGCGTGAGCCACCACGCCCAGTCTGCATCATCCTCTTAAGTGGAGATGATTATTATTCAGATTTTACAAAAGGGAACTTGTGGATGGTGGTGATGCTGGCACAACAGTGTGAATGTACTTAATGCCACTGAACTGTACACTTAAAAATGATTAAGATGGTAATTTATGTTAATTTTATGTTACAATTTAAAAAAATAAGCACAATCTCAATTTACATGTGGAATCCAAAAAAGCCGCGCTTGTGGAAGCAGAGAGCAGAAAGGTGGTCCTGGGGGCTGGGGAGGGGGGTGAGAGATGTTGGTCACGGGTGTAAGTTTCAGTGCCACAGGAGGAATAAGTTCAAGAGATCTAGTGCACGTCATGGCGACTTTAGTTTGTAAAAAATGCATACTTGAAAATTGCTAAGAGAATAGATTTTTTTAAGTTTGCTTACCATACGTAAATGGTAAGTATGTAATGTTAGGAAAATAACATCGCGCCTGTGGTCTCAGCAATCCTCACGCTCCGGCCTCCCAGAGTGCTAGGATCACAAGCACGAGGCACGTTGCCCGGCTACCAAACCTCCTTAAGGGCATCTGCCCTGTTCATGGACCGTCGCCATGGTGACTGCACTAACGCCTTCTGCTCCATGGACCCCACGGTAGACCCAACACCAGAAGCCCTGGATTCCCGCGTAAGTATCACCCTCTGAGTCCCCACTCACTCCCTTTACCCTGGCTTCCTTGTCTTGGGGAGCCTGCTGTTCTCTCCCCAAGAAAAAGCATTGTTGACATCATCAGTGTTAAGAGTTCAATATCTATATAGCTTTTAATCCCAGGAGAGAATTCAATAACTCATTTTCTGGAGAGCTGGCAAGGAAGGATCTTTGTTACGTGGGCTCTCTGCCTCGGTTTCCCCATTTGCACACAGGGACCACAGTATGATCTAACTCATGAGTTTGTTGAGTGGATTAAAGGAGACATGTCCAGTACTTAGGAAGCCGACTGGAATGGAGACACTTGGTAGATGTTACGTATTACTATTATTGGCCAAATGTCATTCAGGGCAAATTGAGGCAGAGAGAGATGGGACAGGGGTACCTTCTCATTGCCCAGGAGAATTACAGTGGCCAAGTGAACGTGGAGTGGTGGGTAATCGAGGCCCAAAGACACCAGGACAAAGAGATTTGCAGGGCCACAGGGCTGGGACTAGGGTAAGGCAAGGGAGGTATTTATGTCAGGTGAAAAATTTAAGGGGGCCCCTAAAACCTCAGCATTCTAAGCTGAGCAGATCTTAAGTATTCTCCCCTCCAAGCACTAACCAGGCCTGACGCTGCTTAGCTTCCGAGATCTGATGAGGCTGGGCGAGTTCAGGGTGGTAGGGCCGTAGACAGATCTTAGGTATTCTGACCACACACACACAAATGTGTGAGATGCCGAGTCTGTTAAGAAGCTTAATTATAATCATTTGTATACGTATATCAAGTATGTTGCACATCTTGAATATGTAAAAATTTTAAACCTCCATACAGCTGGGGGGAAAAGAAAGCTGTAATCAAGATAA
>NW_012144522.1:1089508-1091011 GCF_000956105.1 Propithecus coquereli | reverse complement strand
AATTTAAAAAAATAAGCACAATCTCAATTTACATGTGGAATCCAAAAAAGCCGCGCTTGTGGAAGCAGAGAGCAGAAAGGTGGTCCTGGGGGCTGGGGAGGGGGGTGAGAGATGTTGGTCACGGGTGTAAGTTTCAGTGCCACAGGAGGAATAAGTTCAAGAGATCTAGTGCACGTCATGGCGACTTTAGTTTGTAAAAAATGCATACTTGAAAATTGCTAAGAGAATAGATTTTTTTAAGTTTTCTTACCATACGTAAATGGTAAGTATGTAATGTTAGGAAAATAACATCGCGCCTGTGGTCTCAGCAATCCTCACGCTCCGGCCTCCCAGAGTGCTAGGATCACAAGCACGAGGCACGTTGCCCGGCTACCCAGCCTTCTTAAGGGCATCTGCCCTGTTCATGGACCGTCGCCATGGTGACTGCACTAACGCCTTCTGCTCCATGGACCCCATGGTAGACCCAACACCAGAAGCCCTGGATTCCCGCGTAAGTATCACCCTCTGAGTCCCCACTCACTCCCTTTACCCTGGCTTCCTTGTCTTGGGGAGCCTGCTGTTCTCTCCCCAAGAAAAAGCATTGTTGACATCATCAGTGTTAAGAGTTCAATATCTATACAGCTTTTAATCCCAGGAGAGAATTCAATAACTCATTTTCTGGAGAGCTGGCAAGGAAGGATCTTTGTTACGTGGGCTCTCTGCCTCGGTTTCCCCATTTGCACACAGGGACCACACTATGAT
Organism: Propithecus coquereli; assembly: GCF_000956105.1. Taxonomy (NCBI): domain Eukaryota; kingdom Metazoa; phylum Chordata; class Mammalia; order Primates; family Indriidae; genus Propithecus; species Propithecus coquereli. Next base: position 1,090,270 of record NW_012144522.1, on the reverse strand, counting down.
CTAACTCATGAGTTTGTTGAGTGGATTAAAGGAGACATGTCCAGTGCTTAAGGAAGCCGACTGGAATGGAGACACTTGGTAGATGTTACGTATTACTATTATTGGCCAAATGTCATTCAGGGCAAATTGAGGCAGAGAGAGATGGGACAGGGGTACCTTCTCATTGCCCAGGAGAATTACAGTGGCCAAGTGAACGTGGAGTGGTGGGTAATCGAGGCCCAAAGACACCAGGACAAAGAGATTTGCAGGGCCACAGGGCTGGGACTAGGGTAAGGCAAGGGAGGTATTTACGTCAGGTGAAAAATTTAAGGGGGCCCCTAAAACCTCAGCATTCTAAGCTGAGCAGATCTTAAGTATCCTCCCCTCCAAGCACTAACCAGGCCTGACCCTGCTTAGCTTCCGAGATCTGATGAGGCTGGGCGAGTTCAGGGTGGTAGGGCCGTAGGCAGATCTTAGGTATTCTGACCACACACACACAAATGTGTGAGATGCCGAGTCTGTTAAGAAGCTTAATTATGATAATCATTTGTATACGTATATCAAATATGTTGTACATCTTGAATATGTAAAAATTTTAAACCTCCATACAGCTGGGGGGAAAAGAAAGCTGTAATCAAGATAAATATTTTGTTCCAGTCCAAAGCATGGGTAAAGAAGACAATTGAAAAAAAAAAAAGATAAATAATATTTTAATGTCAAATCTTAAAAATCCAACATTAATTAAATTACATCAGTCCACACTCCAACCAACCTATTATGGGA
>NW_012144522.1:1085134-1089458 GCF_000956105.1 Propithecus coquereli | reverse complement strand
TGTTTATATTCTATAGGGTGTCCCAAATGTCACCATACATAGGGAAAATGGGAAATTGTAGCTAAAAGTACCTTTACTTACAAAATATTCATTATAAAATTTTATAAAGTTTTTCCTTTGTATGGAGACTTTTGGGACACCTCGTAGAATCATGTATTAATTATCACAACCTTTGTGCATTTGCCAATCTGATTCATCAGATTGTTGAATGCTGTAGTTTCAATCTAAGTTTCACTTCTTATGAATGAGGCAATACATCCTGTGTTAAAAAGAAAAAAAGTCATAAAGCTGGACAAAGTGGCTCTCGCCTATAACCCCAGCTACTTGGGAAGCTGAGGCAGGAGGATCACTTGAGCCCAGGAGTTCAAGACCAGCCTGGGCATCATAGTGAGACCCCATCTCATCTAAACTATAATTAAGGCTGGGGAGGTGTGGCCCATTCCTGTAATCCTAGCACTCTGGGAGGCTGAGGAAGGAGGATCCCTTGAAGGCAGGAGTTTGAGACCAGCCTGAGCAAGAGCGAGACCCTGTCTCTACTAAAAATAGAAAAAAATTAGCTGGCCAACTAAAAATAGAAACAAAAAATCAGTGGGTTGTGGTGGTTAAAATAAATAAATAAATATATAAATAAGTTATATAATAAATAAAGAAAAAAAAACTTTAGTCTGCAAGGGGACTTGTTTAGATTTACATAAGTAAATGGGAACAAGAGTTTTGTTTTTTTAGGGTAGTATGGCCGTAGACTTTTTTTTTTGAGACAGAGTCTTGCTGTCTCCCGGGCTGGAGTGCCATGGCATCATCATAGCTCACAGCAACCTCAAACTCCTGGGCTCAAGCCATCCTCCCGCCTCAGCCTCCCAGAGTGCTGGGATTACTGGTCTGAGTCACTGCACCTGGCCTAAAGCCATAAATTTTGAAATCTCTGGGACTAGCGACCTGGAGTTTTTCTGGAATTTTCAGCTCGCTCCTGTGCTGGACCATCCTTCCTGAGAACTCGCTCTGCAGCTGGTCACTCGTCAGACAGGGAGAGACACTGGAAAAGTCAACTGAAGTCTTCGGGACTCTCATTTTCGAAACATCCGTAAGCTTCTATCACGTGTGCTATGTCATATGGACCCGAAAACAAGGCAGGGACGGTGGCCACCAGCCCTTCCAGCTCAGAGTCAGCCGACCGGGAAGCCGAGTGTGAGTCGCCAGGGCGGGCGTCCCAGGGGCCCGGCAGGGCGGCGCCCTGGGGACCCGGAAGCCCCGGGAGAGCAGCGCCTACCGCGGGCCGGCGACTGGCTGCCGCTCGCTCCCTCTTGGCTGGGCGGCCGCGGCCTGGAAGCCCCACGTTTTGGTCTTTCAGCTCCTCCTTTCTCCATTTAACTCGTCGGTTCTTAAACCAAACCTGGGCAGTAAAGAGGGGAGATGGGGGCGGGAGAGTGTGAGTGGCAGAGGAACCCGGGACGATGCTCACTCACCTTCCCGGGGAAGGAGGCTGCCCCTGGCGGCCGGAGGTGGCTTCGCACCTGCCGCTCCTGCATCCGGGCCGGGCAGGAGCCATTCCCGCGTGGCCATGGCCCAGGGATCCCAGGAGGCCAGGGGTGCGGAAGAAGAAGAAGGCACCAGGACAGCCTGAGACCGGAGCAGGGCAGGGGCGGACTGCATCCCGCACGCTCTGCCGGAGCAAGGGGGAGGGCAGGGCCCCGAGCAATCGAGTGTCAGAGTCTGGACTACGGTCCTTGGGAATTACCTTTGGAAGCCTCTGATGGGCCCACTACAGGAGCATTCCAGAAGGGACGGGGAATGTCCTCAGTACATGAGGCCCAGAGCGAAGCTCGAGGAAATGGTGACGTCTCTGACTTGAGAGCGTGACCGTTCGCTTTGCGGGTTCGCACAGCGCGCATTCGGGACACGGGCTCCGGGTTAGAAGGCCGGGTTAGAATTCCACCTTCACACCTTAGCAGCCTTGAAACCCTGCGCTCGGTCACCTTGCCCTCCTGTGCCTTGGTTTACCTCAAGTGTGAAACGGGCCTGTATTGCTTTTCTTTTGAGGCACAGTCTCGCTCTGTCGCCCAGATTGGAATGCAGGCGACCGTATCCCAGCGCCCCGGACCCTCGACCTCCTGGGCTCAAGCGATCACCCTCCTGCACCGGCCTCTGCAGCGACCGGGACTGCAGGCGCGAGCCACCGCGCCCGGCCGCCGCTCTGCGTTTCCGAGGATGAAAATACAGCAGGCGTCTAGCACGGATGCCTGCTTGATCGTGCGGCGAGGGCAGGGGGCGAAATTGTGCGTGAGAAGGGTCTGGGCAGCACAGGACGCGCCCGGCAAACCCCAGTGGCTCTGACCTGCACTACCGAGACCTCCAAATGGATTTTTGACGCCAAGGACTCTTGGGCGACATAATCCGGAAACGGAGTCAATCTGAACAGAGCTTCCAGCTGCTCCTTCTGCTCCGCAGTGAAGCAGGTGCGTTGTCGGCTCCTCTGCCCGGGCCTGGCTGAGGGAGGAGAACGCTTGGTTAGCGGCCACCGCGTGCGGCGGGGGTCGGCCGGCCCGGCCTGTCCGGGCGACGTGGGTGTCGCACTTGCCCCTTCCTGGCTCTGGAATTCAGTCTGTTCCCGCCCCAGTGTTCAGCCCCGTCTTCTGTGACCCCAACTGTTCACCCTGGCACTGTGTCTTCCACTGAGTTTTGATTTGTACTACCTTGAGAAAATATATTTTTTATACTTAAAAATATTTTTTACAGCCCACCCCCCTGCCCTAAAAAAATATTTTAAAGGCAGAGTGTTGCTCTGTCGCCCGGGCTGGAGTGCAGCGGCTGTTCACAGGCATGTCGGTAGCTGAAGCCTCCAACTCCTGGACTCAAGGGATGATGCTCCGGCCTCAGCCTCCTGAGTAGTTGGGGCTAAAGGCATGTGCCACTGCACCCGGCTGGGAAAATATGTTTATTTAGTTTTAATTTTCTTTTAACCCAAAGAACATATGAAAATATTTTTAAAAAAGAAAAAAGAAACACTGGTTTCTTGAGTATTCTGTCCACTTAGCCTCTCTCTCGCTGCTAGAAAATGGCTTCCCTTTCTCTTTTTTTTTTTTGAAGAGATGAGGTCTTGCTATGTTGCCCAGGCTGTTCTCCAACTCCTGGGCTCAAGTGATCCTCCAGCCTCAGCCTCCCAAGTAGCTGGGGCTACAGGCGCTCGCCACCACCCCAGGTTAATTTTACTATTTTTTGTAGAGATGGGGTTTCGCTATGTTCCTCAGGCTGCTCTTGAACCCTCGGCCTCAAGGGATCCTCCCACTTTGGCCTCCCCATGTGCTAGGATTATAAGCATGAGCCACGGCATTGGTAGTGTGACACTGGCCACAGTTGGGAGTGTTGACAGGTCCCCTGGTGGCCACCTCCAGCTTACCTGGTGGTATGGCTGCCGTTTCCTCTCGGCCAGTCGGGAGGCTCTCCGAGGGCGTGCTGATCGCCTGCTGTGTACTCTGGGTGGGAACACACATGGCGTGTAAATTCGGTCTTGCTCCGCATTTCCCCCAGACCCACCCCTGACATCCACCCTCAGTGCACTCAGTAAGAGCTTCCAGACCGCATCTCCTAGGAGTGCAGTGGAGACCAAACCACAGCCGGTGGCTGAATCGGTAGCACCCCCAGGACAGAGGGGAGCAGTGAACCCACGTACAGAATAAATCAATGACCAGTTTGGCTGGGTCCTCACACAGCACTGGCACTAGATTAGATATTCTGGGACGAACTCAGCAGTTTTGTGAACAATGCAAGACCTGTGAAGGTTTTAAAATAAGAGACAGTCGGTCTAACCCAGTAGTTTTCAACGAGAGTGATTTTGCCTCTCAGGGGATATACGATCATCTCTAGAGACAATTTTGGTCCTTATCACGGGGGGTGGGGGGGAGTGGGAGTGGTGGAAATGCCACCGACATCCAGAAGGTAGAAACCATGATGTCACTAAACATCCCTCAACGCCCAGGACAGCCCTGCACAGCGAAGGCTCACCCGGCCCCAAACGGCAGTAGGCCACGGCTGTGAAACCCGCGTCTAATCTGATATTCTTGCTAGTATTTAATTTAAAAATACTTCAAACATCTCTCCATCTATTGAAAAGATCGTATTATTTGCAGTCATCTGTTAACACTACATGCACGCACTTTAACCCAGTCTTGGCTTGCCGATGCGCCCCCTGTTGGTCATTATGTTGCTGCATAACTATTAGTTTTGTTCATATTTGCTCAACGAAAATTTATTTAGTGTATGTATTAAAAAATGTGTTTGGGGCCGGGCGCGATGGCTCACGCCTGTAGTCCTAGCACTCTGGGAGGCC